>NW_026777498.1:0-318803 GCF_028023285.1 Balaenoptera ricei
CTCAGGACAAATTGCAACCTGTACGGAACAGGAGGTTAAAGGTGCTGATGCTCCAAGTAGGGAGATTATTAGTAAAGCGGCTGGAATGGCGAAGCCGGGCACAAGGAGAAGAGAAATGAGGTGCGTTTTAGAAACCTTTCCCCATCACATGGTGTACCATCTTTTTGTTTTCTCATGCATGTTTTCGATGTAGGAAGATGCCCTTGAACCTGGAGATTTGCGACCCATGCGATGGGGACCACGCAGTATTACTTTAAAGGGTCTGCGTTTGCTCACCCAACCTCACCAAACCTCTCAGCCCCAAGAGTGTCCACCCTTATGTCTCATCCAGCTGTGGGTCTAGATATGGTCAATCCAGGTTGCATCACAGCCCCTGAACGCATTGTGTAAGAATTTCTCTCTCTTTCACTGTCTTTGTTTCATGGGTTTGTAAAAGTAATTTATTTTTATAATGGGGTTTAGCTGCTTTTCACTGCTGTGTTTATGCCGCTTTACACCCACTTGCCACACTAACAGAGAGATATCAATACATAGGTTTTAAGATTATTACTAGTCAGATATATTCTTGTGCGGTGAATAGGGCGTGTTGAGTCCAGTTCTCTGAGCAAGGAGTAGGTCTTGTCTATTACATATTGGGTTTATGGAACGGTATCTGAGCTAATTTGAAACGCTTGTTTTATGTATCACCCCACCTCACCTTTCCCGTTAAGCAGCCATAGTGTGTTTTCTGCATGTGTGACTCTGTTCTGTTTTGTAATTCAGTTCAAGTGTAACGGTTTTTACATTCCCTCTATAAGTGATACCTTATGAGAAGTGTCCTTTTCTGTGTGACTTATTTCACTTAGAATCGTCGTACCTAAATCCACTCATCATGCTGCTACTAGCCTTATGACATTGATTTCATGGCTGAGTGATATTCCATTGTACATAAGGACCACAACTTCTTTATCCATTTTTCTCTTTCCTGGGATATTGAAGGTGGAATGAAGTGGAGGTCCTTGTCAACAGAGCAGACCTAAACTTTGGGGTGCTTGTGTCTTGCTGATTTTTCATTTTCCCAATTTATACCCCCATGAGTGGAAGTGCCCTATGCTCTCTAAGCTGTGTTTTTTAGATGTTTCAGGACACACCGTACACTTCTCCAGAGTGGCTGTTGGCAATTTACATCCCGCCCATCAGTGTAGCAAGGCTCCCATTTCTCCATGGCCTGTCCTGCATTTCTGGTTTTGAGACTTTTTTCAGCATGGCCCTTTTGACCGATGGGTAGCGAGTCTTCTTTGTAGCGCTGATTTGCCTTTCCAGGTTGCTTGGTTGGCCAAAAAGGGCGTATGCGTTTTTTTCTGAATATATTCAGGAAAAAACGCATACGCCCTTTTTGGCCAAGGGCATCATTGTCAACGTTTTGCCGCTTTTCATGTGCTTTAAAGGCGATTCGAATCTTCCTCCTGAAATCTGTTTCCTGCAATTCTGCCTTGATTTCAAATCCTCTTCTTTGCCTTCCCTCAATATATTTGTGGACGAGAGTTATCATTTATAACTCTGCAGGTTTGTGAATTGCAGTGCCCTGAAGCTCCATTTTACAACTCGCTTTTTTGGGAGCTGGCCGCAAAAGCGCAGGATGGCTTCAGGCCCTCTTCTGGTTTCAGGGGGGAGGATGAGCCCGTGGTTAATTCTTCTTCCTGATGGGAAAATAGGGTGACCTGTGCCTGTCCCAACACCAAGAGCTAGTCTCTCACTAGTTCCCCGTCTACCCGTTCATCCTCAGGAGAAATTGCAACCTGTACGGAACAGGAGGTTAAAGGTGCTGATGCTCCAAGTAGAGAGATTATTAGTAAAGCGGCTGGAATGGCGAACCCGGGCACAAGGAGAAGAGAAATGAGGTGCGTTTTAGAAACCTTTCCCCATCACATGGTGTACCATCTTTTTGTTTTCTCATGCATGTTTTCGATGTAGGAAGATGCCCTTGAACCTGGAGATTTGCGACCCATGCGATGGGGACCACGCAGTATTACTTTAAAGGGTCTGCGTTTGCTCACCCAACCTCACCAAACCTCTCAGCCCCAAGAGTGTCCACCCTTATGTCTCATCCAGCTGTGGGTCTAGATATGGTCAATCCAGGTTGCATCACAGCCCATGAACGCATTGTGTAAGAATTTCTCTCTCTTCCACTGTCTTTGTTTCATGGGTTTGTAAAAGTAATTTATTTTTATAATGGGGTTTAGCTGCTTTTCACTGCTGTGTTTATGCCGCTTTACACCCACTTGACACACTAACAGTGAGATATCAATACATAGGTTTTAAGATTATTACTAGTCAGATATATTCTTGTGCGGTGAATAGGGTGTGTTGAGTCCAGTTCTCTGAGCAAGGAGTAGGTCTTGTCTATTACATATTGGGTTTATGGAATGGTATCTGAGCTAATTTCAAACCCTTGTTTTATGTATCACCCCACCTCACCTTTCCCGTTAAGCAGCCATAGTGTGTTTTCTGCATGTGTGACTCTGTTCTGTTTTGTAATTCAGTTCAAGTGTAACGGTTTTTACATTCCCTCTATAAGTGATACCTTATGAGAAGTGTCCTTTTCTGTGTGACTTATTTCACTTAGAATCGTCGTACCTAAATCCACTCATCATGCTGCTACTAGCCTTATGACATTGATTTCATGGCTGAGTGATATTCCATTGTACATAAGGACCACAACTTCTTTATCCATTTTTCTCTTTCCTGGGATATTGAAGGTGGAATGAAGTGGAGGTCCTGGTCAACAGAGCAGCCCTAAACTTTGGGGTGCTTGTGTCTTGCTGATTTTTCATTTTCCCAATTTATACCCCCATGAGTGGAAGTGCCCTATGCTCTCTAAGCTGTGTTTTTTGGATGTTTCCGGACACACCGTACACTTCTCCAGAGTGGCTGTTGGCAATTTACATCCCGTCCATCAGTGTAGCAAGGCTCCCATTTCTCCATGGCCTGTCCTGCATTTCTGGTTTTGAGACTTTTTTCAGCATGGCCCTTTTGACCGATGGGTAGCGAGTCTTCTTTGTAGCGCTGATTTGCCTTTCCAGGTTGCTTGGTTGGCCAAAAAGGGCGTATGCGTTTTTTCCTGAATATATTCAGGAAAAAACGCATACGCCCTTTTTGGCCAAGGGCATCATTGTCAACGTTTTGCCGCTTTTCATGTGCTTTAAAGGCGATTCGATTCTACCTCCTGAAATCTGTTTCCTGCAATTCTGCCTTGATTTCAAATCCTCTTCTTTGCCTTCCCTCAATATATTTGTGGACGAGAGTTATCATTTATAACTCTGCAGGTTTGTGAATTGCAGTGCCCTGAAGCTCCATTTTACAACTCGCTTTTTTGGGAGCTGGCCGCAAAAGCGCAGGATGGCTTCAGGCCCTGTTCTGGTTCCGGGGGGGAGGATGAGCCTGTGGTTAATTCTTCTTCCTGATGGGAAAATAGAGTGACCTGTGCCTGTCCCAACACCAAGAGCTAGTCTCTCACTGGTTCCCCGTCTACCCGTTCATCCTCAGGACAAATTGCAACCTGTACGGAACAGGAGGTTAAAGGTGCTGTTGCTCCAAGTAGGGAGATTATTAGTAAAGCGTCTGGAATGGTGAAGCCGGGCACAAGGAGAAGAGAAATGAGGTGCGTTTTAGAAACCTTTCCCCATCACATGGTGTACCATCTTTTTGTTTTCTCATGCATGTTTTCGATGTAGGAAGATGCCCTTGAACCTGGAGATTTGCGACCCATGCGATGGGGACCACGCAGTATTACTTTAAAGGGTCTGCGTTTGCTCACCCAACCTCACCAAACCTCTCAGCCCCAAGAGTGTCCACCCTTATGTCTCATCCAGCTGTGGGTCTAGATATGGTCAATCCAGGTTGCATCACAGCCCCTGAACGCATTGTGTAAGAATTTCTCTCTCTTTCACTGTCTTTGTTTCATGGGTTTGTAAAAGTAATTTATTTTTATAATGGGGTTTAGCTGCTTTTCACTGCTGTGTTTATGCCACTTTACACCCACTTGACACACTAACAGAGAGATATCAATACATAGGTTTTAAGATTATTACTAGTCAGATATATTCTTGTGCGGTGAATAGGGCGTGTTGAGTCCAGTTCTCTGAGCAAGGAGTAGGTCTTGTCTATTACATATTGGGTTTATGGAACGGTATCTGAGCTAATTTGAAACGCTTGTTTTATGTATCACCCCACCTCACCTTTCCCGTTAAGCAGCCATAGTGTGTTTTCTGCATGTGTGACTCTGTTCTGTTTTGTAATTCAGTTCAAGTGTAACGGTTTTGACATTCCCTCTATAAGTGATACCTTATGAGAAGTGTCCTTTTCTGTGTGACTTATTTCACTTAGAATCGTCGTACCTAAATCCACTCATCATGCTGCTACTAGCCTTATGACATTGATTTCATGGCTGAGTGATATTCCATTGTACATAAGGACCACAACTTCTTTATCCATTTTTCTCTTTCCTGGGATATTGAAGGTGGAATGAAGTGGAGGTCCTGGTCAACAGAGCAGCCCTAAACTTTGGGGTGCTTGTGTCTTGCTGATTTTTCATTTTCCCAATTTATACCCCCATGAGTGGAAGTGCCCTATGCTCTCTAAGCTGTGTTTTTTGGATGTTTCCGGACACACCGTACACTTCTCCAGAGTGGCTGTTGGCAATTTACATCCCGCCCATCAGTGTAGCAAGGCTCCCATTTCTCCATGGCCTGTCCTGCATTTCTGGTTTTGAGACTTTTTTCAGCATGGCCCTTTTGACCGATGGGTAGCGAGTCTTCTTTGTAGCGCTGATTTGCCTTTCCAGGTTGCTTGGTTGGCCAAAAAGGGCGTATGCGTTTTTTTCTGAATATATTCAGGAAAAAACGCATACGCCCTTTTTGGCCAAGGGCATCATTGTCAACGTTTTGCCGCTTTTCATGTGCTTTAAAGGCGATTCGAATCTACCTCCTGAAATCTGTTTCCTGCAATTCTGCCTTGATTTCAAATCCTCTTCTTTGCCTTCCCTCAATATATTTGTGGACGAGAGTTATCATTTATAACTCTGCAGGTTTGTGAATTGCAGTGCCCTGAAGCTCCATTTTACAACTCGCTTTTTTGGGAGCTGGCCGCAAAAGCGCAGGATGGCTTCAGGCCCTGTTCTGGTTCCGGGGGGGAGGATGAGCCTGTGGTTAATTCTTCTTCCTGATGGGAAAATAGAGTGACCTGTGCCTGTCCCAACACCAAGAGCTAGTCTCTCACTGGTTCCGCGTCTACCCGTTCATCCTCAGGACAAATTGCAACCTGTACGGAACAGGAGGTTAAAGGTGCTGATGCTCCAAGTAGGGAAATTATTAGTAAAGCGGCTGGAATGGCGAAGCCGGGCACAAGGAGAAGAGAAATGAGGTGCGTTTTAGAAACCTTTCCCCATCACATGGTGTACCATCTTTTTGTTTTCTCATGCATGTTTTCGATGTAGGAAGATGCCCTTGAACCTGGAGATTTGCGACCCATGCGATGGGGACCACGCAGTATTACTTTAAAGGGTCTGCGTTTGCTCACCCAACCTCACCAAACCTCTCAGCCCCAAGAGTGTCCACCCTTATGTCTCATCCAGCTGTGGGTCTAGATATGGTCAATCCAGGTTGCATCACAGCCCCTGAACGCATTGTGTAAGAATTTCTCTCTCTTTCACTGTCTTTGTTTCATGGGTTTGTAAAAGTAATTTATTTTTATAATGGGGTTTAGCTGCTTTTCACTGCTGTGTTTATGCCGCTTTACACCCACTTGCCACACTAACAGAGAGATATCAATACATAGGTTTTAAGATTATTACTAGTCAGATATATTCTTGTGCGGTGAATAGGGCGTGTTGAGTCCAGTTCTCTGAGCAAGGAGTAGGTCTTGTCTATTACATATTGGGTTTATGGAACGGTATCTGAGCTAATTTGAAACGCTTGTTTTATGTATCACCCCACCTCACCTTTCCCGTTAAGCAGCCATAGTGTGTTTTCTGCATGTGTGACTCTGTTCTGTTTTGTAATTCAGTTCAAGTGTAACGGTTTTTACATTCCCTCTATAAGTGATACCTTATGAGAAGTGTCCTTTTCTGTGTGACTTATTTCACTTAGAATCGTCGTACCTAAATCCACTCATCATGCTGCTACTAGCCTTATGACATTGATTTCATGGCTGAGTGATATTCCATTGTACATAAGGACCACAACTTCTTTATCCATTTTTCTCTTTCCTGGGATATTGAAGGTGGAATGAAGTGGAGGTCCTTGTCAACAGAGCAGACCTAAACTTTGGGGTGCTTGTGTCTTGCTGATTTTTCATTTTCCCAATTTATACCCCCATGAGTGGAAGTGCCCTATGCTCTCTAAGCTGTGTTTTTTAGATGTTTCAGGACACACCGTACACTTCTCCAGAGTGGCTGTTGGCAATTTACATCCCGCCCATCAGTGTAGCAAGGCTCCCATTTCTCCATGGCCTGTCCTGCATTTCTGGTTTTGAGACTTTTTTCAGCATGGCCCTTTTGACCGATGGGTAGCGAGTCTTCTTTGTAGCGCTGATTTGCCTTTCCAGGTTGCTTGGTTGGCCAAAAAGGGCGTATGCGTTTTTTTCTGAATATATTCAGGAAAAAACGCATACGCCCTTTTTGGCCAAGGGCATCATTGTCAACGTTTTGCCGCTTTTCATGTGCTTTAAAGGCGATTCGAATCTTCCTCCTGAAATCTGTTTCCTGCAATTCTGCCTTGATTTCAAATCCTCTTCTTTGCCTTCCCTCAATATATTTGTGGACGAGAGTTATCATTTATAACTCTGCAGGTTTGTGAATTGCAGTGCCCTGAAGCTCCATTTTACAACTCGCTTTTTTGGGAGCTGGCCGCAAAAGCGCAGGATGGCTTCAGGCCCTCTTCTGGTTTCAGGGGGGAGGATGAGCCCGTGGTTAATTCTTCTTCCTGATGGGAAAATAGGGTGACCTGTGCCTGTCCCAACACCAAGAGCTAGTCTCTCACTAGTTCCCCGTCTACCCGTTCATCCTCAGGAGAAATTGCAACCTGTACGGAACAGGAGGTTAAAGGTGCTGATGCTCCAAGTAGAGAGATTATTAGTAAAGCGGCTGGAATGGCGAACCCGGGCACAATGAGAAGAGAAATGAGGTGCGTTTTAGAAACCTTTCCCCATCACATGGTGTACCATCTTTTTGTTTTCTCATGCATGTTTTCGATGTAGGAAGATGCCCTTGAACCTGGAGATTTGCGACCCATGCGATGGGGACCACGCAGTATTACTTTAAAGGGTCTGCGTTTGCTCACCCAACCTCACCAAACCTCTCAGCCCCAAGAGTGTCCACCCTTATGTCTCATCCAGCTGTGGGTCTAGATATGGTCAATCCAGGTTGCATCACAGCCCATGAACGCATTGTGTAAGAATTTCTCTCTCTTCCACTGTCTTTGTTTCATGGGTTTGTAAAAGTAATTTATTTTTATAATGGGGTTTAGCTGCTTTTCACTGCTGTGTTTATGCCGCTTTACACCCACTTGACACACTAACAGTGAGATATCAATACATAGGTTTTAAGATTATTACTAGTCAGATATATTCTTGTGCGGTGAATAGGGTGTGTTGAGTCCAGTTCTCTGAGCAAGGAGTAGGTCTTGTCTATTACATATTGGGTTTATGGAATGGTATCTGAGCTAATTTCAAACCCTTGTTTTATGTATCACCCCACCTCACCTTTCCCGTTAAGCAGCCATAGTGTGTTTTCTGCATGTGTGACTCTGTTCTGTTTTGTAATTCAGTTCAAGTGTAACGGTTTTTACATTCCCTCTATAAGTGATACCTTATGAGAAGTGTCCTTTTCTGTGTGACTTATTTCACTTAGAATCGTCGTACCTAAATCCACTCATCATGCTGCTACTAGCCTTATGACATTGATTTCATGGCTGAGTGATATTCCATTGTACATAAGGACCACAACTTCTTTATCCATTTTTCTCTTTCCTGGGATATTGAAGGTGGAATGAAGTGGAGGTCCTGGTCAACAGAGCAGCCCTAAACTTTGGGGTGCTTGTGTCTTGCTGATTTTTCATTTTCCCAATTTATACCCCCATGAGTGGAAGTGCCCTATGCTCTCTAAGCTGTGTTTTTTGGATGTTTCCGGACACACCGTACACTTCTCCAGAGTGGCTGTTGGCAATTTACATCCCGCCCATCAGTGTAGCAAGGCTCCCATTTCTCCATGGCCTGTCCTGCATTTCTGGTTTTGAGACTTTTTTCAGCATGGCCCTTTTGACCGATGGGTAGCGAGTCTTCTTTGTAGCGCTGATTTGCCTTTCCACGTTGCTTGGTTGGCCAAAAAGGGCGTATGCGTTTTTTCCTGAATATATTCAGGAAAAAACGCATACGCCCTTTTTGGCCAAGGGCATCATTGTCAACGTTTTGCCGCTTTTCATGTGCTTTAAAGGCGATTCGAATCTACCTCCTGAAATCTGTTTCCTGCAATTCTGCCTTGATTTCAAATCCTCTTCTTTGCCTTCCCTCAATATATTTGTGGACGAGAGTTATCATTTATAACTCTGCAGGTTTGTGAATTGCAGTGCCCTGAAGCTCCATTTTACAACTCGCTTTTTTGGGAGCTGGCCGCAAAAGCGCAGGATGGCTTCAGGCCCTGTTCTGGTTCCGGGGGGGAGGATGAGCCTGTGGTTAATTCTTCTTCCTGATGGGAAAATAGAGTGACCTGTGCCTGTCCCAACACCAAGAGCTAGTCTCTCACTGGTTCCCCGTCTACCCGTTCATCCTCAGGACAAATTGCAACCTGTACGGAACAGGAGGTTAAAGGTGCTGTTGCTCCAAGTAGGGAGATTATTAGTAAAGCGTCTGGAATGGTGAAGCCGGGCACAAGGAGAAGAGAAATGAGGTGCGTTTTAGAAACCTTTCCCCATCACATGGTGTACCATCTTTTTGTTTTCTCATGCATGTTTTCGATGTAGGAAGATGCCCTTGAACCTGGAGATTTGCGACCCATGCGATGGGGACCACGCAGTATTACTTTAAAGGGTCTGCGTTTGCTCACCCAACCTCACCAAACCTCTCAGCCCCAAGAGTGTCCACCCTTATGTCTCATCCAGCTGTGGGTCTAGATATGGTCAATCCAGGTTGCATCACAGCCCCTGAACGCATTGTGTAAGAATTTCTCTCTCTTTCACTGTCTTTGTTTCATGGGTTTGTAAAAGTAATTTATTTTTATAATGGGGTTTAGCTGCTTTTCACTGCTGTGTTTATGCCACTTTACACCCACTTGACACACTAACAGAGAGATATCAATACATAGGTTTTAAGATTATTACTAGTCAGATATATTCTTGTGCGGTGAATAGGGCGTGTTGAGTCCAGTTCTCTGAGCAAGGAGTAGGTCTTGTCTATTACATATTGGGTTTATGGAACGGTATCTGAGCTAATTTGAAACGCTTGTTTTATGTATCACCCCACCTCACCTTTCCCGTTAAGCAGCCATAGTGTGTTTTCTGCATGTGTGACTCTGTTCTGTTTTGTAATTCAGTTCAAGTGTAACGGTTTTGACATTCCCTCTATAAGTGATACCTTATGTGAAGTGTCCTTTTCTGTGTGACTTATTTCACTTAGAATCGTCGTACCTAAATCCACTCATCATGCTGCTACTAGCCTTATGACATTGATTTCATGGCTGAGTGATATTCCATTGTACATAAGGACCACAACTTCTTTATCCATTTTTCTCTTTCCTGGGATATTGAAGGTGGAATGAAGTGGAGGTCCTGGTCAACAGAGCAGCCCTAAACTTTGGGGTGCTTGTGTCTTGCTGATTTTTCATTTTCCCAATTTATACCCCCATGAGTGGAAGTGCCCTATGCTCTCTAAGCTGTGTTTTTTGGATGTTTCCGGACACACCGTACACTTCTCCAGAGTGGCTGTTGGCAATTTACATCCCGCCCATCAGTGTAGCAAGGCTCCCATTTCTCCATGGCCTGTCCTGCATTTCTGGTTTTGAGACTTTTTTCAGCATGGCCCTTTTGACCGATGGGTAGCGAGTCTTCTTTGTAGCGCTGATTTGCCTTTCCAGGTTGCTTGGTTGGCCAAAAAGGGCGTATGCGTTTTTTTCTGAATATATTCAGGAAAAAACGCATACGCCCTTTTTGGCCAAGGGCATCATTGTCAACGTTTTGCCGCTTTTCATGTGCTTTAAAGGCGATTCGAATCTACCTCCTGAAATCTGTTTCCTGCAATTCTGCCTTGATTTCAAATCCTCTTCTTTGCCTTCCCTCAATATATTTGTGGACGAGAGTTATCATTTATAACTCTGCAGGTTTGTGAATTGCAGTGCCCTGAAGCTCCATTTTACAACTCGCTTTTTTGGGAGCTGGCCGCAAAAGCGCAGGATGGCTTCAGGCCCTGTTCTGGTTCCGGGGGGGAGGATGAGCCTGTGGTTAATTCTTCTTCCTGATGGGAAAATAGAGTGACCTGTGCCTGTCCCAACACCAAGAGCTAGTCTCTCACTGGTTCCGCGTCTACCCGTTCATCCTCAGGACAAATTGCAACCTGTACGGAACAGGAGGTTAAAGGTGCTGATGCTCCAAGTAGGGAGATTATTAGTAAAGCGGCTGGAATGGCGAAGCCGGGCACAAGGAGAAGAGAAATGAGGTGCGTTTTAGAAACCTTTCCCCATCACATGGTGTACCATCTTTTTGTTTTCTCATGCATGTTTTCGATGTAGGAAGATGCCCTTGAACCTGGAGATTTGCGACCCATGCGATGGGGACCACGCAGTATTACTTTAAAGGGTCTGCGTTTGCTCACCCAACCTCACCAAACCTCTCAGCCCCAAGAGTGTCCACCCTTATGTCTCATCCAGCTGTGGGTCTAGATATGGTCAATCCAGGTTGCATCACAGCCCCTGAACGCATTGTGTAAGAATTTCTCTCTCTTTCACTGTCTTTGTTTCATGGGTTTGTAAAAGTAATTTATTTTTATAATGGGGTTTAGCTGCTTTTCACTGCTGTGTTTATGCCGCTTTACACCCACTTGCCACACTAACAGAGAGATATCAATACATAGGTTTTAAGATTATTACTAGTCAGATATATTCTTGTGCGGTGAATAGGGCGTGTTGAGTCCAGTTCTCTGAGCAAGGAGTAGGTCTTGTCTATTACATATTGGGTTTATGGAACGGTATCTGAGCTAATTTGAAACGCTTGTTTTATGTATCACCCCACCTCACCTTTCCCGTTAAGCAGCCATAGTGTGTTTTCTGCATGTGTGACTCTGTTCTGTTTTGTAATTCAGTTCAAGTGTAACGGTTTTTACATTCCCTCTATAAGTGATACCTTATGAGAAGTGTCCTTTTCTGTGTGACTTATTTCACTTAGAATCGTCGTACCTAAATCCACTCATCATGCTGCTACTAGCCTTATGACATTGATTTCATGGCTGAGTGATATTCCATTGTACATAAGGACCACAACTTCTTTATCCATTTTTCTCTTTCCTGGGATATTGAAGGTGGAATGAAGTGGAGGTCCTTGTCAACAGAGCAGACCTAAACTTTGGGGTGCTTGTGTCTTGCTGATTTTTCATTTTCCCAATTTATACCCCCATGAGTGGAAGTGCCCTATGCTCTCTAAGCTGTGTTTTTTAGATGTTTCAGGACACACCGTACACTTCTCCAGAGTGGCTGTTGGCAATTTACATCCCGCCCATCAGTGTAGCAAGGCTCCCATTTCTCCATGGCCTGTCCTGCATTTCTGGTTTTGAGACTTTTTTCAGCATGGCCCTTTTGACCGATGGGTAGCGAGTCTTCTTTGTAGCGCTGATTTGCCTTTCCAGGTTGCTTGGTTGGCCAAAAAGGGCGTATGCGTTTTTTTCTGAATATATTCAGGAAAAAACGCATACGCCCTTTTTGGCCAAGGGCATCATTGTCAACGTTTTGCCGCTTTTCATGTGCTTTAAAGGCGATTCGAATCTTCCTCCTGAAATCTGTTTCCTGCAATTCTGCCTTGATTTCAAATCCTCTTCTTTGCCTTCCCTCAATATATTTGTGGACGAGAGTTATCATTTATAACTCTGCAGGTTTGTGAATTGCAGTGCCCTGAAGCTCCATTTTACAACTCGCTTTTTTGGGAGCTGGCCGCAAAAGCGCAGGATGGCTTCAGGCCCTCTTCTGGTTTCAGGGGGGAGGATGAGCCCGTGGTTAATTCTTCTTCCTGATGGGAAAATAGGGTGACCTGTGCCTGTCCCAACACCAAGAGCTAGTCTCTCACTAGTTCCCCGTCTACCCGTTCATCCTCAGGAGAAATTGCAACCTGTACGGAACAGGAGGTTAAAGGTGCTGATGCTCCAAGTAGAGAGATTATTAGTAAAGCGGCTGGAATGGCGAACCCGGGCACAATGAGAAGAGAAATGAGGTGCGTTTTAGAAACCTTTCCCCATCACATGGTGTACCATCTTTTTGTTTTCTCATGCATGTTTTCGATGTAGGAAGATGCCCTTGAACCTGGAGATTTGCGACCCATGCGATGGGGACCACGCAGTATTACTTTAAAGGGTCTGCGTTTGCTCACCCAACCTCACCAAACCTCTCAGCCCCAAGAGTGTCCACCCTTATGTCTCATCCAGCTGTGGGTCTAGATATGGTCAATCCAGGTTGCATCACAGCCCATGAACGCATTGTGTAAGAATTTCTCTCTCTTCCACTGTCTTTGTTTCATGGGTTTGTAAAAGTAATTTATTTTTATAATGGGGTTTAGCTGCTTTTCACTGCTGTGTTTATGCCGCTTTACACCCACTTGACACACTAACAGTGAGATATCAATACATAGGTTTTAAGATTATTACTAGTCAGATATATTCTTGTGCGGTGAATAGGGTGTGTTGAGTCCAGTTCTCTGAGCAAGGAGTAGGTCTTGTCTATTACATATTGGGTTTATGGAATGGTATCTGAGCTAATTTCAAACCCTTGTTTTATGTATCACCCCACCTCACCTTTCCCGTTAAGCAGCCATAGTGTGTTTTCTGCATGTGTGACTCTGTTCTGTTTTGTAATTCAGTTCAAGTGTAACGGTTTTTACATTCCCTCTATAAGTGATACCTTATGAGAAGTGTCCTTTTCTGTGTGACTTATTTCACTTAGAATCGTCGTACCTAAATCCACTCATCATGCTGCTACTAGCCTTATGACATTGATTTCATGGCTGAGTGATATTCCATTGTACATAAGGACCACAACTTCTTTATCCATTTTTCTCTTTCCTGGGATATTGAAGGTGGAATGAAGTGGAGGTCCTGGTCAACAGAGCAGCCCTAAACTTTGGGGTGCTTGTGTCTTGCTGATTTTTCATTTTCCCAATTTATACCCCCATGAGTGGAAGTGCCCTATGCTCTCTAAGCTGTGTTTTTTGGATGTTTCCGGACACACCGTACACTTCTCCAGAGTGGCTGTTGGCAATTTACATCCCGCCCATCAGTGTAGCAAGGCTCCCATTTCTCCATGGCCTGTCCTGCATTTCTGGTTTTGAGACTTTTTTCAGCATGGCCCTTTTGACCGATGGGTAGCGAGTCTTCTTTGTAGCGCTGATTTGCCTTTCCACGTTGCTTGGTTGGCCAAAAAGGGCGTATGCGTTTTTTCCTGAATATATTCAGGAAAAAACGCATACGCCCTTTTTGGCCAAGGGCATCATTGTCAACGTTTTGCCGCTTTTCATGTGCTTTAAAGGCGATTCGAATCTACCTCCTGAAATCTGTTTCCTGCAATTCTGCCTTGATTTCAAATCCTCTTCTTTGCCTTCCCTCAATATATTTGTGGACGAGAGTTATCATTTATAACTCTGCAGGTTTGTGAATTGCAGTGCCCTGAAGCTCCATTTTACAACTCGCTTTTTTGGGAGCTGGCCGCAAAAGCGCAGGATGGCTTCAGGCCCTGTTCTGGTTCCGGGGGGGAGGATGAGCCTGTGGTTAATTCTTCTTCCTGATGGGAAAATAGAGTGACCTGTGCCTGTCCCAACACCAAGAGCTAGTCTCTCACTGGTTCCGCGTCTACCCGTTCATCCTCAGGACAAATTGCAACCTGTACGGAACAGGAGGTTAAAGGTGCTGATGCTCCAAGTAGGGAGATTATTAGTAAAGCGGCTGGAATGGCGAAGCCGGGCACAAGGAGAAGAGAAATGAGGTGCGTTTTAGAAACCTTTCCCCATCACATGGTGTACCATCTTTTTGTTTTCTCATGCATGTTTTCGATGTAGGAAGATGCCCTTGAACCTGGAGATTTGCGACCCATGCGATGGGGACCACGCAGTATTACTTTAAAGGGTCTGCGTTTGCTCACCCAACCTCACCAAACCTCTCAGCCCCAAGAGTGTCCACCCTTATGTCTCATCCAGCTGTGGGTCTAGATATGGTCAATCCAGGTTGCATCACAGCCCCTGAACGCATTGTGTAAGAATTTCTCTCTCTTTCACTGTCTTTGTTTCATGGGTTTGTAAAAGTAATTTATTTTTATAATGGGGTTTAGCTGCTTTTCACTGCTGTGTTTATGCCGCTTTACACCCACTTGCCACACTAACAGAGAGATATCAATACATAGGTTTTAAGATTATTACTAGTCAGATATATTCTTGTGCGGTGAATAGGGCGTGTTGAGTCCAGTTCTCTGAGCAAGGAGTAGGTCTTGTCTATTACATATTGGGTTTATGGAACGGTATCTGAGCTAATTTGAAACGCTTGTTTTATGTATCACCCCACCTCACCTTTCCCGTTAAGCAGCCATAGTGTGTTTTCTGCATGTGTGACTCTGTTCTGTTTTGTAATTCAGTTCAAGTGTAACGGTTTTTACATTCCCTCTATAAGTGATACCTTATGAGAAGTGTCCTTTTCTGTGTGACTTATTTCACTTAGAATCGTCGTACCTAAATCCACTCATCATGCTGCTACTAGCCTTATGACATTGATTTCATGGCTGAGTGATATTCCATTGTACATAAGGACCACAACTTCTTTATCCATTTTTCTCTTTCCTGGGATATTGAAGGTGGAATGAAGTGGAGGTCCTTGTCAACAGAGCAGACCTAAACTTTGGGGTGCTTGTGTCTTGCTGATTTTTCATTTTCCCAATTTATACCCCCATGAGTGGAAGTGCCCTATGCTCTCTAAGCTGTGTTTTTTAGATGTTTCAGGACACACCGTACACTTCTCCAGAGTGGCTGTTGGCAATTTACATCCCGCCCATCAGTGTAGCAAGGCTCCCATTTCTCCATGGCCTGTCCTGCATTTCTGGTTTTGAGACTTTTTTCAGCATGGCCCTTTTGACCGATGGGTAGCGAGTCTTCTTTGTAGCGCTGATTTGCCTTTCCAGGTTGCTTGGTTGGCCAAAAAGGGCGTATGCGTTTTTTTCTGAATATATTCAGGAAAAAACGCATACGCCCTTTTTGGCCAAGGGCATCATTGTCAACGTTTTGCCGCTTTTCATGTGCTTTAAAGGCGATTCGAATCTTCCTCCTGAAATCTGTTTCCTGCAATTCTGCCTTGATTTCAAATCCTCTTCTTTGCCTTCCCTCAATATATTTGTGGACGAGAGTTATCATTTATAACTCTGCAGGTTTGTGAATTGCAGTGCCCTGAAGCTCCATTTTACAACTCGCTTTTTTGGGAGCTGGCCGCAAAAGCGCAGGATGGCTTCAGGCCCTCTTCTGGTTTCAGGGGGGAGGATGAGCCCGTGGTTAATTCTTCTTCCTGATGGGAAAATAGGGTGACCTGTGCCTGTCCCAACACCAAGAGCTAGTCTCTCACTAGTTCCCCGTCTACCCGTTCATCCTCAGGAGAAATTGCAACCTGTACGGAACAGGAGGTTAAAGGTGCTGATGCTCCAAGTAGAGAGATTATTAGTAAAGCGGCTGGAATGGCGAACCCGGGCACAATGAGAAGAGAAATGAGGTGCGTTTTAGAAACCTTTCCCCATCACATGGTGTACCATCTTTTTGTTTTCTCATGCATGTTTTCGATGTAGGAAGATGCCCTTGAACCTGGAGATTTGCGACCCATGCGATGGGGACCACGCAGTATTACTTTAAAGGGTCTGCGTTTGCTCACCCAACCTCACCAAACCTCTCAGCCCCAAGAGTGTCCACCCTTATGTCTCATCCAGCTGTGGGTCTAGATATGGTCAATCCAGGTTGCATCACAGCCCATGAACGCATTGTGTAAGAATTTCTCTCTCTTCCACTGTCTTTGTTTCATGGGTTTGTAAAAGTAATTTATTTTTATAATGGGGTTTAGCTGCTTTTCACTGCTGTGTTTATGCCGCTTTACACCCACTTGACACACTAACAGTGAGATATCAATACATAGGTTTTAAGATTATTACTAGTCAGATATATTCTTGTGCGGTGAATAGGGTGTGTTGAGTCCAGTTCTCTGAGCAAGGAGTAGGTCTTGTCTATTACATATTGGGTTTATGGAATGGTATCTGAGCTAATTTCAAACCCTTGTTTTATGTATCACCCCACCTCACCTTTCCCGTTAAGCAGCCATAGTGTGTTTTCTGCATGTGTGACTCTGTTCTGTTTTGTAATTCAGTTCAAGTGTAACGGTTTTTACATTCCCTCTATAAGTGATACCTTATGAGAAGTGTCCTTTTCTGTGTGACTTATTTCACTTAGAATCGTCGTACCTAAATCCACTCATCATGCTGCTACTAGCCTTATGACATTGATTTCATGGCTGAGTGATATTCCATTGTACATAAGGACCACAACTTCTTTATCCATTTTTCTCTTTCCTGGGATATTGAAGGTGGAATGAAGTGGAGGTCCTGGTCAACAGAGCAGCCCTAAACTTTGGGGTGCTTGTGTCTTGCTGATTTTTCATTTTCCCAATTTATACCCCCATGAGTGGAAGTGCCCTATGCTCTCTAAGCTGTGTTTTTTGGATGTTTCCGGACACACCGTACACTTCTCCAGAGTGGCTGTTGGCAATTTACATCCCGCCCATCAGTGTAGCAAGGCTCCCATTTCTCCATGGCCTGTCCTGCATTTCTGGTTTTGAGACTTTTTTCAGCATGGCCCTTTTGACCGATGGGTAGCGAGTCTTCTTTGTAGCGCTGATTTGCCTTTCCACGTTGCTTGGTTGGCCAAAAAGGGCGTATGCGTTTTTTCCTGAATATATTCAGGAAAAAACGCATACGCCCTTTTTGGCCAAGGGCATCATTGTCAACGTTTTGCCGCTTTTCATGTGCTTTAAAGGCGATTCGAATCTACCTCCTGAAATCTGTTTCCTGCAATTCTGCCTTGATTTCAAATCCTCTTCTTTGCCTTCCCTCAATATATTTGTGGACGAGAGTTATCATTTATAACTCTGCAGGTTTGTGAATTGCAGTGCCCTGAAGCTCCATTTTACAACTCGCTTTTTTGGGAGCTGGCCGCAAAAGCGCAGGATGGCTTCAGGCCCTGTTCTGGTTCCGGGGGGGAGGATGAGCCTGTGGTTAATTCTTCTTCCTGATGGGAAAATAGAGTGACCTGTGCCTGTCCCAACACCAAGAGCTAGTCTCTCACTGGTTCCCCGTCTACCCGTTCATACTCAGGACAAATTGCAACCTGTACGGAACAGGAGGTTAAAGGTGCTGTTGCTCCAAGTAGGGAGATTATTAGTAAAGCGTCTGGAATGGTGAAGCCGGGCACAAGGAGAAGAGAAATGAGGTGCGTTTTAGAAACCTTTCCCCATCACATGGTGTACCATCTTTTTGTTTTCTCATGCATGTTTTCGATGTAGGAAGATGCCCTTGAACCTGGAGATTTGCGACCCATGCGATGGGGACCACGCAGTATTACTTTAAAGGGTCTGCGTTTGCTCACCCAACCTCACCAAACCTCTCAGCCCCAAGAGTGTCCACCCTTATGTCTCATCCAGCTGTGGGTCTAGATATGGTCAATCCAGGTTGCATCACAGCCCCTGAACGCATTGTGTAAGAATTTCTCTCTCTTTCACTGTCTTTGTTTCATGGGTTTGTAAAAGTAATTTATTTTTATAATGGGGTTTAGCTGCTTTTCACTGCTGTGTTTATGCCACTTTACACCCACTTGACACACTAACAGAGAGATATCAATACATAGGTTTTAAGATTATTACTAGTCAGATATATTCTTGTGCGGTGAATAGGGCGTGTTGAGTCCAGTTCTCTGAGCAAGGAGTAGGTCTTGTCTATTACATATTGGGTTTATGGAACGGTATCTGAGCTAATTTGAAACGCTTGTTTTATGTATCACCCCACCTCACCTTTCCCGTTAAGCAGCCATAGTGTGTTTTCTGCATGTGTGACTCTGTTCTGTTTTGTAATTCAGTTCAAGTGTAACGGTTTTTACATTCCCTCTATAAGTGATACCTTATGAGAAGTGTCCTTTTCTGTGTGACTTATTTCACTTAGAATCGTCGTACCTAAATCCACTCATCATGCTGCTACTAGCCTTATGACATTGATTTCATGGCTGAGTGATATTCCATTGTACATAAGGACCACAACTTCTTTATCCATTTTTCTCTTTCCTGGGATATTGAAGGTGGAATGAAGTGGAGGTCCTTGTCAACAGAGCAGCCCTAAACTTTGGGGTGCTTGTGTCTTGCTGATTTTTCATTTTCCCAATTTATACCCCCATGAGTGGAAGTGCCCTATGCTCTCTAAGCTGTGTTTTTTAGATGTTTCAGGACACACCGTACACTTCTCCAGAGTGGCTGTTGGCAATTTACATCCCGCTCATCAGTGTAGCATGGCTCCCATTTCTCCATGGCCTGTCCTGTATTTCTGGTTTTGAGACTTTTTTCAGCATGGCCCTTTTGACCGATGGGTAGCGAGTCTTCTTTGTAGCGCTGATTTGCCTTTCCACGTTGCTTGGTTGGCCAAAAAGGGCGTATGCGTTTTTTCCTGAATATATTCAGGAAAAAACGCATACGCCCTTTTTGGCCAAGGGCATCATTGTCAACGTTTTGCCGCTTTTCATGTGCTTTAAAGGCGATTCGAATCTACCTCCTGAAATCTGTTTCCTGCAATTCTGCCTTGATTTCAAATCCTCTTCTTTGCCTTCCCTCAATATATTTGTGGACGAGAGTTATCATTTATAACTCTGCAGGTTTGTGAATTGCAGTGCCCTGAAGCTCCATTTTACAACTCGCTTTTTTGGGAGCTGGCCGCAAAAGCGCAGGATGGCTTCAGGCCCTGTTCTGGTTCCGGGGGGGAGGATGAGCCTGTGGTTAATTCTTCTTCCTGATGGGAAAATAGAGTGACCTGTGCCTGTCCCAACACCAAGAGCTAGTCTCTCACTGGTTCCGCGTCTACCCGTTCATCCTCAGGACAAATTGCAACCTGTACGGAACAGGAGGTTAAAGGTGCTGATGCTCCAAGTAGGGAGATTATTAGTAAAGCGGCTGGAATGGCGAAGCCAGGCACAAGGAGAAGAGAAATGAGGTGCGTTTTAGAAACCTTTCCTCATCACATGGTGTACCATCTTTTTGTTTTCTCATGCATGTTTTCGATGTAGGAAGATGCCCTTGAACCTGGAGATTTGCGACCCATGCGATGGGGACCACGCAGTATTACTTTAAAGGGTCTGCGTTTGCTCACCCAACCTCACCAAACCTCTCAGCCCCAAGAGTGTCCACCCTTATGTCTCATCCAGCTGTGGGTCTAGATATGGTCAATCCAGGTTGCATCACAGCCCCTGAACGCATTGTGTAAGAATTTCTCTCTCTTTCACTGTCTTTGTTTCATGGGTTTGTAAAAGTAATTTATTTTTATAATGGGGTTTAGCTGCTTTTCACTGCTGTGTTTATGCCGCTTTACACCCACTTGCCACACTAACAGAGAGATATCAATACATAGGTTTTAAGATTATTACTAGTCAGATATATTCTTGTGCGGTGAATAGGGCGTGTTGAGTCCAGTTCTCTGAGCAAGGAGTAGGTCTTGTCTATTACATATTGGGTTTATGGAACGGTATCTGAGCTAATTTGAAACGCTTGTTTTATGTATCACCCCACCTCACCTTTCCCGTTAAGCAGCCATAGTGTGTTTTCTGCATGTGTGACTCTGTTCTGTTTTGTAATTCAGTTCAAGTGTAACGGTTTTGACATTCCCTCTATAAGTGATACCTTATGAGAAGTGTCCTTTTCTGTGTGACTTATTTCACTTAGAATCGTCGTACCTAAATCCACTCATCATGCTGCTACTAGCCTTATGACATTGATTTCATGGCTGAGTGATATTCCATTGTACATAAGGACCACAACTTCTTTATCCATTTTTCTCTTTCCTGGGATATTGAAGGTGGAATGAAGTGGAGGTCCTGGTCAACAGAGCAGCCCTAAACTTTGGGGTGCTTGTGTCTTGCTGATTTTTCATTTTCCCAATTTATACCCCCATGAGTGGAAGTGCCCTATGCTCTCTAAGCTGTGTTTTTTGGATGTTTCCGGACACACCGTACACTTCTCCAGAGTGGCTGTTGGCAATTTACATCCCGCCCATCAGTGTAGCAAGGCTCCCATTTCTCCATGGCCTGTCCTGCATTTCTGGTTTTGAGACTTTTTTCAGCATGGCCCTTTTGACCGATGGGTAGCGAGTCTTCTTTGTAGCGCTGATTTGCCTTTCCAGGTTGCTTGGTTGGCCAAAAAGGGCGTATGCGTTTTTTTCTGAATATATTCAGGAAAAAACGCATACGCCCTTTTTGGCCAAGGGCATCATTGTCAACGTTTTGCCGCTTTTCATGTGCTTTAAAGGCGATTCGAATCTACCTCCTGAAATCTGTTTCCTGCAATTCTGCCTTGATTTCAAATCCTCTTCTTTGCCTTCCCTCAATATATTTGTGGACGAGAGTTATCATTTATAACTCTGCAGGTTTGTGAATTGCAGTGCCCTGAAGCTCCATTTTACAACTCGCTTTTTTGGGAGCTGGCCGCAAAAGCGCAGGATGGCTTCAGGCCCTGTTCTGGTTCCGGGGGGGAGGATGAGCCTGTGGTTAATTCTTCTTCCTGATGGGAAAATAGAGTGACCTGTGCCTGTCCCAACACCAAGAGCTAGTCTCTCACTGGTTCCGCGTCTACCCGTTCATCCTCAGGACAAATTGCAACCTGTACGGAACAGGAGGTTAAAGGTGCTGATGCTCCAAGTAGGGAGATTATTAGTAAAGCGGCTGGAATGGCGAAGCCGGGCACAAGGAGAAGAGAAATGAGGTGCGTTTTAGAAACCTTTCCCCATCACATGGTGTACCATCTTTTTGTTTTCTCATGCATGTTTTCGATGTAGGAAGATGCCCTTGAACCTGGAGATTTGCGACCCATGCGATGGGGACCACGCAGTATTACTTTAAAGGGTCTGCGTTTGCTCACCCAACCTCACCAAACCTCTCAGCCCCAAGAGTGTCCACCCTTATGTCTCATCCAGCTGTGGGTCTAGATATGGTCAATCCAGGTTGCATCACAGCCCCTGAACGCATTGTGTAAGAATTTCTCTCTCTTTCACTGTCTTTGTTTCATGGGTTTGTAAAAGTAATTTATTTTTATAATGGGGTTTAGCTGCTTTTCACTGCTGTGTTTATGCCGCTTTACACCCACTTGCCACACTAACAGAGAGATATCAATACATAGGTTTTAAGATTATTACTAGTCAGATATATTCTTGTGCGGTGAATAGGGCGTGTTGAGTCCAGTTCTCTGAGCAAGGAGTAGGTCTTGTCTATTACATATTGGGTTTATGGAACGGTATCTGAGCTAATTTGAAACGCTTGTTTTATGTATCACCCCACCTCACCTTTCCCGTTAAGCAGCCATAGTGTGTTTTCTGCATGTGTGACTCTGTTCTGTTTTGTAATTCAGTTCAAGTGTAACGGTTTTTACATTCCCTCTATAAGTGATACCTTATGAGAAGTGTCCTTTTCTGTGTGACTTATTTCACTTAGAATCGTCGTACCTAAATCCACTCATCATGCTGCTACTAGCCTTATGACATTGATTTCATGGCTGAGTGATATTCCATTGTACATAAGGACCACAACTTCTTTATCCATTTTTCTCTTTCCTGGGATATTGAAGGTGGAATGAAGTGGAGGTCCTTGTCAACAGAGCAGACCTAAACTTTGGGGTGCTTGTGTCTTGCTGATTTTTCATTTTCCCAATTTATACCCCCATGAGTGGAAGTGCCCTATGCTCTCTAAGCTGTGTTTTTTAGATGTTTCAGGACACACCGTACACTTCTCCAGAGTGGCTGTTGGCAATTTACATCCCGCCCATCAGTGTAGCAAGGCTCCCATTTCTCCATGGCCTGTCCTGCATTTCTGGTTTTGAGACTTTTTTCAGCATGGCCCTTTTGACCGATGGGTAGCGAGTCTTCTTTGTAGCGCTGATTTGCCTTTCCAGGTTGCTTGGTTGGCCAAAAAGGGCGTATGCGTTTTTTTCTGAATATATTCAGGAAAAAACGCATACGCCCTTTTTGGCCAAGGGCATCATTGTCAACGTTTTGCCGCTTTTCATGTGCTTTAAAGGCGATTCGAATCTTCCTCCTGAAATCTGTTTCCTGCAATTCTGCCTTGATTTCAAATCCTCTTCTTTGCCTTCCCTCAATATATTTGTGGACGAGAGTTATCATTTATAACTCTGCAGGTTTGTGAATTGCAGTGCCCTGAAGCTCCATTTTACAACTCGCTTTTTTGGGAGCTGGCCGCAAAAGCGCAGGATGGCTTCAGGCCCTCTTCTGGTTTCAGGGGGGAGGATGAGCCCGTGGTTAATTCTTCTTCCTGATGGGAAAATAGGGTGACCTGTGCCTGTCCCAACACCAAGAGCTAGTCTCTCACTAGTTCCCCGTCTACCCGTTCATCCTCAGGAGAAATTGCAACCTGTACGGAACAGGAGGTTAAAGGTGCTGATGCTCCAAGTAGAGAGATTATTAGTAAAGCGGCTGGAATGGCGAACCCGGGCACAAGGAGAAGAGAAATGAGGTGCGTTTTAGAAACCTTTCCCCATCACATGGTGTACCATCTTTTTGTTTTCTCATGCATGTTTTCGATGTAGGAAGATGCCCTTGAACCTGGAGATTTGCGACCCATGCGATGGGGACCACGCAGTATTACTTTAAAGGGTCTGCGTTTGCTCACCCAACCTCACCAAACCTCTCAGCCCCAAGAGTGTCCACCCTTATGTCTCATCCAGCTGTGGGTCTAGATATGGTCAATCCAGGTTGCATCACAGCCCATGAACGCATTGTGTAAGAATTTCTCTCTCTTCCACTGTCTTTGTTTCATGGGTTTGTAAAAGTAATTTATTTTTATAATGGGGTTTAGCTGCTTTTCACTGCTGTGTTTATGCCGCTTTACACCCACTTGACACACTAACAGTGAGATATCAATACATAGGTTTTAAGATTATTACTAGTCAGATATATTCTTGTGCGGTGAATAGGGTGTGTTGAGTCCAGTTCTCTGAGCAAGGAGTAGGTCTTGTCTATTACATATTGGGTTTATGGAATGGTATCTGAGCTAATTTCAAACCCTTGTTTTATGTATCACCCCACCTCACCTTTCCCGTTAAGCAGCCATAGTGTGTTTTCTGCATGTGTGACTCTGTTCTGTTTTGTAATTCAGTTCAAGTGTAACGGTTTTTACATTCCCTCTATAAGTGATACCTTATGAGAAGTGTCCTTTTCTGTGTGACTTATTTCACTTAGAATCGTCGTACCTAAATCCACTCATCATGCTGCTACTAGCCTTATGACATTGATTTCATGGCTGAGTGATATTCCATTGTACATAAGGACCACAACTTCTTTATCCATTTTTCTCTTTCCTGGGATATTGAAGGTGGAATGAAGTGGAGGTCCTGGTCAACAGAGCAGCCCTAAACTTTGGGGTGCTTGTGTCTTGCTGATTTTTCATTTTCCCAATTTATACCCCCATGAGTGGAAGTGCCCTATGCTCTCTAAGCTGTGTTTTTTGGATGTTTCCGGACACACCGTACACTTCTCCAGAGTGGCTGTTGGCAATTTACATCCCGCCCATCAGTGTAGCAAGGCTCCCATTTCTCCATGGCCTGTCCTGCATTTCTGGTTTTGAGACTTTTTTCAGCATGGCCCTTTTGACCGATGGGTAGCGAGTCTTCTTTGTAGCGCTGATTTGCCTTTCCACGTTGCTTGGTTGGCCAAAAAGGGCGTATGCGTTTTTTCCTGAATATATTCAGGAAAAAACGCATACGCCCTTTTTGGCCAAGGGCATCATTGTCAACGTTTTGCCGCTTTTCATGTGCTTTAAAGGCGATTCGAATCTACCTCCTGAAATCTGTTTCCTGCAATTCTGCCTTGATTTCAAATCCTCTTCTTTGCCTTCCCTCAATATATTTGTGGACGAGAGTTATCATTTATAACTCTGCAGGTTTGTGAATTGCAGTGCCCTGAAGCTCCATTTTACAACTCGCTTTTTTGGGAGCTGGCCGCAAAAGCGCAGGATGGCTTCAGGCCCTGTTCTGGTTCCGGGGGGGAGGATGAGCCTGTGGTTAATTCTTCTTCCTGATGGGAAAATAGAGTGACCTGTGCCTGTCCCAACACCAAGAGCTAGTCTCTCACTGGTTCCGCGTCTACCCGTTCATCCTCAGGACAAATTGCAACCTGTACGGAACAGGAGGTTAAAGGTGCTGATGCTCCAAGTAGGGAGATTATTAGTAAAGCGGCTGGAATGGCGAAGCCGGGCACAAGGAGAAGAGAAATGAGGTGCGTTTTAGAAACCTTTCCCCATCACATGGTGTACCATCTTTTTGTTTTCTCATGCATGTTTTCGATGTAGGAAGATGCCCTTGAACCTGGAGATTTGCGACCCATGCGATGGGGACCACGCAGTATTACTTTAAAGGGTCTGCGTTTGCTCACCCAACCTCACCAAACCTCTCAGCCCCAAGAGTGTCCACCCTTATGTCTCATCCAGCTGTGGGTCTAGATATGGTCAATCCAGGTTGCATCACAGCCCCTGAACGCATTGTGTAAGAATTTCTCTCTCTTTCACTGTCTTTGTTTCATGGGTTTGTAAAAGTAATTTATTTTTATAATGGGGTTTAGCTGCTTTTCACTGCTGTGTTTATGCCGCTTTACACCCACTTGCCACACTAACAGAGAGATATCAATACATAGGTTTTAAGATTATTACTAGTCAGATATATTCTTGTGCGGTGAATAGGGCGTGTTGAGTCCAGTTCTCTGAGCAAGGAGTAGGTCTTGTCTATTACATATTGGGTTTATGGAACGGTATCTGAGCTAATTTGAAACGCTTGTTTTATGTATCACCCCACCTCACCTTTCCCGTTAAGCAGCCATAGTGTGTTTTCTGCATGTGTGACTCTGTTCTGTTTTGTAATTCAGTTCAAGTGTAACGGTTTTTACATTCCCTCTATAAGTGATACCTTATGAGAAGTGTCCTTTTCTGTGTGACTTATTTCACTTAGAATCGTCGTACCTAAATCCACTCATCATGCTGCTACTAGCCTTATGACATTGATTTCATGGCTGAGTGATATTCCATTGTACATAAGGACCACAACTTCTTTATCCATTTTTCTCTTTCCTGGGATATTGAAGGTGGAATGAAGTGGAGGTCCTGGTCAACAGAGCAGCCCTAAACTTTGGGGTGCTTGTGTCTTGCTGATTTTTCATTTTCCCAATTTATACCCCCATGAGTGGAAGTGCCCTATGCTCTCTAAGCTGTGTTTTTTGGATGTTTCCGGACACACCGTACACTTCTCCAGAGTGGCTGTTGGCAATTTACATCCCGCCCATCAGTGTAGCAAGGCTCCCATTTCTCCATGGCCTGTCCTGCATTTCTGGTTTTGAGACTTTTTTCAGCATGGCCCTTTTGACCGATGGGTAGCGAGTCTTCTTTGTAGCGCTGATTTGCCTTTCCAGGTTGCTTGGTTGGCCAAAAAGGGCGTATGCGTTTTTTTCTGAATATATTCAGGAAAAAACGCATACGCCCTTTTTGGCCAAGGGCATCATTGTCAACGTTTTGCCGCTTTTCATGTGCTTTAAAGGCGATTCGAATCTACCTCCTGAAATCTGTTTCCTGCAATTCTGCCTTGATTTCAAATCCTCTTCTTTGCCTTCCCTCAATATATTTGTGGACGAGAGTTATCATTTATAACTCTGCAGGTTTGTGAATTGCAGTGCCCTGAAGCTCCATTTTACAACTCGCTTTTTTGGGAGCTGGCCGCAAAAGCGCAGGATGGCTTCAGGCCCTGTTCTGGTTCCGGGGGGGAGGATGAGCCTGTGGTTAATTCTTCTTCCTGATGGGAAAATAGAGTGACCTGTGCCTGTCCCAACACCAAGAGCTAGTCTCTCACTGGTTCCGCGTCTACCCGTTCATCCTCAGGACAAATTGCAACCTGTACGGAACAGGAGGTTAAAGGTGCTGATGCTCCAAGTAGAGAGATTATTAGTAAAGCGGCTGGAATGGCGAACCCGGGCACAAGGAGAAGAGAAATGAGGTGCGTTTTAGAAACCTTTCCCCATCACATGGTGTACCATCTTTTTGTTTTCTCATGCATGTTTTCGATGTAGGAAGATGCCCTTGAACCTGGAGATTTGCGACCCATGCGATGGGGACCACGCAGTATTACTTTAAAGGGTCTGCGTTTGCTCACCCAACCTCACCAAACCTCTCAGCCCCAAGAGTGTCCACCCTTATGTCTCATCCAGCTGTGGGTCTAGATATGGTCAATCCAGGTTGCATCACAGCCCATGAACGCATTGTGTAAGAATTTCTCTCTCTTCCACTGTCTTTGTTTCATGGGTTTGTAAAAGTAATTTATTTTTATAATGGGGTTTAGCTGCTTTTCACTGCTGTGTTTATGCCGCTTTACACCCACTTGACACACTAACAGTGAGATATCAATACATAGGTTTTAAGATTATTACTAGTCAGATATATTCTTGTGCGGTGAATAGGGTGTGTTGAGTCCAGTTCTCTGAGCAAGGAGTAGGTCTTGTCTATTACATATTGGGTTTATGGAATGGTATCTGAGCTAATTTCAAACCCTTGTTTTATGTATCACCCCACCTCACCTTTCCCGTTAAGCAGCCATAGTGTGTTTTCTGCATGTGTGACTCTGTTCTGTTTTGTAATTCAGTTCAAGTGTAACGGTTTTTACATTCCCTCTATAAGTGATACCTTATGAGAAGTGTCCTTTTCTGTGTGACTTATTTCACTTAGAATCGTCGTACCTAAATCCACTCATCATGCTGCTACTAGCCTTATGACATTGATTTCATGGCTGAGTGATATTCCATTGTACATAAGGACCACAACTTCTTTATCCATTTTTCTCTTTCCTGGGATATTGAAGGTGGAATGAAGTGGAGGTCCTGGTCAACAGAGCAGCCCTAAACTTTGGGGTGCTTGTGTCTTGCTGATTTTTCATTTTCCCAATTTATACCCCCATGAGTGGAAGTGCCCTATGCTCTCTAAGCTGTGTTTTTTGGATGTTTCCGGACACACCGTACACTTCTCCAGAGTGGCTGTTGGCAATTTACATCCCGCCCATCAGTGTAGCAAGGCTCCCATTTCTCCATGGCCTGTCCTGCATTTCTGGTTTTGAGACTTTTTTCAGCATGGCCCTTTTGACCGATGGGTAGCGAGTCTTCTTTGTAGCGCTGATTTGCCTTTCCACGTTGCTTGGTTGGCCAAAAAGGGCGTATGCGTTTTTTCCTGAATATATTCAGGAAAAAACGCATACGCCCTTTTTGGCCAAGGGCATCATTGTCAACGTTTTGCCGCTTTTCATGTGCTTTAAAGGCGATTCGAATCTACCTCCTGAAATCTGTTTCCTGCAATTCTGCCTTGATTTCAAATCCTCTTCTTTGCCTTCCCTCAATATATTTGTGGACGAGAGTTATCATTTATAACTCTGCAGGTTTGTGAATTGCAGTGCCCTGAAGCTCCATTTTACAACTCGCTTTTTTGGGAGCTGGCCGCAAAAGCGCAGGATGGCTTCAGGCCCTGTTCTGGTTCCGGGGGGGAGGATGAGCCTGTGGTTAATTCTTCTTCCTGATGGGAAAATAGAGTGACCTGTGCCTGTCCCAAAACCAAGAGCTAGTCTCTCACTGGTTCCCCGTCTACCTGTTCATCCTCAGGACAAATTGCAACCTGTACGGAACAGGAGGTTAAAGGTGCTGATGCTCCAAGTAGGGAGATTATTAGTAAAGCGTCTGGAATGGTGAAGCCGGGCACAAGGAGAAGGGAAATGAGGTGCGTTTTAGAAACCTTTCCCCATCACATGGTGTACCATCTTTTTGTTTGCTCATGCATGTTTTCGATGTAGGAAGATGCCCTTGAACCTGGAGATTTGCGACCCATGCGATGGGGACCACGCAGTATTACTTTAAAGGGTCTGCGTTTGCTCACCCAACCTCACCAAACCTCTCAGCCCCAAGAGTGTCCACCCTTATGTCTCATCCAGCTGTGGGTCTAGATATGGTCAATCCAGGTTGCATCACAGCCCCTGAACGCATTGTGTAAGAATTTCTCTCTCTTTCACTGTCTTTGTTTCATGGGTTTGTAAAAGTAATTTATTTTTATAATGGGGTTTAGCTGCTTTTCACTGCTGTGTTTATGCCGCTTTACACCCACTTGCCACACTAACAGAGAGATATCAATACATAGGTTTTAAGATTATTACTAGTCAGATATATTCTTGTGCGGTGAATAGGGCGTGTTGAGTCCAGTTCTCTGAGCAAGGAGTAGGTCTTGTCTATTACATATTGGGTTTATGGAACGGTATCTGAGCTAATTTGAAACGCTTGTTTTATGTATCACCCCACCTCACCTTTCCCGTTAAGCAGCCATAGTGTGTTTTCTGCATGTGTGACTCTGTTCTGTTTTGTAATTCAGTTCAAGTGTAACGGTTTTTACATTCCCTCTATAAGTGATACCTTATGAGAAGTGTCCTTTTCTGTGTGACTTATTTCACTTAGAATCGTCGTACCTAAATCCACTCATCATGCTGCTACTAGCCTTATGACATTGATTTCATGGCTGAGTGATATTCCATTGTACATAAGGACCACAACTTCTTTATCCATTTTTCTCTTTCCTGGGATATTGAAGGTGGAATGAAGTGGAGGTCCTGGTCAACAGAGCAGCCCTAAACTTTGGGGTGCTTGTGTCTTGCTGATTTTTCATTTTCCCAATTTATACCCCCATGAGTGGAAGTGCCCTATGCTCTCTAAGCTGTGTTTTTTGGATGTTTCCGGACACACCGTACACTTCTCCAGAGTGGCTGTTGGCAATTTACATCCCGCCCATCAGTGTAGCAAGGCTCCCATTTCTCCATGGCCTGTCCTGCATTTCTGGTTTTGAGACTTTTTTCAGCATGGCCCTTTTGACCGATGGGTAGCGAGTCTTCTTTGTAGCGCTGATTTGCCTTTCCAGGTTGCTTGGTTGGCCAAAAAGGGCGTATGCGTTTTTTTCTGAATATATTCAGGAAAAAACGCATACGCCCTTTTTGGCCAAGGGCATCATTGTCAACGTTTTGCCGCTTTTCATGTGCTTTAAAGGCGATTCGAATCTACCTCCTGAAATCTGTTTCCTGCAATTCTGCCTTGATTTCAAATCCTCTTCTTTGCCTTCCCTCAATATATTTGTGGACGAGAGTTATCATTTATAACTCTGCAGGTTTGTGAATTGCAGTGCCCTGAAGCTCCATTTTACAACTCGCTTTTTTGGGAGCTGGCCGCAAAAGCGCAGGATGGCTTCAGGCCCTGTTCTGGTTCCGGGGGGGAGGATGAGCCTGTGGTTAATTCTTCTTCCTGATGGGAAAATAGAGTGACCTGTGCCTGTCCCAACACCAAGAGCTAGTCTCTCACTGGTTCCGCGTCTACCCGTTCATCCTCAGGACAAATTGCAACCTGTACGGAACAGGAGGTTAAAGGTGCTGATGCTCCAAGTAGAGAGATTATTAGTAAAGCGGCTGGAATGGCGAACCCGGGCACAAGGAGAAGAGAAATGAGGTGCGTTTTAGAAACCTTTCCCCATCACATGGTGTACCATCTTTTTGTTTTCTCATGCATGTTTTCGATGTAGGAAGATGCCCTTGAACCTGGAGATTTGCGACCCATGCGATGGGGACCACGCAGTATTACTTTAAAGGGTCTGCGTTTGCTCACCCAACCTCACCAAACCTCTCAGCCCCAAGAGTGTCCACCCTTATGTCTCATCCAGCTGTGGGTCTAGATATGGTCAATCCAGGTTGCATCACAGCCCATGAACGCATTGTGTAAGAATTTCTCTCTCTTCCACTGTCTTTGTTTCATGGGTTTGTAAAAGTAATTTATTTTTATAATGGGGTTTAGCTGCTTTTCACTGCTGTGTTTATGCCGCTTTACACCCACTTGACACACTAACAGTGAGATATCAATACATAGGTTTTAAGATTATTACTAGTCAGATATATTCTTGTGCGGTGAATAGGGTGTGTTGAGTCCAGTTCTCTGAGCAAGGAGTAGGTCTTGTCTATTACATATTGGGTTTATGGAATGGTATCTGAGCTAATTTCAAACCCTTGTTTTATGTATCACCCCACCTCACCTTTCCCGTTAAGCAGCCATAGTGTGTTTTCTGCATGTGTGACTCTGTTCTGTTTTGTAATTCAGTTCAAGTGTAACGGTTTTTACATTCCCTCTATAAGTGATACCTTATGAGAAGTGTCCTTTTCTGTGTGACTTATTTCACTTAGAATCGTCGTACCTAAATCCACTCATCATGCTGCTACTAGCCTTATGACATTGATTTCATGGCTGAGTGATATTCCATTGTACATAAGGACCACAACTTCTTTATCCATTTTTCTCTTTCCTGGGATATTGAAGGTGGAATGAAGTGGAGGTCCTGGTCAACAGAGCAGCCCTAAACTTTGGGGTGCTTGTGTCTTGCTGATTTTTCATTTTCCCAATTTATACCCCCATGAGTGGAAGTGCCCTATGCTCTCTAAGCTGTGTTTTTTGGATGTTTCCGGACACACCGTACACTTCTCCAGAGTGGCTGTTGGCAATTTACATCCCGCCCATCAGTGTAGCAAGGCTCCCATTTCTCCATGGCCTGTCCTGCATTTCTGGTTTTGAGACTTTTTTCAGCATGGCCCTTTTGACCGATGGGTAGCGAGTCTTCTTTGTAGCGCTGATTTGCCTTTCCACGTTGCTTGGTTGGCCAAAAAGGGCGTATGCGTTTTTTCCTGAATATATTCAGGAAAAAACGCATACGCCCTTTTTGGCCAAGGGCATCATTGTCAACGTTTTGCCGCTTTTCATGTGCTTTAAAGGCGATTCGAATCTACCTCCTGAAATCTGTTTCCTGCAATTCTGCCTTGATTTCAAATCCTCTTCTTTGCCTTCCCTCAATATATTTGTGGACGAGAGTTATCATTTATAACTCTGCAGGTTTGTGAATTGCAGTGCCCTGAAGCTCCATTTTACAACTCGCTTTTTTGGGAGCTGGCCGCAAAAGCGCAGGATGGCTTCAGGCCCTGTTCTGGTTCCGGGGGGGAGGATGAGCCTGTGGTTAATTCTTCTTCCTGATGGGAAAATAGAGTGACCTGTGCCTGTCCCAAAACCAAGAGCTAGTCTCTCACTGGTTCCCCGTCTACCTGTTCATCCTCAGGACAAATTGCAACCTGTACGGAACAGGAGGTTAAAGGTGCTGATGCTCCAAGTAGGGAGATTATTAGTAAAGCGTCTGGAATGGTGAAGCCGGGCACAAGGAGAAGGGAAATGAGGTGCGTTTTAGAAACCTTTCCCCATCACATGGTGTACCATCTTTTTGTTTGCTCATGCATGTTTTCGATGTAGGAAGATGCCCTTGAACCTGTAGATTTGGGACCCATGCAATGGGTACCACGCAGTATTACTTTAAAGGGTCTGCGTTTGCTCACCCAACCTCACCAAACCTCTCAGCCCCAAGAGTGTCCACCCTTATGTCTCATCCAGCTGTGGGTCTAGATATGGTCAATCCAGGTTGCATCACAGCCCCTGAACGCATTGTGTAAGAATTTCTCTCTCTTTCACTGTCTTTGTTTCATGGGTTTGTAAAAGTAATTTATTTTTATAATGGGGTTTAGCTGCTTTTCACTGCTGTGTTTATGCCGCTTTACACCCACTTGACACACTAACAGAGAGATATCAATACATAGGTTTTAAGATTATTACTAGTCAGATATATTCTTGTGCGGTGAATAGGGCGTGTTGAGTCCAGTTCTCTGAGCAAGGAGTAGGTCTTGTCTATTACATATTGGGTTTATGGAACGGTATCTGAGCTAATTTGAAACCCTTGTTTTATGTATCACCCCACCTCACCTTTCCCGTTAAGCAGCCATAGTGTGTTTTCTGCATGTGTGACTCTGTTCTGTTTTGTAATTCAGTTCAAGTGTAACGGTTTTTACATTCCCTCTATAAGTGATACCTTATGAGAAGTGTCCTTTTCTGTGTGACTTATTTCACTTAGAATCGTCGTACCTAAATCCACTCATCATGCTGCTACTAGCCTTATGACATTGATTTCATGGCTGAGTGATATTCCATTGTACATAAGGACCACAACTTCTTTATCCATTTTTCTCTTTCCTGGGATATTGAAGGTGGAATGAAGTGGAGGTCCTTGTCAACAGAGCAGCCCTAAACTTTGGGGTGCTTGTGTCTTGCTGATTTTTCATTTTCCCAATTTATACCCCCATGAGTGGAAGTGCCCTATGCTCTCTAAGCTGTGTTTTTTAGATGTTTCAGGACACACCGTACACTTCTCCAGAGTGGCTGTTGGCAATTTACATCCCGCTCATCAGTGTAGCATGGCTCCCATTTCTCCATGGCCTGTCCTGTATTTCTGGTTTTGAGACTTTTTTCAGCATGGCCCTTTTGACCGATGGGTAGCGAGTCTTCTTTGTAGCGCTGATTTGCCTTTCCAGGTTGCTTGGTTGGCCAAAAAGGGCGTATGCGTTTTTTCCTGAATATATTCAGGAAAAAACGCATACGCCCTTTTTGGCCAAGGGCATCATTGTCAACGTTTTGCCGCTTTTCATGTGCTTTAAAGGCGATTCGAATCTACCTCCTGAAATCTGTTTCCTGCAATTCTGCCTTGATTTCAAATCCTCTTCTTTGCCTTCCCTCAATATATTTGTGGACGAGAGTTATCATTTATAACTCTGCAGGTTTGTGAATTGCAGTGCCCTGAAGCTCCATTTTACAACTCGCTTTTTTGGGAGCTGGCCGCAAAAGCGCAGGATGGCTTCAGGCCCTGTTCTGGTTCCGGGGGGGAGGATGAGCCTGTGGTTAATTCTTCTTCCTGATGGGAAAATAGAGTGACCTGTGCCTGTCCCAACACCAAGAGCTAGTCTCTCACTGGTTCCGCGTCTACCCGTTCATCCTCAGGACAAATTGCAACCTGTACGGAACAGGAGGTTAAAGGTGCTGATGCTCCAAGTAGGGAGATTATTAGTAAAGCGGCTGGAATGGCGAAGCCAGGCACAAGGAGAAGAGAAATGAGGTGCGTTTTAGAAACCTTTCCCCATCACATGGTGTACCATCTTTTTGTTTTCTCATGCATGTTTTCGATGTAGGAAGATGCCCTTGAACCTGGAGATTTGCGACCCATGCGATGGGGACCACGCAGTATTACTTTAAAGGGTCTGCGTTTGCTCACCCAACCTCACCAAACCTCTCAGCCCCAAGAGTGTCCACCCTTATGTCTCATCCAGCTGTGGGTCTAGATATGGTCAATCCAGGTTGCATCACAGCCCCTGAACGCATTGTGTAAGAATTTCTCTCTCTTTCACTGTCTTTGTTTCATGGGTTTGTAAAAGTAATTTATTTTTATAATGGGGTTTAGCTGCTTTTCACTGCTGTGTTTATGCCGCTTTACACCCACTTGCCACACTAACAGAGAGATATCAATACATAGGTTTTAAGATTATTACTAGTCAGATATATTCTTGTGCGGTGAATAGGGCGTGTTGAGTCCAGTTCTCTGAGCAAGGAGTAGGTCTTGTCTATTACATATTGGGTTTATGGAACGGTATCTGAGCTAATTTGAAACGCTTGTTTTATGTATCACCCCACCTCACCTTTCCCGTTAAGCAGCCATAGTGTGTTTTCTGCATGTGTGACTCTGTTCTGTTTTGTAATTCAGTTCAAGTGTAACGGTTTTTACATTCCCTCTATAAGTGATACCTTATGAGAAGTGTCCTTTTCTGTGTGACTTATTTCACTTAGAATCGTCGTACCTAAATCCACTCATCATGCTGCTACTAGCCTTATGACATTGATTTCATGGCTGAGTGATATTCCATTGTACATAAGGACCACAACTTCTTTATCCATTTTTCTCTTTCCTGGGATATTGAAGGTGGAATGAAGTGGAGGTCCTTGTCAACAGAGCAGACCTAAACTTTGGGGTGCTTGTGTCTTGCTGATTTTTCATTTTCCCAATTTATACCCCCATGAGTGGAAGTGCCCTATGCTCTCTAAGCTGTGTTTTTTAGATGTTTCAGGACACACCGTACACTTCTCCAGAGTGGCTGTTGGCAATTTACATCCCGCCCATCAGTGTAGCAAGGCTCCCATTTCTCCATGGCCTGTCCTGCATTTCTGGTTTTGAGACTTTTTTCAGCATGGCCCTTTTGACCGATGGGTAGCGAGTCTTCTTTGTAGCGCTGATTTGCCTTTCCAGGTTGCTTGGTTGGCCAAAAAGGGCGTATGCGTTTTTTTCTGAATATATTCAGGAAAAAACGCATACGCCCTTTTTGGCCAAGGGCATCATTGTCAACGTTTTGCCGCTTTTCATGTGCTTTAAAGGCGATTCGAATCTTCCTCCTGAAATCTGTTTCCTGCAATTCTGCCTTGATTTCAAATCCTCTTCTTTGCCTTCCCTCAATATATTTGTGGACGAGAGTTATCATTTATAACTCTGCAGGTTTGTGAATTGCAGTGCCCTGAAGCTCCATTTTACAACTCGCTTTTTTGGGAGCTGGCCGCAAAAGCGCAGGATGGCTTCAGGCCCTCTTCTGGTTCCAGGGGGGAGGATGAGCCCGTGGTTAATTCTTCTTCCTGATGGGAAAATAGGGTGACCTGTGCCTGTCCCAACACCAAGAGCTAGTCTCTCACTAGTTCCCCGTCTACCCGTTCATCCTCAGGAGAAATTGCAACCTGTACGGAACAGGAGGTTAAAGGTGCTGATGCTCCAAGTAGGGAGATTATTAGTAAAGTGGCTGGAATGGCGAACCCGGGCACAAGGAGAAGAGAAATGAGGTGCGTTTTAGAAACCTTTCCCCATCACATGGTGTACCATCTTTTTGTTTTCTCATGCATGTTTTCGATGTAGGAAGATGCCCTTGAACCTGGAGATTTGCGACCCATGCGATGGGGACCACGCAGTATTACTTTAAAGGGTCTGCGTTTGCTCACCCAACCTCACCAAACCTCTCAGCCCCAAGAGTGTCCACCCTTATGTCTCATCCAGCTGTGGGCCTAGATATGGTCAATCCAGGTTGCATCACAGCCCCTGAACGCATTGTGTAAGAATTTCTCTCTCTTTTACTGTCTTTGTTTCATGGGTTTGTAAAAGTAATTTATTTTTATAATGGGGTTTAGCTGCTTTTCACTGCTGTGTTTATGCCGCTTTACACCCACTTGACACACTAACAGAGAGATATCAATACATAGGTTTTAAGATTATTACTAGTCAGATATATTCTTGTGCGGTGAATAGGGCGTGTTGAGTCCAGTTCTCTGAGCAAGGAGTAGGTCTTGTCTATTACATATTGGGTTTATGGAACGGTATCTGAGCTAATTTGAAACGCTTGTTTTATGTATCACCCCACCTCACCTTTCCCGTTAAGCAGCCATAGTGTGTTTTCTGCATGTGTGACTCTGTTCTGTTTTGTAATTCAGTTCAAGTGTAACGGTTTTTACATTCACTCTATAAGTGATACCTTATGAGAAGTGTCCTTTTCTGTGTGACTTATTTCACTTAGAATCGTCGTACCTAAATCCACTCATCATGCTGCTACTAGCCTTATGACATTGATTTCATGGCTGAGTGATATTCCATTGTACATAAGGACCACAACTTCTTTATCCATTTTTCTCTTTCCTGGGATATTGAAGGTGGAATGAAGTGGAGGTCCTGGTCAACAGAGCAGCCCTAAACTTTGGGGTGCTTGTGTCTTGCTGATTTTTCATTTTCCCAATTTATACCCCCATGAGTGGAAGTGCCCTATGCTCTCTAAGCTGTGTTTTTTGGATGTTTCCGGACACACCGTACACTTCTCCAGAGTGGCTGTTGGCAATTTACATCCCGCCCATCAGTGTAGCAAGGCTCCCATTTCTCCATGGCCTGTCCTGCATTTCTGGTTTTGAGACTTTTTTCAGCATGGCCCTTTTGACCGATGGGTAGCGAGTCTTCTTTGTAGCGCTGATTTGCCTTTCCAGGTTGCTTGGTTGGCCAAAAAGGGCGTATGCGTTTTTTCCTGAATATATTCAGGAAAAAACACATACGCCCTTTTTGGCCAAGGGCATCATTGTCAACGTTTTGCCGCTTTTTATGTGCTTTAAAGGCGATTCGAATCTACCTCCTGAAATCTGTTTCCTGCAATTCTGCCTTGATTTCAAATCCTCTTCTTTGCCTTCCCTCAATATATTTGTGGACGAGAGTTATCATTTATAACTCTGCAGGTTTGTGAATTGCAGTGCCCTGAAGCTCCATTTTACAACTCGCTTTTTTGGGAGCTGGCCGCAAAAGCGCAGGATGGCTTCAGGCCCTGTTCTGGTTCCGGGGGGGAGGATGAGCCTGTGGTTAATTCTTCTTCCTGATGGGAAAATAGAGTGACCTGTGCCTGTCCCAACACCAAGAGCTAGTCTCTCACTGGTTCCCCGTCTACCCGTTCATCCTCAGGACAAATTGCAACCTGTACGGAACAGGAGGTTAAAGGTGCTGATGCTCCAAGTAGGGAGATTATTAGTAAAGCGGCTGGAATGGCGAACCCGGGCACAAGGAGAAGAGAAATGAGGTGCGTTTTAGAAACCTTTCCCCATCACATGGTGTACCATCTTTTTGTTTTCTCATGCATGTTTTCGATGTAGGAATATGCCCTTGAACCTGTAGATTTGGGACCCATGCGATGGGTACCACGCAGTATTACTTTAAAGGGTCTGCGTTTGCTCACCCAACCTCACCAAACCTCTCAGCCCCAAGAGTGTCCACCCTTATGTCTCATCCAGCTGTGGGTGTAGATATGGTCAATCCAGGTTGCATCACAGCCCCTGAACGCATTGTGTAAGAATTTCTCTCTCTTTCACTGTCTTTGTTTCATGGGTTTGTAAAAGTAATTTATTTTTATAATGGGGTTTAGCTGCTTTTCACTGCTGTGTTTATGCCGCTTTACACCCACTTGACACACTAACAGAGAGATATCAATACATAGGTTTTAAGATTATTACTAGTCAGATATATTCTTGTGCGGTGAATAGGGCGTGTTGAGTCCAGTTCTCTGAGCAAGGAGTAGGTCTTGTCTATTACATATTGGGTTTATGGAACGGTATCTGAGCTAATTTGAAACCCTTGTTTTATGTATCACCCCACCTCACCTTTCCCGTTAAGCAGCCATAGTGTGTTTTCTGCATGTGTGACTCTGTTCTGTTTTGTAATTCAGTTCAAGTGTAACGGTTTTTACATTCCCTCTATAAGTGATACCTTATGAGAAGTGTCCTTTTCTGTGTGACTTATTTCACTTAGAATCGTCGTACCTAAATCCACTCATCATGCTGCTACTAGCCTTATGACATTGATTTCATGGCTGAGTGATATTCCATTGTACATAAGGACCACAACTTCTTTATCCATTTTTCTCTTTCCTGGGATATTGAAGGTGGAATGAAGTGGAGGTCCTGGTCAACAGAGCAGCCCTAAACTTTGGGGTGCTTGTGTCTTGCTGATTTTTCATTTTCCCAATTTATACCCCCATGAGTGGAAGTGCCCTATGCTCTCTAAGCTGTGTTTTTTGGATGTTTCCGGACACACCGTACACTTCTCCAGAGTGGCTGTTGGCAATTTACATCCCGCCCATCAGTGTAGCAAGGCTCCCATTTCTCCATGGCCTGTCCTGCATTTCTGGTTTTGAGACTTTTTTCAGCATGGCCCTTTTGACCGATGGGTAGCGAGTCTTCTTTGTAGCGCTGATTTGCCTTTCCAGGTTGCTTGGTTGGCCAAAAAGGGCGTATGCGTTTTTTCCTGAATATATTCAGGAAAAAACGCATACGCCCTTTTTGGCCAAGGGCATCATTGTCAACGTTTTGCCGCTTTTCATGTGCTTTAAAGGCGATTCGAATCTACCTCCTGAAATCTGTTTCCTGCAATTCTGCCTTGATTTCAAATCCTCTTCTTTGCCTTCCCTCAATATATTTGTGGACGAGAGTTATCATTTATAACTCTGCAGGTTTGTGAATTGCAGTGCCCTGAAGCTCCATTTTACAACTCGCTTTTTTGGGAGCTGGCCGCAAAAGCGCAGGATGGCTTCAGGCCCTGTTCTGGTTCCGGGGGGGAGGATGAGCCTGTGGTTAATTCTTCTTCCTGATGGGAAAATAGAGTGACCTGTGCCTGTCCCAACACCAAGAGCTAGTCTCTCACTGGTTCCCCGTCTACCCGTTCATCCTCAGGACAAATTGCAACCTGTACGGAACAGGAGGTTAAAGGTGCTGATGCTCCAAGTAGGGAGATTATTAGTAAAGCGGCTGGAATGGCGAACCCGGGCACAAGGAGAAGAGAAATGAGGTGCGTTTTAGAAACCTTTCCCCATCACATGGTGTACCATCTTTTTGTTTTCTCATGCATGTTTTCGATGTAGGAAGATGCCCTTGAACCTGGAGATTTGGGACCCATGCAATGGGTACCACGCAGTATTACTTTAAAGGGTCTGCGTTTGCTCACCCAACCTCACCAAACCTCTCAGCCCCAAGAGTGTCCACCCTTATGTCTCATCCAGCTGTGGGTCTAGATATGGTCAATCCAGGTTGCATCACAGCCCCTGAACGCATTGTGTAAGAATTTCTCTCTCTTTCACTGTCTTTGTTTCATGGGTTTGTAAAAGTAATTTATTTTTATAATGGGGTTTAGCTGCTTTTCACTGCTGTGTTTATGCCGCTTTACACCCACTTGACACACTAACAGAGAGATATCAATACATAGGTTTTAAGATTATTACTAGTCAGATATATTCTTGTGCGGTGAATAGGGCGTGTTGAGTCCAGTTCTCTGAGCAAGGAGTAGGTCTTGTCTATTACATATTGGGTTTATGGAACGGTATCTGAGCTAATTTGAAACCCTTGTTTTATGTATCACCCCACCTCACCTTTCCCGTTAAGCAGCCATAGTGTGTTTTCTGCATGTGTGACTCTGTTCTGTTTTGTAATTCAGTTCAAGTGTAACGGTTTTTACATTCCCTCTATAAGTGATACCTTATGAGAAGTGTCCTTTTCTGTGTGACTTATTTCACTTAGAATCGTCGTACCTAAATCCACTCATCATGCTGCTACTAGCCTTATGACATTGATTTCATGGCTGAGTGATATTCCATTGTACATAAGGACCACAACTTCTTTATCCATTTTTCTCTTTCCTGGGATATTGAAGGTGGAATGAAGTGGAGGTCCTGGTCAACAGAGCAGCCCTAAACTTTGGGGTGCTTGTGTCTTGCTGATTTTTCATTTTCCCAATTTATACCCCCATGAGTGGAAGTGCCCTATGCTCTCTAAGCTGTGTTTTTTAGATGTTTCAGGACACACCGTACACTTCTCCAGAGTGGCTGTTGGCAATTTACATCCCGCTCATCAGTGTAGCAAGGCTCCCATTTCTCCATGGCCTGTCCTGCATTTCTGGTTTTGAGACTTTTTTCAGCATGGCCCTTTTGACCGATGGGTAGCGAGTCTTCTTTGTAGCGCTGATTTGCCTTTCCAGGTTGCTTGGTTGGCCAAAAAGGGCGTATGCGTTTTTTCCTGAATATATTCAGGAAAAAACGCATACGCCCTTTTTGGCCAAGGGCATCATTGTCAACGTTTTGCCGCTTTTCATGTGCTTTAAAGGCGATTCGAATCTACCTCCTGAAATCTGTTTCCTGCAATTCTGCCTTGATTTCAAATCCTCTTCTTTGCCTTCCCTCAATATATTTGTGGACGAGAGTTATCATTTATAACTCTGCAGGTTTGTGAATTGCAGTGCCCTGAAGCTCCATTTTACAACTCGCTTTTTTGGGAGCTGGCCGCAAAAGCGCAGGATGGCTTCAGGCCCTGTTCTGGTTCCGGGGGGGAGGATGAGCCTGTGGTTAATTCTTCTTCCTGATGGGAAAATAGAGTGACCTGTGCCTGTCCCAACACCAAGAGCTAGTCTCTCACTGGTTCCCCGTCTACCCGTTCATCCTCAGGACAAATTGCAACCTGTACGGAACAGGAGGTTAAAGGTGCTGATGCTCCAAGTAGGGAGATTATTAGTAAAGCGGCTGGAATGGCGAACCCGGGCACAAGGAGAAGAGAAATGAGGTGCGTTTTAGAAACCTTTCCCCATCACATGGTGTACCATCTTTTTGTTTTCTCATGCATGTTTTCGATGTAGGAAGATGCCCTTGAACCTGGAGATTTGCGACCCATGCGATGGGGACCACGCAGTATTACTTTAAAGGGTCTGCGTTTGCTCACCCAACCTCACCAAACCTCTCAGCCCCAAGAGTGTCCACCCTTATGTCTCATCCAGCTGTGGGCCTAGATATGGTCAATCCAGGTTGCATCACAGCCCATGAACGCATTGTGTAAGAATTTCTCTCTCTTTTACTGTCTTTGTTTCATGGGTTTGTAAAAGTAATTTATTTTTATAATGGGGTTTAGCTGCTTTTCACTGCTGTGTTTATGCCGCTTTACACCCACTTGACACACTAACAGAGAGATATCAATACATAGGTTTTAAGATTATTACTAGTCAGATATATTCTTGTGCGGTGAATAGGGCGTGTTGAGTCCAGTTCTCTGAGCAAGGAGTAGGTCTTGTCTATTACATATTGGGTTTATGGAACGGTATCTGAGCTAATTTGAAACCCTTGTTTTATGTATCACCCCACCTCACCTTTCCCGTTAAGCAGCCATAGTGTGTTTTCTGCATGTGTGACTCTGTTCTGTTTTGTAATTCAGTTCAAGTGTAACGGTTTTTACATTCCCTCTATAAGTGATACCTTATGAGAAGTGTCCTTTTCTGTGTGACTTATTTCACTTAGAATCGTCGTACCTAAATCCACTCATCATGCTGCTACTAGCCTTATGACATTGATTTCATGGCTGAGTGATATTCCATTGTACATAAGGACCACAACTTCTTTATCCATTTTTCTCTTTCCTGGGATATTGAAGGTGGAATGAAGTGGAGGTCCTGGTCAACAGAGCAGCCCTAAACTTTGGGGTGCTTGTGTCTTGCTGATTTTTCATTTTCCCAATTTATACCCCCATGAGTGGAAGTGCCCTATGCTCTCTAAGCTGTGTTTTTTGGATGTTTCCGGACACACCGTACACTTCTCCAGAGTGGCTGTTGGCAATTTACATCCCGCCCATCAGTGTAGCAAGGCTCCCATTTCTCCATGGCCTGTCCTGCATTTCTGGTTTTGAGACTTTTTTCAGCATGGCCCTTTTGACCGATGGGTAGCGAGTCTTCTTTGTAGCGCTGATTTGCCTTTCCAGGTTGCTTGGTTGGCCAAAAAGGGCGTATGCGTTTTTTCCTGAATATATTCAGGAAAAAACGCATACGCCCTTTTTGGCCAAGGGCATCATTGTCAACGTTTTGCCGCTTTTCATGTGCTTTAAAGGCGATTCGAATCTACCTCCTGAAATCTGTTTCCTGCAATTCTGCCTTGATTTCAAATCCTCTTCTTTGCCTTCCCTCAATATATTTGTGGACGAGAGTTATCATTTATAACTCTGCAGGTTTGTGAATTGCAGTGCCCTGAAGCTCCATTTTACAACTCGCTTTTTTGGGAGCTGGCCGCAAAAGCGCAGGATGGCTTCAGGCCCTGTTCTGGTTCCGGGGGGGAGGATGAGCCTGTGGTTAATTCTTCTTCCTGATGGGAAAATAGAGTGACCTGTGCCTGTCCCAACACCAAGAGCTAGTCTCTCACTGGTTCCCCGTCTACCCGTTCATCCTCAGGACAAATTGCAACCTGTACGGAACAGGAGGTTAAAGGTGCTGATGCTCCAAGTAGGGAGATTATTAGTAAAGCGGCTGGAATGGCGAACCCGGGCACAAGGAGAAGAGAAATGAGGTGCGTTTTAGAAACCTTTCCCCATCACATGGTGTACCATCTTTTTGTTTTCTCATGCATGTTTTCGATGTAGGAAGATGCCCTTGAACCTGGAGATTTGGGACCCATGCAATGGGTACCACGCAGTATTACTTTAAAGGGTCTGCGTTTGCTCACCCAACCTCACCAAACCTCTCAGCCCCAAGAGTGTCCACCCTTATGTCTCATCCAGCTGTGGGTCTAGATATGGTCAATCCAGGTTGCATCACAGCCCCTGAACGCATTGTGTAAGAATTTCTCTCTCTTTCACTGTCTTTGTTTCATGGGTTTGTAAAAGTAATTTATTTTTATAATGGGGTTTAGCTGCTTTTCACTGCTGTGTTTATGCCGCTTTACACCCACTTGACACACTAACAGAGAGATATCAATACATAGGTTTTAAGATTATTACTAGTCAGATATATTCTTGTGCGGTGAATAGGGCGTGTTGAGTCCAGTTCTCTGAGCAAGGAGTAGGTCTTGTCTATTACATATTGGGTTTATGGAACGGTATCTGAGCTAATTTGAAACCCTTGTTTTATGTATCACCCCACCTCACCTTTCCCGTTAAGCAGCCATAGTGTGTTTTCTGCATGTGTGACTCTGTTCTGTTTTGTAATTCAGTTCAAGTGTAACGGTTTTTACATTCCCTCTATAAGTGATACCTTATGAGAAGTGTCCTTTTCTGTGTGACTTATTTCACTTAGAATCGTCGTACCTAAATCCACTCATCATGCTGCTACTAGCCTTATGACATTGATTTCATGGCTGAGTGATATTCCATTGTACATAAGGACCACAACTTCTTTATCCATTTTTCTCTTTCCTGGGATATTGAAGGTGGAATGAAGTGGAGGTCCTGGTCAACAGAGCAGCCCTAAACTTTGGGGTGCTTGTGTCTTGCTGATTTTTCATTTTCCCAATTTATACCCCCATGAGTGGAAGTGCCCTATGCTCTCTAAGCTGTGTTTTTTAGATGTTTCAGGACACACCGTACACTTCTCCAGAGTGGCTGTTGGCAATTTACATCCCGCTCATCAGTGTAGCAAGGCTCCCATTTCTCCATGGCCTGTCCTGCATTTCTGGTTTTGAGACTTTTTTCAGCATGGCCCTTTTGACCGATGGGTAGCGAGTCTTCTTTGTAGCGCTGATTTGCCTTTCCAGGTTGCTTGGTTGGCCAAAAAGGGCGTATGCGTTTTTTCCTGAATATATTCAGGAAAAAACGCATACGCCCTTTTTGGCCAAGGGCATCATTGTCAACGTTTTGCCGCTTTTCATGTGCTTTAAAGGCGATTCGAATCTACCTCCTGAAATCTGTTTCCTGCAATTCTGCCTTGATTTCAAATCCTCTTCTTTGCCTTCCCTCAATATATTTGTGGACGAGAGTTATCATTTATAACTCTGCAGGTTTGTGAATTGCAGTGCCCTGAAGCTCCATTTTACAACTCGCTTTTTTGGGAGCTGGCCGCAAAAGCGCAGGATGGCTTCAGGCCCTGTTCTGGTTCCGGGGGGGAGGATGAGCCTGTGGTTAATTCTTCTTCCTGATGGGAAAATAGAGTGACCTGTGCCTGTCCCAACACCAAGAGCTAGTCTCTCACTGGTTCCCCGTCTACCCGTTCATCCTCAGGACAAATTGCAACCTGTACGGAACAGGAGGTTAAAGGTGCTGATGCTCCAAGTAGGGAGATTATTAGTAAAGCGGCTGGAATGGCGAACCCGGGCACAAGGAGAAGAGAAATGAGGTGCGTTTTAGAAACCTTTCCCCATCACATGGTGTACCATCTTTTTGTTTTCTCATGCATGTTTTCGATGTAGGAAGATGCCCTTGAACCTGGAGATTTGCGACCCATGCGATGGGGACCACGCAGTATTACTTTAAAGGGTCTGCGTTTGCTCACCCAACCTCACCAAACCTCTCAGCCCCAAGAGTGTCCACCCTTATGTCTCATCCAGCTGTGGGCCTAGATATGGTCAATCCAGGTTGCATCACAGCCCATGAACGCATTGTGTAAGAATTTCTCTCTCTTTTACTGTCTTTGTTTCATGGGTTTGTAAAAGTAATTTATTTTTATAATGGGGTTTAGCTGCTTTTCACTGCTGTGTTTATGCCGCTTTACACCCACTTGACACACTAACAGAGAGATATCAATACATAGGTTTTAAGATTATTACTAGTCAGATATATTCTTGTGCGGTGAATAGGGCGTGTTGAGTCCAGTTCTCTGAGCAAGGAGTAGGTCTTGTCTATTACATATTGGGTTTATGGAACGGTATCTGAGCTAATTTGAAACCCTTGTTTTATGTATCACCCCACCTCACCTTTCCCGTTAAGCAGCCATAGTGTGTTTTCTGCATGTGTGACTCTGTTCTGTTTTGTAATTCAGTTCAAGTGTAACGGTTTTTACATTCCCTCTATAAGTGATACCTTATGAGAAGTGTCCTTTTCTGTGTGACTTATTTCACTTAGAATCGTCGTACCTAAATCCACTCATCATGCTGCTACTAGCCTTATGACATTGATTTCATGGCTGAGTGATATTCCATTGTACATAAGGACCACAACTTCTTTATCCATTTTTCTCTTTCCTGGGATATTGAAGGTGGAATGAAGTGGAGGTCCTGGTCAACAGAGCAGCCCTAAACTTTGGGGTGCTTGTGTCTTGCTGATTTTTCATTTTCCCAATTTATACCCCCATGAGTGGAAGTGCCCTATGCTCTCTAAGCTGTGTTTTTTGGATGTTTCCGGACACACCGTACACTTCTCCAGAGTGGCTGTTGGCAATTTACATCCCGCCCATCAGTGTAGCAAGGCTCCCATTTCTCCATGGCCTGTCCTGCATTTCTGGTTTTGAGACTTTTTTCAGCATGGCCCTTTTGACCGATGGGTAGCGAGTCTTCTTTGTAGCGCTGATTTGCCTTTCCAGGTTGCTTGGTTGGCCAAAAAGGGCGTATGCGTTTTTTCCTGAATATATTCAGGAAAAAACGCATACGCCCTTTTTGGCCAAGGGCATCATTGTCAACGTTTTGCCGCTTTTCATGTGCTTTAAAGGCGATTCGATTCTACCTCCTGAAATCTGTTTCCTGCAATTCTGCCTTGATTTCAAATCCTCTTCTTTGCCTTCCCTCAATATATTTGTGGACGAGAGTTATCATTTATAACTCTGCAGGTTTGTGAATTGCAGTGCCCTGAAGCTCCATTTTACAACTCGCTTTTTTGGGAGCTGGCCGCAAAAGCGCAGGATGGCTTCAGGCCCTGTTCTGGTTCCGGGGGGGAGGATGAGCCTGTGGTTAATTCTTCTTCCTGATGGGAAAATAGAGTGACCTGTGCCTGTCCCAACACCAAGAGCTAGTCTCTCACTGGTTCCCCGTCTACCCGTTCATCCTCAGGACAAATTGCAACCTGTACGGAACAGGAGGTTAAAGGTGCTGTTGCTCCAAGTAGGGAGATTATTAGTAAAGCGTCTGGAATGGTGAAGCCGGGCACAAGGAGAAGAGAAATGAGGTGCGTTTTAGAAACCTTTCCCCATCACATGGTGTACCATCTTTTTGTTTTCTCATGCATGTTTTCGATGTAGGAAGATGCCCTTGAACCTGGAGATTTGCGACCCATGCGATGGGGACCACGCAGTATTACTTTAAAGGGTCTGCGTTTGCTCACCCAACCTCACCAAACCTCTCAGCCCCAAGAGTGTCCACCCTTATGTCTCATCCAGCTGTGGGTCTAGATATGGTCAATCCAGGTTGCATCACAGCCCCTGAACGCATTGTGTAAGAATTTCTCTCTCTTTCACTGTCTTTGTTTCATGGGTTTGTAAAAGTAATTTATTTTTATAATGGGGTTTAGCTGCTTTTCACTGCTGTGTTTATGCCACTTTACACCCACTTGACACACTAACAGAGAGATATCAATACATAGGTTTTAAGATTATTACTAGTCAGATATATTCTTGTGCGGTGAATAGGGCGTGTTGAGTCCAGTTCTCTGAGCAAGGAGTAGGTCTTGTCTATTACATATTGGGTTTATGGAACGGTATCTGAGCTAATTTGAAACGCTTGTTTTATGTATCACCCCACCTCACCTTTCCCGTTAAGCAGCCATAGTGTGTTTTCTGCATGTGTGACTCTGTTCTGTTTTGTAATTCAGTTCAAGTGTAACGGTTTTGACATTCCCTCTATAAGTGATACCTTATGAGAAGTGTCCTTTTCTGTGTGACTTATTTCACTTAGAATCGTCGTACCTAAATCCACTCATCATGCTGCTACTAGCCTTATGACATTGATTTCATGGCTGAGTGATATTCCATTGTACATAAGGACCACAACTTCTTTATCCATTTTTCTCTTTCCTGGGATATTGAAGGTGGAATGAAGTGGAGGTCCTTGTCAACAGAGCAGCCCTAAACTTTGGGGTGCTTGTGTCTTGCTGATTTTTCATTTTCCCAATTTATACCCCCATGAGTGGAAGTGCCCTATGCTCTCTAAGCTGTGTTTTTTGGATGTTTCCGGACACACCGTACACTTCTCCAGAGTGGCTGTTGGCAATTTACATCCCGCCCATCAGTGTAGCAAGGCTCCCATTTCTCCATGGCCTGTCCTGCATTTCTGGTTTTGAGACTTTTTTCAGCATGGCCCTTTTGACCGATGGGTAGCGAGTCTTCTTTGTAGCGCTGATTTGCCTTTCCAGGTTGCTTGGTTGGCCAAAAAGGGCGTATGCGTTTTTTTCTGAATATATTCAGGAAAAAACGCATACGCCCTTTTTGGCCAAGGGCATCATTGTCAACGTTTTGCCGCTTTTCATGTGCTTTAAAGGCGATTCGAATCTACCTCCTGAAATCTGTTTCCTGCAATTCTGCCTTGATTTCAAATCCTCTTCTTTGCCTTCCCTCAATATATTTGTGGACGAGAGTTATCATTTATAACTCTGCAGGTTTGTGAATTGCAGTGCCCTGAAGCTCCATTTTACAACTCGCTTTTTTGGGAGCTGGCCGCAAAAGCGCAGGATGGCTTCAGGCCCTGTTCTGGTTCCGGGGGGGAGGATGAGCCTGTGGTTAATTCTTCTTCCTGATGGGAAAATAGAGTGACCTGTGCCTGTCCCAACACCAAGAGCTAGTCTCTCACTGGTTCCGCGTCTACCCGTTCATCCTCAGGACAAATTGCAACCTGTACGGAACAGGAGGTTAAAGGTGCTGATGCTCCAAGTAGGGAGATTATTAGTAAAGCGGCTGGAATGGCGAAGCCGGGCACAAGGAGAAGAGAAATGAGGTGCGTTTTAGAAACCTTTCCCCATCACATGGTGTACCATCTTTTTGTTTTCTCATGCATGTTTTCGATGTAGGAAGATGCCCTTGAACCTGGAGATTTGCGACCCATGCGATGGGGACCACGCAGTATTACTTTAAAGGGTCTGCGTTTGCTCACCCAAGCTCACCAAACCTCTCAGCCCCAAGAGTGTCCACCCTTATGTCTCATCCAGCTGTGGGTCTAGATATGGTCAATCCAGGTTGCATCACAGCCCCTGAACGCATTGTGTAAGAATTTCTCTCTCTTTCACTGTCTTTGTTTCATGGGTTTGTAAAAGTAATTTATTTTTATAATGGGGTTTAGCTGCTTTTCACTGCTGTGTTTATGCCGCTTTACACCCACTTGCCACACTAACAGAGAGATATCAATACATAGGTTTTAAGATTATTACTAGTCAGATATATTCTTGTGCGGTGAATAGGGCGTGTTGAGTCCAGTTCTCTGAGCAAGGAGTAGGTCTTGTCTATTACATATTGGGTTTATGGAACGGTATCTGAGCTAATTTGAAACGCTTGTTTTATGTATCACCCCACCTCACCTTTCCCGTTAAGCAGCCATAGTGTGTTTTCTGCATGTGTGACTCTGTTCTGTTTTGTAATTCAGTTCAAGTGTAACGGTTTTTACATTCCCTCTATAAGTGATACCTTATGAGAAGTGTCCTTTTCTGTGTGACTTATTTCACTTAGAATCGTCGTACCTAAATCCACTCATCATGCTGCTACTAGCCTTATGACATTGATTTCATGGCTGAGTGATATTCCATTGTACATAAGGACCACAACTTCTTTATCCATTTTTCTCTTTCCTGGGATATTGAAGGTGGAATGAAGTGGAGGTCCTTGTCAACAGAGCAGACCTAAACTTTGGGGTGCTTGTGTCTTGCTGATTTTTCATTTTCCCAATTTATACCCCCATGAGTGGAAGTGCCCTATGCTCTCTAAGCTGTGTTTTTTAGATGTTTCAGGACACACCGTACACTTCTCCAGAGTGGCTGTTGGCAATTTACATCCCGCCCATCAGTGTAGCAAGGCTCCCATTTCTCCATGGCCTGTCCTGCATTTCTGGTTTTGAGACTTTTTTCAGCATGGCCCTTTTGACCGATGGGTAGCGAGTCTTCTTTGTAGCGCTGATTTGCCTTTCCAGGTTGCTTGGTTGGCCAAAAAGGGCGTATGCGTTTTTTTCTGAATATATTCAGGAAAAAACGCATACGCCCTTTTTGGCCAAGGGCATCATTGTCAACGTTTTGCCGCTTTTCATGTGCTTTAAAGGCGATTCGAATCTTCCTCCTGAAATCTGTTTCCTGCAATTCTGCCTTGATTTCAAATCCTCTTCTTTGCCTTCCCTCAATATATTTGTGGACGAGAGTTATCATTTATAACTCTGCAGGTTTGTGAATTGCAGTGCCCTGAAGCTCCATTTTACAACTCGCTTTTTTGGGAGCTGGCCGCAAAAGCGCAGGATGGCTTCAGGCCCTCTTCTGGTTTCAGGGGGGAGGATGAGCCCGTGGTTAATTCTTCTTCCTGATGGGAAAATAGGGTGACCTGTGCCTGTCCCAACACCAAGAGCTAGTCTCTCACTAGTTCCCCGTCTACCCGTTCATCCTCAGGAGAAATTGCAACCTGTACGGAACAGGAGGTTAAAGGTGCTGATGCTCCAAGTAGAGAGATTATTAGTAAAGCGGCTGGAATGGCGAACCCGGGCACAAGGAGAAGAGAAATGAGGTGCGTTTTAGAAACCTTTCCCCATCACATGGTGTACCATCTTTTTGTTTTCTCATGCATGTTTTCGATGTAGGAAGATGCCCTTGAACCTGGAGATTTGCGACCCATGCGATGGGGACCACGCAGTATTACTTTAAAGGGTCTGCGTTTGCTCACCCAACCTCACCAAACCTCTCAGCCCCAAGAGTGTCCACCCTTATGTCTCATCCAGCTGTGGGTCTAGATATGGTCAATCCAGGTTGCATCACAGCCCATGAACGCATTGTGTAAGAATTTCTCTCTCTTCCACTGTCTTTGTTTCATGGGTTTGTAAAAGTAATTTATTTTTATAATGGGGTTTAGCTGCTTTTCACTGCTGTGTTTATGCCGCTTTACACCCACTTGACACACTAACAGTGAGATATCAATACATAGGTTTTAAGATTATTACTAGTCAGATATATTCTTGTGCGGTGAATAGGGTGTGTTGAGTCCAGTTCTCTGAGCAAGGAGTAGGTCTTGTCTATTACATATTGGGTTTATGGAATGGTATCTGAGCTAATTTCAAACCCTTGTTTTATGTATCACCCCACCTCACCTTTCCCGTTAAGCAGCCATAGTGTGTTTTCTGCATGTGTGACTCTGTTCTGTTTTGTAATTCAGTTCAAGTGTAACGGTTTTTACATTCCCTCTATAAGTGATACCTTATGAGAAGTGTCCTTTTCTGTGTGACTTATTTCACTTAGAATCGTCGTACCTAAATCCACTCATCATGCTGCTACTAGCCTTATGACATTGATTTCATGGCTGAGTGATATTCCATTGTACATAAGGACCACAACTTCTTTATCCATTTTTCTCTTTCCTGGGATATTGAAGGTGGAATGAAGTGGAGGTCCTGGTCAACAGAGCAGCCCTAAACTTTGGGGTGCTTGTGTCTTGCTGATTTTTCATTTTCCCAATTTATACCCCCATGAGTGGAAGTGCCCTATGCTCTCTAAGCTGTGTTTTTTGGATGTTTCCGGACACACCGTACACTTCTCCAGAGTGGCTGTTGGCAATTTACATCCCGCCCATCAGTGTAGCAAGGCTCCCATTTCTCCATGGCCTGTCCTGCATTTCTGGTTTTGAGACTTTTTTCAGCATGGCCCTTTTGACCGATGGGTAGCGAGTCTTCTTTGTAGCGCTGATTTGCCTTTCCAGGTTGCTTGGTTGGCCAAAAAGGGCGTATGCGTTTTTTCCTGAATATATTCAGGAAAAAACGCATACGCCCTTTTTGGCCAAGGGCATCATTGTCAACGTTTTGCCGCTTTTCATGTGCTTTAAAGGCGATTCGAATCTACCTCCTGAAATCTGTTTCCTGCAATTCTGCCTTGATTTCAAATCCTCTTCTTTGCCTTCCCTCAATATATTTGTGGACGAGAGTTATCATTTATAACTCTGCAGGTTTGTGAATTGCAGTGCCCTGAAGCTCCATTTTACAACTCGCTTTTTTGGGAGCTGGCCGCAAAAGCGCAGGATGGCTTCAGGCCCTGTTCTGGTTCCGGGGGGGAGGATGAGCCTGTGGTTAATTCTTCTTCCTGATGGGAAAATAGAGTGACCTGTGCCTGTCCCAACACCAAGAGCTAGTCTCTCACTGGTTCCCCGTCTACCCGTTCATCCTCAGGACAAATTGCAACCTGTATGGAACAGGCGGTTAAAGGTGCTGATGCTCCAAGTAGGGAGATTATTAGTAAAGCGGCTGGAATGGCGAACCCGGGCACAAGGAGAAGAGAAATGAGGTGCGTTTTAGAAACCTTTCCCCATCACATGGTGTACCATCTTTTTGTTTTCTCATGCATGTTTTCGATGTAGGAAGATGCCCTTGAACCTGGAGATTTGGGACCCATGCAATGGGTACCACGCAGTATTACTTTAAAGGGTCTGCGTTTGCTCACCCAACCTCACCAAACCTCTCAGCCCCAAGAGTGTCCACCCTTATGTCTCATCCAGCTGTGGGTCTAGATATGGTCAATCCAGGTTGCATCACAGCCCCTGAACGCATTGTGTAAGAATTTCTCTCTCTTTCACTGTCTTTGTTTCATGGGTTTGTAAAAGTAATTTATTTTTATAATGGGGTTTAGCTGCTTTTCACTGCTGTGTTTATGCCGCTTTACACCCACTTGACACACTAACAGAGAGATATCAATACATAGGTTTTAAGATTATTACTAGTCAGATATATTCTTGTGCGGTGAATAGGGCGTGTTGAGTCCAGTTCTCTGAGCAAGGAGTAGGTCTTGTCTATTACATATTGGGTTTATGGAACGGTATCTGAGCTAATTTGAAACGCTTGTTTTATGTATCACCCCACCTCACCTTTCCCGTTAAGCAGCCATAGTGTGTTTTCTGCATGTGTGACTCTGTTCTGTTTTGTAATTCAGTTCAAGTGTAACGGTTTTGACATTCCCTCTATAAGTGATACCTTATGAGAAGTGTCCTTTTCTGTGTGACTTATTTCACTTAGAATCGTCGTACCTAAATCCACTCATCATGCTGCTACTAGCCTTATGACATTGATTTCATGGCTGAGTGATATTCCATTGTACATAAGGACCACAACTTCTTTATCCATTTTTCTCTTTCCTGGGATATTGAAGGTGGAATGAAGTGGAGGTCCTGGTCAACAGAGCAGCCCTAAACTTTGGGGTGCTTGTGTCTTGCTGATTTTTCATTTTCCCAATTTATACCCCCATGAGTGGAAGTGCCCTATGCTCTCTAAGCTGTGTTTTTTGGATGTTTCCGGACACACCGTACACTTCTCCAGAGTGGCTGTTGGCAATTTACATCCCGCCCATCAGTGTAGCAAGGCTCCCATTTCTCCATGGCCTGTCCTGCATTTCTGGTTTTGAGACTTTTTTCAGCATGGCCCTTTTGACCGATGGGTAGCGAGTCTTCTTTGTAGCGCTGATTTGCCTTTCCAGGTTGCTTGGTTGGCCAAAAAGGGCGTATGCGTTTTTTTCTGAATATATTCAGGAAAAAACGCATACGCCCTTTTTGGCCAAGGGCATCATTGTCAACGTTTTGCCGCTTTTCATGTGCTTTAAAGGCGATTCGAATCTACCTCCTGAAATCTGTTTCCTGCAATTCTGCCTTGATTTCAAATCCTCTTCTTTGCCTTCCCTCAATATATTTGTGGACGAGAGTTATCATTTATAACTCTGCAGGTTTGTGAATTGCAGTGCCCTGAAGCTCCATTTTACAACTCGCTTTTTTGGGAGCTGGCCGCAAAAGCGCAGGATGGCTTCAGGCCCTGTTCTGGTTCCGGGGGGGAGGATGAGCCTGTGGTTAATTCTTCTTCCTGATGGGAAAATAGAGTGACCTGTGCCTGTCCCAACACCAAGAGCTAGTCTCTCACTGGTTCCGCGTCTACCCGTTCATCCTCAGGACAAATTGCAACCTGTACAGAACAGGAGGTTAAAGGTGCTGATGCTCCAAGTAGGGAGATTATTAGTAAAGCGGCTGGAATGGCGAAGCCGGGCACAAGGAGAAGAGAAATGAGGTGCGTTTTAGAAACCTTTCCCCATCACATGGTGTACCATCTTTTTGTTTTCTCATGCATGTTTTCGATGTAGGAAGATGCCCTTGAACCTGGAGATTTGCGACCCATGCGATGGGGACCACGCAGTATTACTTTAAAGGGTCTGCGTTTGCTCACCCAACCTCACCAAACCTCTCAGCCCCAAGAGTGTCCACCCTTATGTCTCATCCAGCTGTGGGTCTAGATATGGTCAATCCAGGTTGCATCACAGCCCCTGAACGCATTGTGTAAGAATTTCTCTCTCTTTCACTGTCTTTGTTTCATGGGTTTGTAAAAGTAATTTATTTTTATAATGGGGTTTAGCTGCTTTTCACTGCTGTGTTTATGCCGCTTTACACCCACTTGCCACACTAACAGAGAGATATCAATACATAGGTTTTAAGATTATTACTAGTCAGATATATTCTTGTGCGGTGAATAGGGCGTGTTGAGTCCAGTTCTCTGAGCAAGGAGTAGGTCTTGTCTATTACATATTGGGTTTATGGAACGGTATCTGAGCTAATTTGAAACGCTTGTTTTATGTATCACCCCACCTCACCTTTCCCGTTAAGCAGCCATAGTGTGTTTTCTGCATGTGTGACTCTGTTCTGTTTTGTAATTCAGTTCAAGTGTAACGGTTTTTACATTCCCTCTATAAGTGATACCTTATGAGAAGTGTCCTTTTCTGTGTGACTTATTTCACTTAGAATCGTCGTACCTAAATCCACTCATCATGCTGCTACTAGCCTTATGACATTGATTTCATGGCTGAGTGATATTCCATTGTACATAAGGACCACAACTTCTTTATCCATTTTTCTCTTTCCTGGGATATTGAAGGTGGAATGAAGTGGAGGTCCTTGTCAACAGAGCAGACCTAAACTTTGGGGTGCTTGTGTCTTGCTGATTTTTCATTTTCCCAATTTATACCCCCATGAGTGGAAGTGCCCTATGCTCTCTAAGCTGTGTTTTTTAGATGTTTCAGGACACACCGTACACTTCTCCAGAGTGGCTGTTGGCAATTTACATCCCGCCCATCAGTGTAGCAAGGCTCCCATTTCTCCATGGCCTGTCCTGCATTTCTGGTTTTGAGACTTTTTTCAGCATGGCCCTTTTGACCGATGGGTAGCGAGTCTTCTTTGTAGCGCTGATTTGCCTTTCCAGGTTGCTTGGTTGGCCAAAAAGGGCGTATGCGTTTTTTTCTGAATATATTCAGGAAAAAACGCATACGCCCTTTTTGGCCAAGGGCATCATTGTCAACGTTTTGCCGCTTTTCATGTGCTTTAAAGGCGATTCGAATCTTCCTCCTGAAATCTGTTTCCTGCAATTCTGCCTTGATTTCAAATCCTCTTCTTTGCCTTCCCTCAATATATTTGTGGACGAGAGTTATCATTTATAACTCTGCAGGTTTGTGAATTGCAGTGCCCTGAAGCTCCATTTTACAACTCACTTTTTTGGGAGCTGGCCGCAAAAGCGCAGGATGGCTTCAGGCCCTCTTCTGGTTTCAGGGGGGAGGATGAGCCCGTGGTTAATTCTTCTTCCTGATGGGAAAATAGGGTGACCTGTGCCTGTCCCAACACCAAGAGCTAGTCTCTCACTAGTTCCCCGTCTACCCGTTCATCCTCAGGAGAAATTGCAACCTGTACGGAACAGGAGGTTAAAGGTGCTGATGCTCCAAGTAGAGAGATTATTAGTAAAGCGGCTGGAATGGCGAACCCGGGCACAAGGAGAAGAGAAATGAGGTGCGTTTTAGAAACCTTTCCCCATCACATGGTGTACCATCTTTTTGTTTTCTCATGCATGTTTTCGATGTAGGAAGATGCCCTTGAACCTGGAGATTTGCGACCCATGCGATGGGGACCACGCAGTATTACTTTAAAGGGTCTGCGTTTGCTCACCCAACCTCACCAAACCTCTCAGCCCCAAGAGTGTCCACCCTTATGTCTCATCCAGCTGTGGGTCTAGATATGGTCAATCCAGGTTGCATCACAGCCCATGAACGCATTGTGTAAGAATTTCTCTCTCTTCCACTGTCTTTGTTTCATGGGTTTGTAAAAGTAATTTATTTTTATAATGGGGTTTAGCTGCTTTTCACTGCTGTGTTTATGCCGCTTTACACCCACTTGACACACTAACAGTGAGATATCAATACATAGGTTTTAAGATTATTACTAGTCAGATATATTCTTGTGCGGTGAATAGGGTGTGTTGAGTCCAGTTCTCTGAGCAAGGAGTAGGTCTTGTCTATTACATATTGGGTTTATGGAATGGTATCTGAGCTAATTTCAAACCCTTGTTTTATGTATCACCCCACCTCACCTTTCCCGTTAAGCAGCCATAGTGTGTTTTCTGCATGTGTGACTCTGTTCTGTTTTGTAATTCAGTTCAAGTGTAACGGTTTTGACATTCCCTCTATAAGTGATACCTTATGAGAAGTGTCCTTTTCTGTGTGACTTATTTCACTTAGAATCGTCGTACCTAAATCCACTCATCATGCTGCTACTAGCCTTATGACATTGATTTCATGGCTGAGTGATATTCCATTGTACATAAGGACCACAACTTCTTTATCCATTTTTCTCTTTCCTGGGATATTGAAGGTGGAATGAAGTGGAGGTCCTGGTCAACAGAGCAGCCCTAAACTTTGGGGTGCTTGTGTCTTGCTGATTTTTCATTTTCCCAATTTATACCCCCATGAGTGGAAGTGCCCTATGCTCTCTAAGCTGTGTTTTTTGGATGTTTCCGGACACACCGTACACTTCTCCAGAGTGGCTGTTGGCAATTTACATCCCGCCCATCAGTGTAGCAAGGCTCCCATTTCTCCATGGCCTGTCCTGCATTTCTGGTTTTGAGACTTTTTTCAGCATGGCCCTTTTGACCGATGGGTAGCGAGTCTTCTTTGTAGCGCTGATTTGCCTTTCCAGGTTGCTTGGTTGGCCAAAAAGGGCGTATGCGTTTTTTTCTGAATATATTCAGGAAAAAACGCATACGCCCTTTTTGGCCAAGGGCATCATTGTCAACGTTTTGCCGCTTTTCATGTGCTTTAAAGGCGATTCGAATCTACCTCCTGAAATCTGTTTCCTGCAATTCTGCCTTGATTTCAAATCCTCTTCTTTGCCTTCCCTCAATATATTTGTGGACGAGAGTTATCATTTATAACTCTGCAGGTTTGTGAATTGCAGTGCCCTGAAGCTCCATTTTACAACTCGCTTTTTTGGGAGCTGGCCGCAAAAGCGCAGGATGGCTTCAGGCCCTGTTCTGGTTCCGGGGGGGAGGATGAGCCTGTGGTTAATTCTTCTTCCTGATGGGAAAATAGAGTGACCTGTGCCTGTCCCAACACCAAGAGCTAGTCTCTCACTGGTTCCGCGTCTACCCGTTCATCCTCAGGACAAATTGCAACCTGTACGGAACAGGAGGTTAAAGGTGCTGATGCTCCAAGTAGGGAGATTATTAGTAAAGCGGCTGGAATGGCGAAGCCGGGCACAAGGAGAAGAGAAATGAGGTGCGTTTTAGAAACCTTTCCCCATCACATGGTGTACCATCTTTTTGTTTTCTCATGCATGTTTTCGATGTAGGAAGATGCCCTTGAACCTGGAGATTTGCGACCCATGCGATGGGGACCACGCAGTATTACTTTAAAGGGTCTGCGTTTGCTCACCCAACCTCACCAAACCTCTCAGCCCCAAGAGTGTCCACCCTTATGTCTCATCCAGCTGTGGGTCTAGATATGGTCAATCCAGGTTGCATCACAGCCCCTGAACGCATTGTGTAAGAATTTCTCTCTCTTTCACTGTCTTTGTTTCATGGGTTTGTAAAAGTAATTTATTTTTATAATGGGGTTTAGCTGCTTTTCACTGCTGTGTTTATGCCGCTTTACACCCACTTGCCACACTAACAGAGAGATATCAATACATAGGTTTTAAGATTATTACTAGTCAGATATATTCTTGTGCGGTGAATAGGGCGTGTTGAGTCCAGTTCTCTGAGCAAGGAGTAGGTCTTGTCTATTACATATTGGGTTTATGGAACGGTATCTGAGCTAATTTGAAACGCTTGTTTTATGTATCACCCCACCTCACCTTTCCCGTTAAGCAGCCATAGTGTGTTTTCTGCATGTGTGACTCTGTTCTGTTTTGTAATTCAGTTCAAGTGTAACGGTTTTTACATTCCCTCTATAAGTGATACCTTATGAGAAGTGTCCTTTTCTGTGTGACTTATTTCACTTAGAATCGTCGTACCTAAATCCACTCATCATGCTGCTACTAGCCTTATGACATTGATTTCATGGCTGAGTGATATTCCATTGTACATAAGGACCACAACTTCTTTATCCATTTTTCTCTTTCCTGGGATATTGAAGGTGGAATGAAGTGGAGGTCCTTGTCAACAGAGCAGACCTAAACTTTGGGGTGCTTGTGTCTTGCTGATTTTTCATTTTCCCAATTTATACCCCCATGAGTGGAAGTGCCCTATGCTCTCTAAGCTGTGTTTTTTAGATGTTTCAGGACACACCGTACACTTCTCCAGAGTGGCTGTTGGCAATTTACATCCCGCCCATCAGTGTAGCAAGGCTCCCATTTCTCCATGGCCTGTCCTGCATTTCTGGTTTTGAGACTTTTTTCAGCATGGCCCTTTTGACCGATGGGTAGCGAGTCTTCTTTGTAGCGCTGATTTGCCTTTCCAGGTTGCTTGGTTGGCCAAAAAGGGCGTATGCGTTTTTTTCTGAATATATTCAGGAAAAAACGCATACGCCCTTTTTGGCCAAGGGCATCATTGTCAACGTTTTGCCGCTTTTCATGTGCTTTAAAGGCGATTCGAATCTTCCTCCTGAAATCTGTTTCCTGCAATTCTGCCTTGATTTCAAATCCTCTTCTTTGCCTTCCCTCAATATATTTGTGGACGAGAGTTATCATTTATAACTCTGCAGGTTTGTGAATTGCAGTGCCCTGAAGCTCCATTTTACAACTCACTTTTTTGGGAGCTGGCCGCAAAAGCGCAGGATGGCTTCAGGCCCTCTTCTGGTTTCAGGGGGGAGGATGAGCCCGTGGTTAATTCTTCTTCCTGATGGGAAAATAGGGTGACCTGTGCCTGTCCCAACACCAAGAGCTAGTCTCTCACTAGTTCCCCGTCTACCCGTTCATCCTCAGGAGAAATTGCAACCTGTACGGAACAGGAGGTTAAAGGTGCTGATGCTCCAAGTAGAGAGATTATTAGTAAAGCGGCTGGAATGGCGAACCCGGGCACAAGGAGAAGAGAAATGAGGTGCGTTTTAGAAACCTTTCCCCATCACATGGTGTACCATCTTTTTGTTTTCTCATGCATGTTTTCGATGTAGGAAGATGCCCTTGAACCTGGAGATTTGCGACCCATGCGATGGGGACCACGCAGTATTACTTTAAAGGGTCTGCGTTTGCTCACCCAACCTCACCAAACCTCTCAGCCCCAAGAGTGTCCACCCTTATGTCTCATCCAGCTGTGGGTCTAGATATGGTCAATCCAGGTTGCATCACAGCCCATGAACGCATTGTGTAAGAATTTCTCTCTCTTCCACTGTCTTTGTTTCATGGGTTTGTAAAAGTAATTTATTTTTATAATGGGGTTTAGCTGCTTTTCACTGCTGTGTTTATGCCGCTTTACACCCACTTGACACACTAACAGTGAGATATCAATACATAGGTTTTAAGATTATTACTAGTCAGATATATTCTTGTGCGGTGAATAGGGTGTGTTGAGTCCAGTTCTCTGAGCAAGGAGTAGGTCTTGTCTATTACATATTGGGTTTATGGAATGGTATCTGAGCTAATTTCAAACCCTTGTTTTATGTATCACCCCACCTCACCTTTCCCGTTAAGCAGCCATAGTGTGTTTTCTGCATGTGTGACTCTGTTCTGTTTTGTAATTCAGTTCAAGTGTAACGGTTTTTACATTCCCTCTATAAGTGATACCTTATGAGAAGTGTCCTTTTCTGTGTGACTTATTTCACTTAGAATCGTCGTACCTAAATCCACTCATCATGCTGCTACTAGCCTTATGACATTGATTTCATGGCTGAGTGATATTCCATTGTACATAAGGACCACAACTTCTTTATCCATTTTTCTCTTTCCTGGGATATTGAAGGTGGAATGAAGTGGAGGTCCTGGTCAACAGAGCAGCCCTAAACTTTGGGGTGCTTGTGTCTTGCTGATTTTTCATTTTCCCAATTTATACCCCCATGAGTGGAAGTGCCCTATGCTCTCTAAGCTGTGTTTTTTGGATGTTTCCGGACACACCGTACACTTCTCCAGAGTGGCTGTTGGCAATTTACATCCCGCCCATCAGTGTAGCAAGGCTCCCATTTCTCCATGGCCTGTCCTGCATTTCTGGTTTTGAGACTTTTTTCAGCATGGCCCTTTTGACCGATGGGTAGCGAGTCTTCTTTGTAGCGCTGATTTGCCTTTCCAGGTTGCTTGGTTGGCCAAAAAGGGCGTATGCGTTTTTTTCTGAATATATTCAGGAAAAAACGCATACGCCCTTTTTGGCCAAGGGCATCATTGTCAACGTTTTGCCGCTTTTCATGTGCTTTAAAGGCGATTCGAATCTACCTCCTGAAATCTGTTTCCTGCAATTCTGCCTTGATTTCAAATCCTCTTCTTTGCCTTCCCTCAATATATTTGTGGACGAGAGTTATCATTTATAACTCTGCAGGTTTGTGAATTGCAGTGCCCTGAAGCTCCATTTTACAACTCGCTTTTTTGGGAGCTGGCCGCAAAAGCGCAGGATGGCTTCAGGCCCTGTTCTGGTTCCGGGGGGGAGGATGAGCCTGTGGTTAATTCTTCTTCCTGATGGGAAAATAGAGTGACCTGTGCCTGTCCCAACACCAAGAGCTAGTCTCTCACTGGTTCCGCGTCTACCCGTTCATCCTCAGGACAAATTGCAACCTGTACGGAACAGGAGGTTAAAGGTGCTGATGCTCCAAGTAGGGAGATTATTAGTAAAGCGTCTGGAATGGTGAAGCCGGGCACAAGGAGAAGGGAAATGAGGTGCGTTTTAGAAACCTTTCCCCATCACATGGTGTACCATCTTTTTGTTTGCTCATGCATGTTTTCGATGTAGGAAGATGCCCTTGAACCTGTAGATTTGGGACCCATGCAATGGGTACCACGCAGTATTACTTTAAAGGGTCTGCGTTTGCTCACCCAACCTCACCAAACCTCTCAGCCCCAAGAGTGTCCACCCTTATGTCTCATCCAGCTGTGGGTCTAGATATGGTCAATCCAGGTTGCATCACAGCCCCTGAACGCATTGTGTAAGAATTTCTCTCTCTTTCACTGTCTTTGTTTCATGGGTTTGTAAAAGTAATTTATTTTTATAATGGGGTTTAGCTGCTTTTCACTGCTGTGTTTATGCCGCTTTACACCCACTTGCCACACTAACAGAGAGATATCAATACATAGGTTTTAAGATTATTACTAGTCAGATATATTCTTGTGCGGTGAATAGGGCGTGTTGAGTCCAGTTCTCTGAGCAAGGAGTAGGTCTTGTCTATTACATATTGGGTTTATGGAACGGTATCTGAGCTAATTTGAAACGCTTGTTTTATGTATCACCCCACCTCACCTTTCCCGTTAAGCAGCCATAGTGTGTTTTCTGCATGTGTGACTCTGTTCTGTTTTGTAATTCAGTTCAAGTGTAACGGTTTTTACATTCCCTCTATAAGTGATACCTTATGAGAAGTGTCCTTTTCTGTGTGACTTATTTCACTTAGAATCGTCGTACCTAAATCCACTCATCATGCTGCTACTAGCCTTATGACATTGATTTCATGGCTGAGTGATATTCCATTGTACATAAGGACCACAACTTCTTTATCCATTTTTCTCTTTCCTGGGATATTGAAGGTGGAATGAAGTGGAGGTCCTTGTCAACAGAGCAGACCTAAACTTTGGGGTGCTTGTGTCTTGCTGATTTTTCATTTTCCCAATTTATACCCCCATGAGTGGAAGTGCCCTATGCTCTCTAAGCTGTGTTTTTTAGATGTTTCAGGACACACCGTACACTTCTCCAGAGTGGCTGTTGGCAATTTACATCCCGCCCATCAGTGTAGCAAGGCTCCCATTTCTCCATGGCCTGTCCTGCATTTCTGGTTTTGAGACTTTTTTCAGCATGGCCCTTTTGACCGATGGGTAGCGAGTCTTCTTTGTAGCGCTGATTTGCCTTTCCAGGTTGCTTGGTTGGCCAAAAAGGGCGTATGCGTTTTTTTCTGAATATATTCAGGAAAAAACGCATACGCCCTTTTTGGCCAAGGGCATCATTGTCAACGTTTTGCCGCTTTTCATGTGCTTTAAAGGCGATTCGAATCTTCCTCCTGAAATCTGTTTCCTGCAATTCTGCCTTGATTTCAAATCCTCTTCTTTGCCTTCCCTCAATATATTTGTGGACGAGAGTTATCATTTATAACTCTGCAGGTTTGTGAATTGCAGTGCCCTGAAGCTCCATTTTACAACTCGCTTTTTTGGGAGCTGGCCGCAAAAGCGCAGGATGGCTTCAGGCCCTCTTCTGGTTTCAGGGGGGAGGATGAGCCCGTGGTTAATTCTTCTTCCTGATGGGAAAATAGGGTGACCTGTGCCTGTCCCAACACCAAGAGCTAGTCTCTCACTAGTTCCCCGTCTACCCGTTCATCCTCAGGAGAAATTGCAACCTGTACGGAACAGGAGGTTAAAGGTGCTGATGCTCCAAGTAGAGAGATTATTAGTAAAGCGGCTGGAATGGCGAACCCGGGCACAAGGAGAAGAGAAATGAGGTGCGTTTTAGAAACCTTTCCCCATCACATGGTGTACCATCTTTTTGTTTTCTCATGCATGTTTTCGATGTAGGAAGATGCCCTTGAACCTGGAGATTTGCGACCCATGCGATGGGGACCACGCAGTATTACTTTAAAGGGTCTGCGTTTGCTCACCCAACCTCACCAAACCTCTCAGCCCCAAGAGTGTCCACCCTTATGTCTCATCCAGCTGTGGGTCTAGATATGGTCAATCCAGGTTGCATCACAGCCCCTGAACGCATTGTGTAAGAATTTCTCTCTCTTTCACTGTCTTTGTTTCATGGGTTTGTAAAAGTAATTTATTTTTATAATGGGGTTTAGCTGCTTTTCACTGCTGTGTTTATGCCACTTTACACCCACTTGACACACTAACAGAGAGATATCAATACATAGGTTTTAAGATTATTACTAGTCAGATATATTCTTGTGCGGTGAATAGGGCGTGTTGAGTCCAGTTCTCTGAGCAAGGAGTAGGTCTTGTCTATTACATATTGGGTTTATGGAACGGTATCTGAGCTAATTTGAAACGCTTGTTTTATGTATCACCCCACCTCACCTTTCCCGTTAAGCAGCCATAGTGTGTTTTCTGCATGTGTGACTCTGTTCTGTTTTGTAATTCAGTTCAAGTGTAACGGTTTTGACATTCCCTCTATAAGTGATACCTTATGAGAAGTGTCCTTTTCTGTGTGACTTATTTCACTTAGAATCGTCGTACCTAAATCCACTCATCATGCTGCTACTAGCCTTATGACATTGATTTCATGGCTGAGTGATATTCCATTGTACATAAGGACCACAACTTCTTTATCCATTTTTCTCTTTCCTGGGATATTGAAGGTGGAATGAAGTGGAGGTCCTGGTCAACAGAGCAGCCCTAAACTTTGGGGTGCTTGTGTCTTGCTGATTTTTCATTTTCCCAATTTATACCCCCATGAGTGGAAGTGCCCTATGCTCTCTAAGCTGTGTTTTTTGGATGTTTCCGGACACACCGTACACTTCTCCAGAGTGGCTGTTGGCAATTTACATCCCGCCCATCAGTGTAGCAAGGCTCCCATTTCTCCATGGCCTGTCCTGCATTTCTGGTTTTGAGACTTTTTTCAGCATGGCCCTTTTGACCGATGGGTAGCGAGTCTTCTTTGTAGCGCTGATTTGCCTTTCCAGGTTGCTTGGTTGGCCAAAAAGGGCGTATGCGTTTTTTTCTGAATATATTCAGGAAAAAACGCATACGCCCTTTTTGGCCAAGGGCATCATTGTCAACGTTTTGCCGCTTTTCATGTGCTTTAAAGGCGATTCGAATCTACCTCCTGAAATCTGTTTCCTGCAATTCTGCCTTGATTTCAAATCCTCTTCTTTGCCTTCCCTCAATATATTTGTGGACGAGAGTTATCATTTATAACTCTGCAGGTTTGTGAATTGCAGTGCCCTGAAGCTCCATTTTACAACTCGCTTTTTTGGGAGCTGGCCGCAAAAGCGCAGGATGGCTTCAGGCCCTGTTCTGGTTCCGGGGGGGAGGATGAGCCTGTGGTTAATTCTTCTTCCTGATGGGAAAATAGAGTGACCTGTGCCTGTCCCAACACCAAGAGCTAGTCTCTCACTGGTTCCGCGTCTACCCGTTCATCCTCAGGACAAATTGCAACCTGTACAGAACAGGAGGTTAAAGGTGCTGATGCTCCAAGTAGGGAGATTATTAGTAAAGCGGCTGGAATGGCGAAGCCGGGCACAAGGAGAAGAGAAATGAGGTGCGTTTTAGAAACCTTTCCCCATCACATGGTGTACCATCTTTTTGTTTTCTCATGCATGTTTTCGATGTAGGAAGATGCCCTTGAACCTGGAGATTTGCGACCCATGCGATGGGGACCACGCAGTATTACTTTAAAGGGTCTGCGTTTGCTCACCCAACCTCACCAAACCTCTCAGCCCCAAGAGTGTCCACCCTTATGTCTCATCCAGCTGTGGGTCTAGATATGGTCAATCCAGGTTGCATCACAGCCCCTGAACGCATTGTGTAAGAATTTCTCTCTCTTTCACTGTCTTTGTTTCATGGGTTTGTAAAAGTAATTTATTTTTATAATGGGGTTTAGCTGCTTTTCACTGCTGTGTTTATGCCGCTTTACACCCACTTGCCACACTAACAGAGAGATATCAATACATAGGTTTTAAGATTATTACTAGTCAGATATATTCTTGTGCGGTGAATAGGGCGTGTTGAGTCCAGTTCTCTGAGCAAGGAGTAGGTCTTGTCTATTACATATTGGGTTTATGGAACGGTATCTGAGCTAATTTGAAACGCTTGTTTTATGTATCACCCCACCTCACCTTTCCCGTTAAGCAGCCATAGTGTGTTTTCTGCATGTGTGACTCTGTTCTGTTTTGTAATTCAGTTCAAGTGTAACGCTTTTGACATTCCCTCTATAAGTGATACCTTATGAGAAGTGTCCTTTTCTGTGTGACTTATTTCACTTAGAATCGTCGTACCTAAATCCACTCATCATGCTGCTACTAGCCTTATGACATTGATTTCATGGCTGAGTGATATTCCATTGTACATAAGGACCACAACTTCTTTATCCATTTTTCTCTTTCCTGGGATATTGAAGGTGGAATGAAGTGGAGGTCCTTGTCAACAGAGCAGACCTAAACTTTGGGGTGCTTGTGTCTTGCTGATTTTTCATTTTCCCAATTTATACCCCCATGAGTGGAAGTGCCCTATGCTCTCTAAGCTGTGTTTTTTAGATGTTTCAGGACACACCGTACACTTCTCCAGAGTGGCTGTTGGCAATTTACATCCCGCCCATCAGTGTAGCAAGGCTCCCATTTCTCCATGGCCTGTCCTGCATTTCTGGTTTTGAGACTTTTTTCAGCATGGCCCTTTTGACCGATGGGTAGAGAGTCTTCTTTGTAGCGCTGATTTGCCTTTCCAGGTTGCTTGGTTGGCCAAAAAGGGCGTATGCGTTTTTTTCTGAATATATTCAGGAAAAAACGCATACGCCCTTTTTGGCCAAGGGCATCATTGTCAACGTTTTGCCGCTTTTCATGTGCTTTAAAGGCGATTCGAATCTTCCTCCTGAAATCTGTTTCCTGCAATTCTGCCTTGATTTCAAATCCTCTTCTTTGCCTTCCCTCAATATATTTGTGGACGAGAGTTATCATTTATAACTCTGCAGGTTTGTGAATTGCAGTGCCCTGAAGCTCCATTTTACAACTCACTTTTTTGGGAGCTGGCCGCAAAAGCGCAGGATGGCTTCAGGCCCTCTTCTGGTTTCAGGGGGGAGGATGAGCCCGTGGTTAATTCTTCTTCCTGATGGGAAAATAGGGTGACCTGTGCCTGTCCCAACACCAAGAGCTAGTCTCTCACTAGTTCCCCGTCTACCCGTTCATCCTCAGGAGAAATTGCAACCTGTACGGAACAGGAGGTTAAAGGTGCTGATGCTCCAAGTAGAGAGATTATTAGTAAAGCGGCTGGAATGGCGAACCCGGGCACAAGGAGAAGAGAAATGAGGTGCGTTTTAGAAACCTTTCCCCATCACATGGTGTACCATCTTTTTGTTTTCTCATGCATGTTTTCGATGTAGGAAGATGCCCTTGAACCTGGAGATTTGCGACCCATGCGATGGGGACCACGCAGTATTACTTTAAAGGGTCTGCGTTTGCTCACCCAACCTCACCAAACCTCTCAGCCCCAAGAGTGTCCACCCTTATGTCTCATCCAGCTGTGGGTCTAGATATGGTCAATCCAGGTTGCATCACAGCCCCTGAACGCATTGTGTAAGAATTTCTCTCTCTTTCACTGTCTTTGTTTCATGGGTTTGTAAAAGTAATTTATTTTTATAATGGGGTTTAGCTGCTTTTCACTGCTGTGTTTATGCCGCTTTACACCCACTTGCCACACTAACAGAGAGATATCAATACATAGGTTTTAAGATTATTACTAGTCAGATATATTCTTGTGCGGTGAATAGGGCGTGTTGAGTCCAGTTCTCTGAGCAAGGAGTAGGTCTTGTCTATTACATATTGGGTTTATGGAACGGTATCTGAGCTAATTTGAAACGCTTGTTTTATGTATCACCCCACCTCACCTTTCCCGTTAAGCAGCCATAGTGTGTTTTCTGCATGTGTGACTCTGTTCTGTTTTGTAATTCAGTTCAAGTGTAACGGTTTTGACATTCCCTCTATAAGTGATACCTTATGAGAAGTGTCCTTTTCTGTGTGACTTATTTCACTTAGAATCGTCGTACCTAAATCCACTCATCATGCTGCTACTAGCCTTATGACATTGATTTCATGGCTGAGTGATATTCCATTGTACATAAGGACCACAACTTCTTTATCCATTTTTCTCTTTCCTGGGATATTGAAGGTGGAATGAAGTGGAGGTCCTTGTCAACAGAGCAGACCTAAACTTTGGGGTGCTTGTGTCTTGCTGATTTTTCATTTTCCCAATTTATACCCCCATGAGTGGAAGTGCCCTATGCTCTCTAAGCTGTGTTTTTTAGATGTTTCAGGACACACCGTACACTTCTCCAGAGTGGCTGTTGGCAATTTACATCCCGCCCATCAGTGTAGCAAGGCTCCCATTTCTCCATGGCCTGTCCTGCATTTCTGGTTTTGAGACTTTTTTCAGCATGGCCCTTTTGACCGATGGGTAGCGAGTCTTCTTTGTAGCGCTGATTTGCCTTTCCAGGTTGCTTGGTTGGCCAAAAAGGGCGTATGCGTTTTTTTCTGAATATATTCAGGAAAAAACGCATACGCCCTTTTTGGCCAAGGGCATCATTGTCAACGTTTTGCCGCTTTTCATGTGCTTTAAAGGCGATTCGAATCTTCCTCCTGAAATCTGTTTCCTGCAATTCTGCCTTGATTTCAAATCCTCTTCTTTGCCTTCCCTCAATATATTTGTGGACGAGAGTTATCATTTATAACTCTGCAGGTTTGTGAATTGCAGTGCCCTGAAGCTCCATTTTACAACTCACTTTTTTGGGAGCTGGCCGCAAAAGCGCAGGATGGCTTCAGGCCCTCTTCTGGTTTCAGGGGGGAGGATGAGCCCGTGGTTAATTCTTCTTCCTGATGGGAAAATAGGGTGACCTGTGCCTGTCCCAACACCAAGAGCTAGTCTCTCACTAGTTCCCCGTCTACCCGTTCATCCTCAGGAGAAATTGCAACCTGTACGGAACAGGAGGTTAAAGGTGCTGATGCTCCAAGTAGAGAGATTATTAGTAAAGCGGCTGGAATGGCGAACCCGGGCACAAGGAGAAGAGAAATGAGGTGCGTTTTAGAAACCTTTCCCCATCACATGGTGTACCATCTTTTTGTTTTCTCATGCATGTTTTCGATGTAGGAAGATGCCCTTGAACCTGGAGATTTGCGACCCATGCGATGGGGACCACGCAGTATTACTTTAAAGGGTCTGCGTTTGCTCACCCAACCTCACCAAACCTCTCAGCCCCAAGAGTGTCCACCCTTATGTCTCATCCAGCTGTGGGTCTAGATATGGTCAATCCAGGTTGCATCACAGCCCATGAACGCATTGTGTAAGAATTTCTCTCTCTTCCACTGTCTTTGTTTCATGGGTTTGTAAAAGTAATTTATTTTTATAATGGGGTTTAGCTGCTTTTCACTGCTGTGTTTATGCCGCTTTACACCCACTTGACACACTAACAGTGAGATATCAATACATAGGTTTTAAGATTATTACTAGTCAGATATATTCTTGTGCGGTGAATAGGGTGTGTTGAGTCCAGTTCTCTGAGCAAGGAGTAGGTCTTGTCTATTACATATTGGGTTTATGGAATGGTATCTGAGCTAATTTCAAACCCTTGTTTTATGTATCACCCCACCTCACCTTTCCCGTTAAGCAGCCATAGTGTGTTTTCTGCATGTGTGACTCTGTTCTGTTTTGTAATTCAGTTCAAGTGTAACGGTTTTTACATTCCCTCTATAAGTGATACCTTATGAGAAGTGTCCTTTTCTGTGTGACTTATTTCACTTAGAATCGTCGTACCTAAATCCACTCATCATGCTGCTACTAGCCTTATGACATTGATTTCATGGCTGAGTGATATTCCATTGTACATAAGGACCACAACTTCTTTATCCATTTTTCTCTTTCCTGGGATATTGAAGGTGGAATGAAGTGGAGGTCCTGGTCAACAGAGCAGCCCTAAACTTTGGGGTGCTTGTGTCTTGCTGATTTTTCATTTTCCCAATTTATACCCCCATGAGTGGAAGTGCCCTATGCTCTCTAAGCTGTGTTTTTTGGATGTTTCCGGACACACCGTACACTTCTCCAGAGTGGCTGTTGGCAATTTACATCCCGCCCATCAGTGTAGCAAGGCTCCCATTTCTCCATGGCCTGTCCTGCATTTCTGGTTTTGAGACTTTTTTCAGCATGGCCCTTTTGACCGATGGGTAGCGAGTCTTCTTTGTAGCGCTGATTTGCCTTTCCAGGTTGCTTGGTTGGCCAAAAAGGGCGTATGCGTTTTTTTCTGAATATATTCAGGAAAAAACGCATACGCCCTTTTTGGCCAAGGGCATCATTGTCAACGTTTTGCCGCTTTTCATGTGCTTTAAAGGCGATTCGAATCTACCTCCTGAAATCTGTTTCCTGCAATTCTGCCTTGATTTCAAATCCTCTTCTTTGCCTTCCCTCAATATATTTGTGGACGAGAGTTATCATTTATAACTCTGCAGGTTTGTGAATTGCAGTGCCCTGAAGCTCCATTTTACAACTCGCTTTTTTGGGAGCTGGCCGCAAAAGCGCAGGATGGCTTCAGGCCCTGTTCTGGTTCCGGGGGGGAGGATGAGCCTGTGGTTAATTCTTCTTCCTGATGGGAAAATAGAGTGACCTGTGCCTGTCCCAACACCAAGAGCTAGTCTCTCACTGGTTCCGCGTCTACCCGTTCATCCTCAGGACAAATTGCAACCTGTACGGAACAGGAGGTTAAAGGTGCTGATGCTCCAAGTAGGGAGATTATTAGTAAAGCGGCTGGAATGGCGAAGCCGGGCACAAGGAGAAGAGAAATGAGGTGCGTTTTAGAAACCTTTCCCCATCACATGGTGTACCATCTTTTTGTTTTCTCATGCATGTTTTCGATGTAGGAAGATGCCCTTGAACCTGGAGATTTGCGACCCATGCGATGGGGACCACGCAGTATTACTTTAAAGGGTCTGCGTTTGCTCACCCAACCTCACCAAACCTCTCAGCCCCAAGAGTGTCCACCCTTATGTCTCATCCAGCTGTGGGTCTAGATATGGTCAATCCAGGTTGCATCACAGCCCCTGAACGCATTGTGTAAGAATTTCTCTCTCTTTCACTGTCTTTGTTTCATGGGTTTGTAAAAGTAATTTATTTTTATAATGGGGTTTAGCTGCTTTTCACTGCTGTGTTTATGCCGCTTTACACCCACTTGCCACACTAACAGAGAGATATCAATACATAGGTTTTAAGATTATTACTAGTCAGATATATTCTTGTGCGGTGAATAGGGCGTGTTGAGTCCAGTTCTCTGAGCAAGGAGTAGGTCTTGTCTATTACATATTGGGTTTATGGAACGGTATCTGAGCTAATTTGAAACGCTTGTTTTATGTATCACCCCACCTCACCTTTCCCGTTAAGCAGCCATAGTGTGTTTTCTGCATGTGTGACTCTGTTCTGTTTTGTAATTCAGTTCAAGTGTAACGGTTTTTACATTCCCTCTATAAGTGATACCTTATGAGAAGTGTCCTTTTCTGTGTGACTTATTTCACTTAGAATCGTCGTACATAAATCCACTCATCATGCTGCTACTAGCCTTATGACATTGATTTCATGGCTGAGTGATATTCCATTGTACATAAGGACCACAACTTCTTTATCCATTTTTCTCTTTCCTGGGATATTGAAGGTGGAATGAAGTGGAGGTCCTTGTCAACAGAGCAGACCTAAACTTTGGGGTGCTTGTGTCTTGCTGATTTTTCATTTTCCCAATTTATACCCCCATGAGTGGAAGTGCCCTATGCTCTCTAAGCTGTGTTTTTTAGATGTTTCAGGACACACCGTACACTTCTCCAGAGTGGCTGTTGGCAATTTACATCCCGCCCATCAGTGTAGCAAGGCTCCCATTTCTCCATGGCCTGTCCTGCATTTCTGGTTTTGAGACTTTTTTCAGCATGGCCCTTTTGACCGATGGGTAGCGAGTCTTCTTTGTAGCGCTGATTTGCCTTTCCAGGTTGCTTGGTTGGCCAAAAAGGGCGTATGCGTTTTTTTCTGAATATATTCAGGAAAAAACGCATACGCCCTTTTTGGCCAAGGGCATCATTGTCAACGTTTTGCCGCTTTTCATGTGCTTTAAAGGCGATTCGAATCTTCCTCCTGAAATCTGTTTCCTGCAATTCTGCCTTGATTTCAAATCCTCTTCTTTGCCTTCCCTCAATATATTTGTGGACGAGAGTTATCATTTATAACTCTGCAGGTTTGTGAATTGCAGTGCCCTGAAGCTCCATTTTACAACTCGCTTTTTTGGGAGCTGGCCGCAAAAGCGCAGGATGGCTTCAGGCCCTCTTCTGGTTTCAGGGGGGAGGATGAGCCCGTGGTTAATTCTTCTTCCTGATGGGAAAATAGGGTGACCTGTGCCTGTCCCAACACCAAGAGCTAGTCTCTCACTAGTTCCCCGTCTACCCGTTCATCCTCAGGAGAAATTGCAACCTGTACGGAACAGGAGGTTAAAGGTGCTGATGCTCCAAGTAGAGAGATTATTAGTAAAGCGGCTGGAATGGCGAACCCGGGCACAAGGAGAAGAGAAATGAGGTGCGTTTTAGAAACCTTTCCCCATCACATGGTGTACCATCTTTTTGTTTTCTCATGCATGTTTTCGATGTAGGAAGATGCCCTTGAACCTGGAGATTTGCGACCCATGCGATGGGGACCACGCAGTATTACTTTAAAGGGTCTGCGTTTGCTCACCCAACCTCACCAAACCTCTCAGCCCCAAGAGTGTCCACCCTTATGTCTCATCCAGCTGTGGGTCTAGATATGGTCAATCCAGGTTGCATCACAGCCCATGAACGCATTGTGTAAGAATTTCTCTCTCTTCCACTGTCTTTGTTTCATGGGTTTGTAAAAGTAATTTATTTTTATAATGGGGTTTAGCTGCTTTTCACTGCTGTGTTTATGCCGCTTTACACCCACTTGACACACTAACAGTGAGATATCAATACATAGGTTTTAAGATTATTACTAGTCAGATATATTCTTGTGCGGTGAATAGGGTGTGTTGAGTCCAGTTCTCTGAGCAAGGAGTAGGTCTTGTCTATTACATATTGGGTTTATGGAATGGTATCTGAGCTAATTTCAAACCCTTGTTTTATGTATCACCCCACCTCACCTTTCCCGTTAAGCAGCCATAGTGTGTTTTCTGCATGTGTGACTCTGTTCTGTTTTGTAATTCAGTTCAAGTGTAACGGTTTTGACATTCCCTCTATAAGTGATACCTTATGAGAAGTGTCCTTTTCTGTGTGACTTATTTCACTTAGAATCGTCGTACCTAAATCCACTCATCATGCTGCTACTAGCCTTATGACATTGATTTCATGGCTGAGTGATATTCCATTGTACATAAGGACCACAACTTCTTTATCCATTTTTCTCTTTCCTGGGATATTGAAGGTGGAATGAAGTGGAGGTCCTGGTCAACAGAGCAGCCCTAAACTTTGGGGTGCTTGTGTCTTGCTGATTTTTCATTTTCCCAATTTATACCCCCATGAGTGGAAGTGCCCTATGCTCTCTAAGCTGTGTTTTTTGGATGTTTCCGGACACACCGTACACTTCTCCAGAGTGGCTGTTGGCAATTTACATCCCGCCCATCAGTGTAGCAAGGCTCCCATTTCTCCATGGCCTGTCCTGCATTTCTGGTTTTGAGACTTTTTTCAGCATGGCCCTTTTGACCGATGGGTAGCGAGTCTTCTTTGTAGCGCTGATTTGCCTTTCCACGTTGCTTGGTTGGCCAAAAAGGGCGTATGCGTTTTTTCCTGAATATATTCAGGAAAAAACGCATACGCCCTTTTTGGCCAAGGGCATCATTGTCAACGTTTTGCCGCTTTTCATGTGCTTTAAAGGCGATTCGAATCTACCTCCTGAAATCTGTTTCCTGCAATTCTGCCTTGATTTCAAATCCTCTTCTTTGCCTTCCCTCAATATATTTGTGGACGAGAGTTATCATTTATAACTCTGCAGGTTTGTGAATTGCAGTGCCCTGAAGCTCCATTTTACAACTCGCTTTTTTGGGAGCTGGCCGCAAAAGCGCAGGATGGCTTCAGGCCCTGTTCTGGTTCCGGGGGGGAGGATGAGCCTGTGGTTAATTCTTCTTCCTGATGGGAAAATAGAGTGACCTGTGCCTGTCCCAAAACCAAGAGCTAGTCTCTCACTGGTTCCCCGTCTACCTGTTCATCCTCAGGACAAATTGCAACCTGTACGGAACAGGAGGTTAAAGGTGCTGATGCTCCAAGTAGGGAGATTATTAGTAAAGCGTCTGGAATGGTGAAGCCGGGCACAAGGAGAAGGGAAATGAGGTGCGTTTTAGAAACCTTTCCCCATCACATGGTGTACCATCTTTTTGTTTGCTCATGCATGTTTTCGATGTAGGAAGATGCCCTTGAACCTGTAGATTTGGGACCCATGCAATGGGTACCACGCAGTATTACTTTAAAGGGTCTGCGTTTGCTCACCCAACCTCACCAAACCTCTCAGCCCCAAGAGTGTCCACCCTTATGTCTCATCCAGCTGTGGGTCTAGATATGGTCAATCCAGGTTGCATCACAGCCCCTGAACGCATTGTGTAAGAATTTCTCTCTCTTTCACTGTCTTTGTTTCATGGGTTTGTAAAAGTAATTTATTTTTATAATGGGGTTTAGCTGCTTTTCACTGCTGTGTTTATGCCGCTTTACACCCACTTGACACACTAACAGAGAGATATCAATACATAGGTTTTAAGATTATTACTAGTCAGATATATTCTTGTGCGGTGAATAGGGCGTGTTGAGTCCAGTTCTCTGAGCAAGGAGTAGGTCTTGTCTATTACATATTGGGTTTATGGAACGGTATCTGAGCTAATTTGAAACCCTTGTTTTATGTATCACCCCACCTCACCTTTCCCGTTAAGCAGCCATAGTGTGTTTTCTGCATGTGTGACTCTGTTCTGTTTTGTAATTCAGTTCAAGTGTAACGGTTTTTACATTCCCTCTATAAGTGATACCTTATGAGAAGTGTCCTTTTCTGTGTGACTTATTTCACTTAGAATCGTCGTACCTAAATCCACTCATCATGCTGCTACTAGCCTTATGACATTGATTTCATGGCTGAGTGATATTCCATTGTACATAAGGACCACAACTTCTTTATCCATTTTTCTCTTTCCTGGGATATTGAAGGTGGAATGAAGTGGAGGTCCTTGTCAACAGAGCAGCCCTAAACTTTGGGGTGCTTGTGTCTTGCTGATTTTTCATTTTCCCAATTTATACCCCCATGAGTGGAAGTGCCCTATGCTCTCTAAGCTGTGTTTTTTAGATGTTTCAGGACACACCGTACACTTCTCCAGAGTGGCTGTTGGCAATTTACATCCCGCTCATCAGTGTAGCATGGCTCCCATTTCTCCATGGCCTGTCCTGTATTTCTGGTTTTGAGACTTTTTTCAGCATGGCCCTTTTGACCGATGGGTAGCGAGTCTTCTTTGTAGCGCTGATTTGCCTTTCCAGGTTGCTTGGTTGGCCAAAAAGGGCGTATGCGTTTTTTCCTGAATATATTCAGGAAAAAACGCATACGCCCTTTTTGGCCAAGGGCATCATTGTCAACGTTTTGCCGCTTTTCATGTGCTTTAAAGGCGATTCGAATCTACCTCCTGAAATCTGTTTCCTGCAATTCTGCCTTGATTTCAAATCCTCTTCTTTGCCTTCCCTCAATATATTTGTGGACGAGAGTTATCATTTATAACTCTGCAGGTTTGTGAATTGCAGTGCCCTGAAGCTCCATTTTACAACTCGCTTTTTTGGGAGCTGGCCGCAAAAGCGCAGGATGGCTTCAGGCCCTGTTCTGGTTCCGGGGGGGAGGATGAGCCTGTGGTTAATTCTTCTTCCTGATGGGAAAATAGAGTGACCTGTGCCTGTCCCAACACCAAGAGCTAGTCTCTCACTGGTTCCGCGTCTACCCGTTCATCCTCAGGACAAATTGCAACCTGTACGGAACAGGAGGTTAAAGGTGCTGATGCTCCAAGTAGGGAGATTATTAGTAAAGCGGCTGGAATGGCGAAGCCAGGCACAAGGAGAAGAGAAATGAGGTGCGTTTTAGAAACCTTTCCCCATCACATGGTGTACCATCTTTTTGTTTTCTCATGCATGTTTTCGATGTAGGAAGATGCCCTTGAACCTGGAGATTTGCGACCCATGCGATGGGGACCACGCAGTATTACTTTAAAGGGTCTGCGTTTGCTCACCCAACCTCACCAAACCTCTCAGCCCCAAGAGTGTCCACCCTTATGTCTCATCCAGCTGTGGGTCTAGATATGGTCAATCCAGGTTGCATCACAGCCCCTGAACGCATTGTGTAAGAATTTCTCTCTCTTTCACTGTCTTTGTTTCATGGGTTTGTAAAAGTAATTTATTTTTATAATGGGGTTTAGCTGCTTTTCACTGCTGTGTTTATGCCGCTTTACACCCACTTGCCACACTAACAGAGAGATATCAATACATAGGTTTTAAGATTATTACTAGTCAGATATATTCTTGTGCGGTGAATAGGGCGTGTTGAGTCCAGTTCTCTGAGCAAGGAGTAGGTCTTGTCTATTACATATTGGGTTTATGGAACGGTATCTGAGCTAATTTGAAACGCTTGTTTTATGTATCACCCCACCTCACCTTTCCCGTTAAGCAGCCATAGTGTGTTTTCTGCATGTGTGACTCTGTTCTGTTTTGTAATTCAGTTCAAGTGTAACGGTTTTTACATTCCCTCTATAAGTGATACCTTATGAGAAGTGTCCTTTTCTGTGTGACTTATTTCACTTAGAATCGTCGTACCTAAATCCACTCATCATGCTGCTACTAGCCTTATGACATTGATTTCATGGCTGAGTGATATTCCATTGTACATAAGGACCACAACTTCTTTATCCATTTTTCTCTTTCCTGGGATATTGAAGGTGGAATGAAGTGGAGGTCCTTGTCAACAGAGCAGACCTAAACTTTGGGGTGCTTGTGTCTTGCTGATTTTTCATTTTCCCAATTTATACCCCCATGAGTGGAAGTGCCCTATGCTCTCTAAGCTGTGTTTTTTAGATGTTTCAGGACACACCGTACACTTCTCCAGAGTGGCTGTTGGCAATTTACATCCCGCCCATCAGTGTAGCAAGGCTCCCATTTCTCCATGGCCTGTCCTGCATTTCTGGTTTTGAGACTTTTTTCAGCATGGCCCTTTTGACCGATGGGTAGCGAGTCTTCTTTGTAGCGCTGATTTGCCTTTCCAGGTTGCTTGGTTGGCCAAAAAGGGCGTATGCGTTTTTTTCTGAATATATTCAGGAAAAAACGCATACGCCCTTTTTGGCCAAGGGCATCATTGTCAACGTTTTGCCGCTTTTCATGTGCTTTAAAGGCGATTCGAATCTTCCTCCTGAAATCTGTTTCCTGCAATTCTGCCTTGATTTCAAATCCTCTTCCTTGCCTTCCCTCAATATATTTGTGGACGAGAGTTATCATTTATAACTCTGCAGGTTTGTGAATTGCAGTGCCCTGAAGCTCCATTTTACAACTCGCTTTTTTGGGAGCTGGCCGCAAAAGCGCAGGATGGCTTCAGGCCCTCTTCTGGTTCCAGGGGGGAGGATGAGCCCGTGGTTAATTCTTCTTCCTGATGGGAAAATAGGGTGACCTGTGCCTGTCCCAACACCAAGAGCTAGTCTCTCACTAGTTCCCCGTCTACCCGTTCATCCTCAGGAGAAATTGCAACCTGTACGGAACAGGAGGTTAAAGGTGCTGATGCTCCAAGTAGAGAGATTATTAGTAAAGCGGCTGGAATGGCGAACCCGGGCACAAGGAGAAGAGAAATGAGGTGCGTTTTAGAAACCTTTCCCCATCACATGGTGTACCATCTTTTTGTTTTCTCATGCATGTTTTCGATGTAGGAAGATGCCCTTGAACCTGGAGATTTGCGACCCATGCGATGGGGACCACGCAGTATTACTTTAAAGGGTCTGCGTTTGCTCACCCAACCTCACCAAACCTCTCAGCCCCAAGAGTGTCCACCCTTATGTCTCATCCAGCTGTGGGTCTAGATATGGTCAATCCAGGTTGCATCACAGCCCATGAACGCATTGTGTAAGAATTTCTCTCTCTTCCACTGTCTTTGTTTCATGGGTTTGTAAAAGTAATTTATTTTTATAATGGGGTTTAGCTGCTTTTCACTGCTGTGTTTATGCCGCTTTACACCCACTTGACACACTAACAGTGAGATATCAATACATAGGTTTTAAGATTATTACTAGTCAGATATATTCTTGTGCGGTGAATAGGGTGTGTTGAGTCCAGTTCTCTGAGCAAGGAGTAGGTCTTGTCTATTACATATTGGGTTTATGGAATGGTATCTGAGCTAATTTCAAACCCTTGTTTTATGTATCACCCCACCTCACCTTTCCCGTTAAGCAGCCATAGTGTGTTTTCTGCATGTGTGACTCTGTTCTGTTTTGTAATTCAGTTCAAGTGTAACGGTTTTTACATTCCCTCTATAAGTGATACCTTATGAGAAGTGTCCTTTTCTGTGTGACTTATTTCACTTAGAATCGTCGTACCTAAATCCACTCATCATGCTGCTACTAGCCTTATGACATTGATTTCATGGCTGAGTGATATTCCATTGTACATAAGGACCACAACTTCTTTATCCATTTTTCTCTTTCCTGGGATATTGAAGGTGGAATGAAGTGGAGGTCCTGGTCAACAGAGCAGCCCTAAACTTTGGGGTGCTTGTGTCTTGCTGATTTTTCATTTTCCCAATTTATACCCCCATGAGTGGAAGTGCCCTATGCTCTCTAAGCTGTGTTTTTTGGATGTTTCCGGACACACCGTACACTTCTCCAGAGTGGCTGTTGGCAATTTACATCCCGCCCATCAGTGTAGCAAGGCTCCCATTTCTCCATGGCCTGTCCTGCATTTCTGGTTTTGAGACTTTTTTCAGCATGGCCCTTTTGACCGATGGGTAGCGAGTCTTCTTTGTAGCGCTAATTTGCCTTTCCACGTTGCTTGGTTGGCCAAAAAGGGCGTATGCGTTTTTTCCTGAATATATTCAGGAAAAAACGCATACGCCCTTTTTGGCCAAGGGCATCATTGTCAACGTTTTGCCGGTTTTCATGTGCTTTAAAGGCGATTCGAATCTACCTCCTGAAATCTGTTTCCTGCAATTCTGCCTTGATTTCAAATCCTCTTCTTTGCCTTCCCTCAATATATTTGTGGACGAGAGTTATCATTTATAACTCTGCAGGTTTGTGAATTGCAGTGCCCTGAAGCTCCATTTTACAACTCGCTTTTTTGGGAGCTGGCCGCAAAAGCGCAGGATGGCTTCAGGCCCTGTTCTGGTTCCGGGGGGGAGGATGAGCCTGTGGTTAATTCTTCTTCCTGATGGGAAAATAGAGTGACCTGTGCCTGTCCCAAAACCAAGAGCTAGTCTCTCACTGGTTCCCCGTCTACCTGTTCATCCTCAGGACAAATTGCAACCTGTACGGAACAGGAGGTTAAAGGTGCTGATGCTCCAAGTAGGGAGATTATTAGTAAAGCGTCTGGAATGGTGAAGCCGGGCACAAGGAGAAGGGAAATGAGGTGCGTTTTAGAAACCTTTCCCCATCACATGGTGTACCATCTTTTTGTTTGCTCATGCATGTTTTCGATGTAGGAAGATGCCCTTGAACCTGTAGATTTGGGACCCATGCAATGGGTACCACGCAGTATTACTTTAAAGGGTCTGCGTTTGCTCACCCAACCTCACCAAACCTCTCAGCCCCAAGAGTGTCCACCCTTATGTCTCATCCAGCTGTGGGTCTAGATATGGTCAATCCAGGTTGCATCACAGCCCCTGAACGCATTGTGTAAGAATTTCTCTCTCTTTCACTGTCTTTGTTTCATGGGTTTGTAAAAGTAATTTATTTTTATAATGGGGTTTAGCTGCTTTTCACTGCTGTGTTTATGCCGCTTTACACCCACTTGCCACACTAACAGAGAGATATCAATACATAGGTTTTAAGATTATTACTAGTCAGATATATTCTTGTGCGGTGAATAGGGCGTGTTGAGTCCAGTTCTCTGAGCAAGGAGTAGGTCTTGTCTATTACATATTGGGTTTATGGAACGGTATCTGAGCTAATTTGAAACCCTTGTTTTATGTATCACCCCACCTCACCTTTCCCGTTAAGCAGCCATAGTGTGTTTTCTGCATGTGTGACTCTGTTCTGTTTTGTAATTCAGTTCAAGTGTAACGGTTTTTACATTCCCTCTATAAGTGATACCTTATGAGAAGTGTCCTTTTCTGTGTGACTTATTTCACTTAGAATCGTCGTACCTAAATCCACTCATCATGCTGCTACTAGCCTTATGACATTGATTTCATGGCTGAGTGATATTCCATTGTACATAAGGACCACAACTTCTTTATCCATTTTTCTCTTTCCTGGGATATTGAAGGTGGAATGAAGTGGAGGTCCTTGTCAACAGAGCAGCCCTAAACTTTGGGGTGCTTGTGTCTTGCTGATTTTTCATTTTCCCAATTTATACCCCCATGAGTGGAAGTGCCCTATGCTCTCTAAGCTGTGTTTTTTAGATGTTTCAGGACACACCGTACACTTCTCCAGAGTGGCTGTTGGCAATTTACATCCCGCTCATCAGTGTAGCAAGGCTCCCATTTCTCCATGGCCTGTCCTGTATTTCTGGTTTTGAGACTTTTTTCAGCATGGCCCTTTTGACCGATGGGTAGCGAGTCTTCTTTGTAGCGCTGATTTGCCTTTCCAGGTTGCTTGGTTGGCCAAAAAGGGCGTATGCGTTTTTTCCTGAATATATTCAGGAAAAAACGCATACGCCCTTTTTGGCCAAGGGCATCATTGTCAACGTTTTGCCGCTTTTCATGTGCTTTAAAGGCGATTCGAATCTACCTCCTGAAATCTGTTTCCTGCAATTCTGCCTTGATTTCAAATCCTCTTCTTTGCCTTCCCTCAATATATTTGTGGACGAGAGTTATCATTTATAACTCTGCAGGTTTGTGAATTGCAGTGCCCTGAAGCTCCATTTTACAACTCGCTTTTTTGGGAGCTGGCCGCAAAAGCGCAGGATGGCTTCAGGCCCTGTTCTGGTTCCGGGGGGGAGGATGAGCCTGTGGTTAATTCTTCTTCCTGATGGGAAAATAGAGTGACCTCTGCCTGTCCCAACACCAAGAGCTAGTCTCTCACTGGTTCCCCGTCTACCCGTTCATCCTCAGGACAAATTGCAACCTGTACGGAACAGGAGGTTAAAGGTGCTGATGCTCCAAGTAGGGAGATTATTAGTAAAGCGGCTGGAATGGCGAACCCGGGCACAAGGAGAAGAGAAATGAGGTGCGTTTTAGAAACCTTTCCCCATCACATGGTGTACCATCTTTTTGTTTTCTCATGCATGTTTTCGATGTAGGAAGATGCCCTTGAACCTGGAGATTTGCGACCCATGCGATGGGGACCATGCAGTATTACTTTAAAGGGTCTGCGTTTGCTCACCCAACCTCACCAAACCTCTCAGCCCCAAGAGTGTCCACCCTTATGTCTGATCCAGCTGTGGGTCTAGATATGGTCAATCCAGGTTGCATCACAGCCCCTGAACGCATTGTGTAAGAATTTCTCTCTCTTTCACTGTCTTTGTTTCATGGGTTTGTAAAAGTAATTTATTTTTATAATGGGGTTTAGCTGCTTTTCACTGCTGTGTTTATGCCGCTTTACACCCACTTGACACACTAACAGAGAGATATCAATACATAGGTTTTAAGATTATTACTAGTCAGATATATTCTTGTGCGGTGAATAGGGCGTGTTGAGTCCAGTTCTCTGAGCAAGGAGTAGGTCTTGTCTATTACATATTGGGTTTATGGAATGGTATCTGAGCTAATTTGAAACCCTTGTTTTATGTATCACCCCACCTCACCTTTCCCGTTAAGCAGCCATAGTGTGTTTTCTGCATGTGTGACTCTGTTCTGTTTTGTAATTCAGTTCAAGTGTAACGGTTTTTACATTCCCTCTATAAGTGATACCTTATGAGAAGTGTCCTTTTCTGTGTGACTTATTTCACTTAGAATCGTCGTACCTAAATCCACTCATCATGCTGCTACTAGCCTTATGACATTGATTTCATGGCTGAGTGATATTCCATTGTACATAAGGACCACAACTTCTTTATCCATTTTTCTCTTTCCTGGGATATTGAAGGTGGAATGAAGTGGAGGTCCTTGTCAACAGAGCAGCCCTAAACTTTGGGGTGCTTGTGTCTTGCTGATTTTTCATTTTCCCAATTTATACCCCCATGAGTGGAAGTGCCCTATGCTCTCTAAGCTGTGTTTTTTAGATGTTTCAGGACACACCGTACACTTCTCCAGAGTGGCTGTTGGCAATTTACATCCCGCCCATCAGTGTAGCAAGGCTCCCATTTCTCCATGGCCTGTCCTGCATTTCTGGTTTTGAGACTTTTTTCAGCATGGCCCTTTTGACCGATGGGTAGCGAGTCTTCTTTGTAGCGCTGATTTGCCTTTCCAGGTTGCTTGGTTGGCCAAAAAGGGCGTATGCGTTTTTTTCTGAATATATTCAGGAAAAAACGCATACGCCCTTTTTGGCCAAGGGCATCATTGTCAACGTTTTGCCGCTTTTCATGTGCTTTAAAGGCGATTCGAATCTTCCTCCTGAAATCTGTTTCCTGCAATTCTGCCTTGATTTCAAATCCTCTTCTTTGCCTTCCCTCAATATATTTGTGGACGAGAGTTATCATTTATAACTCTGCAGGTTTGTGAATTGCAGTGCCCTGAAGCTCCATTTTACATCTCGCTTTTTTGGGAGCTGGCCGCAAAAGCGCAGGATGGCTTCAGGCCCTCTTCTGGTTCCAGGGGGGAGGATGAGCCCGTGGTTAATTCTTCTTCCTGATGGGAAAATAGAGTGACCTGTGCCTGTCCCAACACCAAGAGCTAGTCTCTCACTAGTTCCCCGTCTACCCGTTCATCCTCAGGACAAATTGCAACCTGTACGGAACAGGAGGTTAAAGGTGCTGATGCTCCAAGTAGAGAGATTATTAGTAAAGCGGCTGGAATGGCGAACCCGGGCACAAGGAGAAGAGAAATGAGGTGCGTTTTAGAAACTTTTCCCCATCACATGGTGTACCATCTTTTTGTTTTCTCATGCATGTTTTCGATGTAGGAAGATGCCCTTGAACCTGGAGATTTGCGACCCATGCGATGGGTACCACGCAGTATTACTTTAAACGGTCTGCGTTTGCTCACCCAACCTCACCAAACCTCTCAGCCCCAAGAGTGTCCACCCTTATGTCTCATCCAGCTGTGGGTCTAGATATGGTCAATCCAGGTTGCATCACAGCCCCTGAACGCATTGTGTAAGAATTTCTCTCTCTTCCACTGTCTTTGTTTCATGGGTTTGTAAAAGTAATTTATTTTTATAATGGGGTTTAGCTGCTTTTCACTGCTGTGTTTATGCCGCTTTACACCCACTTGACACACTAACAGTGAGATATCAATACATAGGTTTTAAGATTATTACTAGTCAGATATATTCTTGTGCGGTGAATAGGGTGTGCTGAGTCCAGTTCTCTGAGCAAGGAGTAGGTCTTGTCTATTACATATTGGGTTTATGGAATGGTATCTGAGCTAATTTGAAACCCTTGTTTTATGTATCACCCCACCTCACCTTTCCCGTTAAGCAGCCATAGTGTGTTTTCTGCATGTGTGACTCTGTTCTGTTTTGTAATTCAGTTCAAGTGTAACTGTTTTTACATTCCCTCTATAAGTGATACATTATGAGAAGTGTCCTTTTCTGTGTGACTTATTTCACTTAGAATCGTCGTTCCTAAATCCACTCATCATGCTGCTACTAGCCTTATGACATTGATTTCATGGCTGAGTGATATTCCATTGTACATAAGGACCACAACTTCTTTATCCATTTTTCTCTTTCCTGGGATATTGAAGGTGGAATGAAGTGGAGGTCCTTGTCAACAGAGCAGCCCTAAACTTTGGGGTGCTTGTGTCTTGCTGATTTTTCATTTTCCCAATTTATACCCCCATGAGTGGAAGTGCCCTATGCTCTCTAAGCTGTGTTTTTTAGATGTTTCAGGACACACCGTACACTTCTCCAGAGTGGCTGTTGGCAATTTACATCCCGCTCATCAGTGTAGCAAGGCTCCCATTTCTCCATGGCCTGTCCTGCATTTCTGGTTTTGAGACTTTTTTCAGCATGGCCCTTTTGACCGATGGGTAGCGAGTCTTCTTTGTAGCGCTGATTTGCCTTTCCAGGTTGCTTGGTTGGCCAAAAAGGGCGTATGCGTTTTTTCCTGAATATATTCAGGAAAAAACGCATACGCCCTTTTTGGCCAAGGGCATCATTGTCAACGTTTTGCCGCTTTTCATGTGCTTTAAAGGCGATTCGAATCTACCTCCTGAAATCTGTTTCCTGCAATTCTGCCTTGATTTCAAATCCTCTTCTTTGCCTTCCCTCAATATATTTGTGGACGAGAGTTATCATTTATAACTCTGCAGGTTTGTGAATTGCAGTGCCCTGAAGCTCCATTTTACAACTCGCTTTTTTGGGAGCTGGCCGCAAAAGCACAGGATGGCTTCAGGCCCTGTTCTGGTTCCGGGGGGGAGGATGAGCCTGTGGTTAATTCTTCTTCCTGATGGGAAAATAGAGTGACCTCTGCCTGTCCCAACACCAAGAGCTAGTCTCTCACTGGTTCCCCGTCTACCCGTTCATCCTCAGGACAAATTGCAACCTGTACGGAAGAGGAGGTTAAAGGTGCTGATGCTCCAAGTAGGGAGATTATTAGTAAAGCGGCTGGAATGGCGAAGCCGGGCACAAGGAGAAGAGAAATGAGGTGCGTTTTAGAAACCTTTCCCCATCACATGGTGTACCATCTTTTTGTTTTCTCATGCATGTTTTCGATGTAGGAAGATGCCCTTGAACCTGGAGATTTGCGACCCATGCGATGGGGACCACGCAGTATTACTTTAAAGGGTCTGCGTTTGCTCACCCAACCTCACCAAACCTCTCAGCCCCAAGAGTGTCCACCCTTATGTCTCATCCAACTGTGGGTCTAGATATGGTCAATCCAGGTTGCATCACAGCCCCTGAACGCATTGTGTAAGAATTTCTCTCTCTTTTACTGTCTTTGTTTCATGGGTTTGTAAAAGTAATTTATTTTTATAATGGGGTTTAGCTGCTTTTCACTGCTGTGTTTATGCCGCTTTACACCCACTTGACACACTAACAGAGAGATATCAATACATAGGTTTTAAGATTATTACTAGTCAGATATATTCTTGTGCGGTGAATAGGGCGTGTTGAGTCCAGTTCTCTGAGCAAGGAGTAGGTCTTGTCTATTACATATTGGGTTTATGGAACGGTATCTGAGCTAATTTGAAACCCTTGTTTTATGTATCACCCCACCTCACCTTTCCCGTTAAGCAGCCATAGTGTGTTTTCTGCATGTGTGACTCTGTTCTGTTTTGTAATTCAGTTCAAGTGTAATGGTTTTTACATTCCCTCTATAAGTGATACCTTATGAGAAGTGTCCTTTTCTGTGTGACTTATTTCACTTAGAATCGTCGTACCTAAATCCACTCATCATGCTGCTACTAGCCTTATGACATTGATTTCATGGCTGAGTGATATTCCATTGTACATAAGGACCACAACTTCTTTATCCATTTTTCTCTTTCCTGGGATATTGAAGGTGGAATGAAGTGGAGGTCCTTGTCAACAGAGCAGCCCTAAACTTTGGGGTGCTTGTGTCTTGCTGATTTTTCATTTTCCCAATTTATACCCCCATGAGTGGAAGTGCCCTATGCTCTCTAAGCTGTGTTTTTTGGATGTTTCCGGACACACCGTACACTTCTCCAGAGTGGCTGTTGGCAATTTACATCCCGCCCATCAGTGTAGCAAGGCTCCCATTTCTCCATGGCCTGTCCTGCATTTCTGGTTTTGAGACTTTTTTCAGCATGGCCCTTTTGACCGATGGGTAGCGAGTCTTCTTTGTAGCGCTGATTTGCCTTTCCAGGTTGCTTGGTTGGCCAAAAAGGGCGTATGCGTTTTTTTCTGAATATATTCAGGAAAAAACGCATACGCCCTTTTTGGCCAAGGGCATCATTGTCAACGTTTTGCCGCTTTTCATGTGCTTTAAAGGCGATTCGAATCTACCTCCTGAAATCTGTTTCCTGCAATTCTGCCTTGATTTCAAATCCTCTTCTTTGCCTTCCCTCAATATATTTGTGGACGAGAGTTATCATTTATAACTCTGCAGGTTTGTGAATTGCAGTGCCCTGAAGCTCCATTTTACAACTCGCTTTTTTGGGAGCTGGCCGCAAAAGCACAGGATGGCTTCAGGCCCTGTTCTGGTTCCGGGGGGGAGGATGAGCCTGTGGTTAATTCTTCTTCCTGATGGGAAAATAGAGTGACCTGTGCCTGTCCCAACACCAAGAGCTAGTCTCTCACTGGTTCCCCGTCTACCCGTTCATCCTCAGGACAAATTGCAACCTGTACGGAAGAGGAGGTTAAAGGTGCTGATGCTCCAAGTAGGGAGATTATTAGTAAAGCGTCTGGAATGGTGAAGGCGGGCACAAGGAGAAGGGAAATGAGGTGCGTTTTAGAAACCTTTCCCCATCACATGGTGTACCATCTTTTTGTTTGCTCATGCATGTTTTCGATGTAGGAAGATGCCCTTGAACCTGCAGATTTGGGACCCATGCAATGGGTACCACGCAGTATTACTTTAAAGGGTCTGCGTTTGCTCACCCAACCTCACCAAACCTCTCAGCCCCAAGAGTGTCCACCCTTATGTCTCATCCAGCTGTGGGTCTAGATATGGTCAATCCAGGTTGCATCACAGCCCCTGAACGCATTGTGTAAGAATTTCTCTCTCTTTCACTGTCTTTGTTTCATGGGTTTGTAAAAGTAATTTATTTTTATAATGGGGTTTAGCTGCTTTTCACTGCTGTGTTTATGCCGCTTTACACCCACTTGACACACTAACAGAGAGATATCAATACATAGGTTTTAAGATTATTACTAGTCAGATATATTCTTGTGCGGTGAATAGGGCGTGTTGAGTCCAGTTCTCTGAGCAAGGAGTAGGTCTTGTCTATTACATATTGGGTTTATGGAACGGTATCTGAGCTAATTTGAAACCCTTGTTTTATGTATCACCCCACCTCACCTTTCCCGTTAAGCAGCCATAGTGTGTTTTCTGCATGTGTGACTCTGTTCTGTTTTGTAATTCAGTTCAAGTGTAACGGTTTTTACATTCCCTCTATAAGTGATACCTTATGAGAAGTGTCCTTTTCTGTGTGACTTATTTCACTTAGAATCGTCGTACCTAAATCCACTCATCATGCTGCTACTAGCCTTATGACATTGATTTCATGGCTGAGTGATATTCCATTGTACATAAGGACCACAACTTCTTTATCCATTTTTCTCTTTCCTGGGATATTGAAGGTGGAATGAAGTGGAGGTCCTTGTCAACAGAGCAGCCCTAAACTTTGGGGTGCTTGTGTCTTGCTGATTTTTCATTTTCCCAATTTATACCCCCATGAGTGGAAGTGCCCTATGCTCTCTAAGCTGTGTTTTTTAGATGTTTCAGGACACACCGTACACTTCTCCAGAGTGGCTGTTGGCAATTTACATCCCGCTCATCAGTGTAGCAAGGCTCCCATTTCTCCATGGCCTGTCCTGTATTTCTGGTTTTGAGACTTTTTTCAGCATGGCCCTTTTGACCGATGGGTAGCGAGTCTTCTTTGTAGCGCTGATTTGCCTTTCCAGGTTGCTTGGTTGGCCAAAAAGGGCGTATGCGTTTTTTCCTGAATATATTCAGGAAAAAACGCATATGCCCTTTTTGGCCAAGGGCATCATTGTCAACGTTTTGCCGCTTTTCATGTGCTTTAAAGGCGATTCGAATCTACCTCCTGAAATCTGTTTCCTGCAATTCTGCCTTGATTTCAAATCCTCTTCTTTGCCTTCCCTCAATATATTTGTGGACGAGAGTTATCATTTATAACTCTGCAGGTTTGTGAATTGCAGTGCCCTGAAGCTCCATTTTACAACTCGATTTTTGGGAGCTGGCCGCAAAAGCGCAGGATGGCTTCAGGCCCTGTTCTGGTTCCGGGGGGGAGGATGAGCCTGTGGTTAATTCTTCTTCCTGATGGGAAAATAGAGTGACCTCTGCCTGTCCCAACACCAAGAGCTAGTCTCTCACTGGTTCCCCGTCTACCCGTTCATCCTCAGGACAAATTGCAACCTGTACGGAACAGGAGGTTAAAGGTGCTGATGCTCCAAGTAGGGAGATTATTAGTAAAGTGGCTGGAATGGCGAACCCGGGCACAAGGAGAAGAGAAATGAGGTGCGTTTTAGAAACCTTTCCCCATCACATGGTGTACCATCTTTTTGTTTTCTCATGCATGTTTTCGATGTAGGAAGATGCCCTTGAACCTGGAGATTTGCGACCCATGCGATGGGGACCACGCAGTATTACTTTAAAGGGTCTGCGTTTGCTCACCCAACCTCACCAAACCTCTCAGCCCCAAGAGTGTCCACCCTTATGTCTGATCCAGCTGTGGGTCTAGATATGGTCAATCCAGGTTGCATCACAGCCCCTGAACGCATTGTGTAAGAATTTCTCTCTCTTTCACTGTCTTTGTTTCATGGGTTTGTAAAAGTAATTTATTTTTATAATGGGGTTTAGCTGCTTTTCACTGCTGTGTTTATGCCGCTTTACACCCACTTGACACACTAACAGAGAGATATCAATACATAGGTTTTAAGATTATTACTAGTCAGATATATTCTTGTGCGGTGAATAGGGCGTGTTGAGTCCAGTTCTCTGAGCAAGGAGTAGGTCTTGTCTATTACATATTGGGTTTATGGAATGGTATCTGAGCTAATTTGAAACCCTTGTTTTATGTATCACCCCACCTCACCTTTCCCGTTAAGCAGCCGTAGTGTGTTTTCTGCATGTGTGACTCTGTTCTGTTTTGTAATTCAGTTCAAGTGTAACGGTTTTTACATTCCCTCTATAAGTGATACCTTATGAGAAGTGTCCTTTTCTGTGTGACTTATTTCACTTAGAATCGTCGTACCTAAATCCACTCATCATGCTGCTACTAGCCTTATGACATTGATTTCATGGCTGAGTGATATTCCATTGTACATAAGGACCACAACTTCTTTATCCATTTTTCTCTTTCCTGGGATATTGAAGGTGGAATGAAGTGGAGGTCCTTGTCAACAGAGCAGCCCTAAACTTTGGGGTGCTTGTGTCTTGCTGATTTTTCATTTTCCCAATTTATACCGCCATGAGTGGAAGTGCCCTATGCTCTCTAAGCTGTGTTTTTTAGATGTTTCAGGACACACCGTACACTTCTCCAGAGTGGCTGTTGGCAATTTACATCCCGCCCATCAGTGTAGCAAGGCTCCCATTTCTCCATGGCCTGTCCTGCATTTCTGGTTTTGAGACTTTTTTCAGCATGGCCCTTTTGACCGATGGGTAGCGAGTCTTCTTTGTAGCGCTGATTTGCCTTTCCAGGTTGCTTGGTTGGCCAAAAAGGGCGTATGCGTTTTTTTCTGAATATATTCAGGAAAAAACGCATACGCCCTTTTTGGCCAAGGGCATCATTGTCAACGTTTTGCCGCTTTTCATGTGCTTTAAAGGCGATTCGAATCTTCCTCCTGAAATCTGTTTCCTGCAATTCTGCCTTGATTTCAAATCCTCTTCTTTGCCTTCCCTCAATATATTTGTGGACGAGAGTTATCATTTATAACTCTGCAGGTTTGTGAATTGCAGTGCCCTGAAGCTCCATTTTACAACTCGCTTTTTTGGGAGCTGGCCGCAAAAGCGCAGGATGGCTTCAGGCCCTGTTCTGGTTCCAGGGGGGAGGATGAGCCTGTGGTTAATTCTTCTTCCTGATGGGAAAATAGAGTGACCTGTGCCTGTCCCAACACCAAGAGCTAGTCTCTCACTAGTTCCCCGTCTACCCGTTCATCCTCAGGAGAAATTGCAACCTGTACGGAAAAGGAGGTTAAAGGTGCTGATGCTCCAAGTAGAGAGATTATTAGTAAAGCGGCTGGAATGGCGAACCCGGGCACAAGGAGAAGAGAAATGAGGTGCGTTTTAGAAACCTTTCCCCATCACATGGTGTACCATCTTTTTGTTTTCTCATGCATGTTTTCGATGTAGGAAGATGCCCTTGAACCTGGAGATTTGGGACCCATGCGATGGGTACCACGCAGTATTACTTTAAACGGTCTGCGTTTGCTCACCCAACCTCACCAAACCTCTCAGCCCCAAGAGTGTCCACCCTTATGTCTCATCCAGCTGTGGGTCTAGATATGGTCAATCCAGGTTGCATCACAGCCCCTGAACGCATTGTGTAAGAATTTCTCTCTCTTTCACTGTCTTTGTTTCATGGGTTTGTAAAAGTAATTTATTTTTATAATGGGGTTTAGCTGCTTTTCACTGCTGTGTTTATGCCGCTTTACACCCACTTGCCACACTAACAGAGAGATATCAATACATAGGTTTTAAGATTATTACTAGTCAGATATATTCTTGTGCGGTGAATAGGGCGTGTTGAGTCCAGTTCTCTGAGCAAGGAGTAGGTCTTGTCTATTACATATTGGGTTTATGGAACGGTATCTGAGCTAATTTGAAACGCTTGTTTTATGTATCACCCCACCTCACCTTTCCCGTTAAGCAGCCATAGTGTGTTTTCTGCATGTGTGACTCTGTTCTGTTTTGTAATTCAGTTCAAGTGTAACGGTTTTTACATTCCCTCTATAAGTGATACCTTATGAGAAGTGTCCTTTTCTGTGTGACTTATTTCACTTAGAATCGTCGTACCTAAATCCACTCATCATGCTGCTACTAGCCTTATGACATTGATTTCATGGCTGAGTGATATTCCATTGTACATAAGGACCACAACTTCTTTATCCATTTTTCTCTTTCCTGGGATATTGAAGGTGGAATGAAGTGGAGGTCCTTGTCAACAGAGCAGACCTAAACTTTGGGGTGCTTGTGTCTTGCTGATTTTTCATTTTCCCAATTTATACCCCCATGAGTGGAAGTGCCCTATGCTCTCTAAGCTGTGTTTTTTAGATGTTTCAGGACACACCGTACACTTCTCCAGAGTGGCTGTTGGCAATTTACATCCCGCCCATCAGTGTAGCAAGGCTCCCATTTCTCCATGGCCTGTCCTGCATTTCTGGTTTTGAGACTTTTTTCAGCATGGCCCTTTTGACCGATGGGTAGCGAGTCTTCTTTGTAGCGCTGATTTGCCTTTCCAGGTTGCTTGGTTGGCCAAAAAGGGCGTATGCGTTTTTTTCTGAATATATTCAGGAAAAAACGCATACGCCCTTTTTGGCCAAGGGCATCATTGTCAACGTTTTGCCGCTTTTCATGTGCTTTAAAGGCGATTCGAATCTTCCTCCTGAAATCTGTTTCCTGCAATTCTGCCTTGATTTCAAATCCTCTTCTTTGCCTTCCCTCAATATATTTGTGGACGAGAGTTATCATTTATAACTCTGCAGGTTTGTAAATTGCAGTGCCCTGAAGCTCCATTTTACAACTCGCTTTTTTGGGAGCTGGCCGCAAAAGCGCAGGATGGCTTCAGGCCCTCTTCTGGTTCCAGGGGGGAGGATGAGCCCGTGGTTAATTCTTCTTCCTGATGGGAAAATAGGGTGACCTGTGCCTGTCCCAACACCAAGAGCTAGTCTCTCACTAGTTCCCCGTCTACCCGTTCATCCTCAGGAGAAATTGCAACCTGTACGGAACAGGAGGTTAAAGGTGCTGATGCTCCAAGTAGAGAGATTATTAGTAAAGCGGCTGGAATGGCGAACCCGGGCACAAGGAGAAGAGAAATGAGGTGCGTTTTAGAAACCTTTCCCCATCACATGGTGTACCATCTTTTTGTTTTCTCATGCATGTTTTCGATGTAGGAAGATGCCCTTGAACCTGGAGATTTGCGACCCATGCGATGGGGACCACGCAGTATTACTTTAAAGGGTCTGCGTTTGCTCACCCAACCTCACCAAACCTCTCAGCCCCAAGAGTGTCCACCCTTATGTCTCATCCAGCTGTGGGTCTAGATATGGTCAATCCAGGTTGCATCACAGCCCATGAACGCATTGTGTAAGAATTTCTCTCTCTTCCACTGTCTTTGTTTCATGGGTTTGTAAAAGTAATTTATTTTTATAATGGGGTTTAGCTGCTTTTCACTGCTGTGTTTATGCCGCTTTACACCCACTTGCCACACTAACAGAGAGATATCAATACATAGGTTTTAAGATTATTACTAGTCAGATATATTCTTGTGCGGTGAATAGGGTGTGTTGAGTCCAGTTCTCTGAGCAAGGAGTAGGTCTTGTCTATTACATATTGGGTTTATGGAACGGTATCTGAGCTAATTTGAAACGCTTGTTTTATGTATCACCCCACCTCACCTTTCCCGTTAAGCAGCCATAGTGTGTTTTCTGCATGTGTGACTCTGTTCTGTTTTGTAATTCAGTTCAAGTGTAACGGTTTTTACATTCCCTCTATAAGTGATACCTTATGAGAAGTGTCCTTTTCTGTGTGACTTATTTCACTTAGAATCGTCGTACCTAAATCCACTCATCATGCTGCTACTAGCCTTATGACATTGATTTCATGGCTGAGTGATATTCCATTGTACATAAGGACCACAACTTCTTTATCCATTTTTCTCTTTCCTGGGATATTGAAGGTGGAATGAAGTGGAGGTCCTGGTCAACAGAGCAGCCCTAAACTTTGGGGTGCTTGTGTCTTGCTGATTTTTCATTTTCCCAATTTATACCCCCATGAGTGGAAGTGCCCTATGCTCTCTAAGCTGTGTTTTTTGGATGTTTCCGGACACACCGTACACTTCTCCAGAGTGGCTGTTGGCAATTTACATCCCGCCCATCAGTGTAGCAAGGCTCCCATTTCTCCATGGCCTGTCCTGCATTTCTGGTTTTGAGACTTTTTTCAGCATGGCCCTTTTGACCGATGGGTAGCGAGTCTTCTTTGTAGCGCTGATTTGCCTTTCCACGTTGCTTGGTTGGCCAAAAAGGGCGTATGCGTTTTTTCCTGAATATATTCAGGAAAAAACGCATACGCCCTTTTTGGCCAAGGGCATCATTGTCAACGTTTTGCCGCTTTTCATGTGCTTTAAAGGCGATTCGAATCTACCTCCTGAAATCTGTTTCCTGCAATTCTGCCTTGATTTCAAATCCTCTTCTTTGCCTTCCCTCAATATATTTGTGGACGAGAGTTATCATTTATAACTCTGCAGGTTTGTGAATTGCAGTGCCCTGAAGCTCCATTTTACAACTCGCTTTTTTGGGAGCTGGCCGCAAAAGCGCAGGATGGCTTCAGGCCCTGTTCTGGTTCCGGGGGGGAGGATGAGCCTGTGGTTAATTCTTCTTCCTGATGGGAAAATAGAGTGACCTGTGCCTGTCCCAAAACCAAGAGCTAGTCTCTCACTGGTTCCCCGTCTACCTGTTCATCCTCAGGACAAATTGCAACCTGTACGGAAGAGGAGGTTAAAGGTGCTGATGCTCCAAGTAGGGAGATTATTAGTAAAGCGTCTGGAATGGTGAAGCCGGGCACAAGGAGAAGGGAAATGAGGTGCGTTTTAGAAACCTTTCCCCATCACATGGTGTACCATCTTTTTGTTTGCTCATGCATGTTTTCGATGTAGGAAGATGCCCTTGAACCTGTAGATTTGGGACCCATGCAATGGGTACCACGCAGTATTACTTTAAAGGGTCTGCGTTTGCTCACCCAACCTCACCAAACCTCTCAGCCCCAAGAGTGTCCACCCTTATGTCTCATCCAGCTGTGGGTCTAGATATGGTCAATCCAGGTTGCATCACAGCCCCTGAACGCATTGTGTAAGAATTTCTCTCTCTTTCACTGTCTTTGTTTCATGGGTTTGTAAAAGTAATTTATTTTTATAATGGGGTTTAGCTGCTTTTCACTGCTGTGTTTATGCCGCTTTACACCCACTTGACACACTAACAGAGAGATATCAATACATAGGTTTTAAGATTATTACTAGTCAGATATATTCTTGTGCGGTGAATAGGGCGTGTTGAGTCCAGTTCTCTGAGCAAGGAGTAGGTCTTGTCTATTACATATTGGGTTTATGGAACGGTATCTGAGCTAATTTGAAACCCTTGTTTTATGTATCACCCCACCTCACCTTTCCCGTTAAGCAGCCATAGTGTGTTTTCTGCATGTGTGACTCTGTTCTGTTTTGTAATTCAGTTCAAGTGTAACGGTTTTTACATTCCCTCTATAAGTGATACCTTATGAGAAGTGTCCTTTTCTGTGTGACTTATTTCACTTAGAATCGTCGTACCTAAATCCACTCATCATGCTGCTACTAGCCTTATGACATTGATTTCATGGCTGAGTGATATTCCATTGTACATAAGGACCACAACTTCTTTATCCATTTTTCTCTTTCCTGGGATATTGAAGGTGGAATGAAGTGGAGGTCCTTGTCAACAGAGCAGCCCTAAACTTTGGGGTGCTTGTGTCTTGCTGATTTTTCATTTTCCCAATTTATACCCCCATGAGTGGAAGTGCCCTATGCTCTCTAAGCTGTGTTTTTTAGATGTTTCAGGACACACCGTACACTTCTCCAGAGTGGCTGTTGGCAATTTACATCCCGCTCATCAGTGTAGCAAGGCTCCCATTTCTCCATGGCCTGTCCTGTATTTCTGGTTTTGAGACTTTTTTCAGCATGGCCCTTTTGACCGATGGGTAGCGAGTCTTCTTTGTAGCGCTGATTTGCCTTTCCAGGTTGCTTGGTTGGCCAAAAAGGGCGTATGCGTTTTTTCCTGAATATATTCAGGAAAAAACGCATACGCCCTTTTTGGCCAAGGGCATCATTGTCAACGTTTTGCCGCTTTTCATGTGCTTTAAAGGCGATTCGAATCTACCTCCTGAAATCTGTTTCATGCAATTCTGCCTTGATTTCAAATCCTCTTCTTTGCCTTCCCTCAATATATTTGTGGACGAGAGTTATCATTTATAACTCTGCAGGTTTGTGAATTGCAGTGCCCTGAAGCTCCATTTTACAACTCGCTTTTTTGGGAGCTGGCCGCAAAAGCGCAGGATGGCTTCAGGCCCTGTTCTGGTTCCGGGGGGGAGGATGAGCCTGTGGTTAATTCTTCTTCCTGATGGGAAAATAGAGTGACCTCTGCCTGTCCCAACACCAAGAGCTAGTCTCTCACTGGTTCCCCGTCTACCCGTTCATCCTCAGGACAAATTGCAACCTGTACGGAACAGGAGGTTAAAGGTGCTGATGCTCCAAGTAGGGAGATTATTAGTAAAGCGGCTGGAATGGCGAAGCCGGGCACAAGGAGAAGAGAAATGAGGTGCGTTTTAGAAACCTTTCCCCATCACATGGTGTACCATCTTTTTGTTTTCTCATGCATGTTTTCGATGTAGGAAGATGCCCTTGAACCTGGAGATTTGCGACCCATGCGATGGGGACCATGCAGTATTACTTTAAAGGGTCTGCGTTTGCTCACCCAACCTCACCAAACCTCTCAGCCCCAAGAGTGTCCACCCTTATGTCTGATCCAGCTGTGGGTCTAGATATGGTCAATCCAGGTTGCATCACAGCCCCTGAACGCATTGTGTAAGAATTTCTCTCTCTTTCACTGTCTTTGTTTCATGGGTTTGTAAAAGTAATTTATTTTTATAATGGGGTTTAGCTGCTTTTCACTGCTGTGTTTATGCCGCTTTACACCCACTTGACACACTAACAGAGAGATATCAATACATAGGTTTTAAGATTATTACTAGTCAGATATATTCTTGTGCGGTGAATAGGGCGTGTTGAGTCCAGTTCTCTGAGCAAGGAGTAGGTCTTGTCTATTACATATTGGGTTTATGGAATGGTATCTGAGCTAATTTGAAACCCTTGTTTTATGTATCACCCTACCTCACCTTTCCCGTTAAGCAGCCATAGTGTGTTTTCTGCATGTGTGACTCTGTTCTGTTTTGTAATTCAGTTCAAGTGTAACGGTTTTTACATTCCCTCTATAAGTGATACCTTATGAGAAGTGTCCTTTTCTGTGTGACTTATTTCACTTAGAATCGTCGTACCTAAATCCACTCATCATGCTGCTACTAGCCTTATGACATTGATTTCATGGCTGAGTGATATTCCATTGTACATAAGGACCACAACTTCTTTATCCATTTTTCTCTTTCCTGGGATATTGAAGGTGGAATGAAGTGGAGGTCCTTGTCAACAGAGCAGCCCTAAACTTTGGGGTGCTTGTGTCTTGCTGATTTTTCATTTTCCCAATTTATACCCCCATGAGTGGAAGTGCCCTATGCTCTCTAAGCTGTGTTTTTTAGATGTTTCAGGACACACCGTACACTTCTCCAGAGTGGCTGTTGGCAATTTACATCCCGCCCATCAGTGTAGCAAGGCTCCCATTTCTCCATGGCCTGTCCTGCATTTCTGGTTTTGAGACTTTTTTCAGCATGGCCCTTTTGACCGATGGGTAGCGAGTCTTCTTTGTAGCGCTGATTTGCCTTTCCAGGTTGCTTGGTTGGCCAAAAAGGGCGTATGCGTTTTTTTCTGAATATATTCAGGAAAAAACGCATACGCCCTTTTTGGCCAAGGGCATCATTGTCAACGTTTTGCCGCTTTTCATGTGCTTTAAAGGCGATTCGAATCTTCCTCCTGAAATCTGTTTCCTGCAATTCTGCCTTGATTTCAAATCCTCTTCTTTGCCTTCCCTCAATATATTTGTGGACGAGAGTTATCATTTATAACTCTGCAGGTTTGTGAATTGCAGTGCCCTGAAGCTCCATTTTACATCTCGCTTTTTTGGGAGCTGGCCGCAAAAGCGCAGGATGGCTTCAGGCCCTCTTCTGGTTCCAGGGGGGAGGATGAGCCCGTGGTTAATTCTTCTTCCTGATGGGAAAATAGAGTGACCTGTGCCTGTCCCAACACCAAGAGCTAGTCTCTCACTAGTTCCCCGTCTACCCGTTCATCCTCAGGAGAAATTGCAACCTGTACGGAACAGGAGGTTAAAGGTGCTGATGCTCCAAGTAGAGAGATTATTAGTAAAGCGGCTGGAATGGCGAACCCGGGCACAAGGAGAAGAGAAATGAGGTGCGTTTTAGAAACCTTTCCCCATCACATGGTGTACCATCTTTTTGTTTTCTCATGCATGTTTTCGATGTAGGAAGATGCCCTTGAACCTGGAGATTTGCGACCCATGCGATGGGTACCACGCAGTATTACTTTAAACGGTCTGCGTTTGCTCACCCAACCTCACCAAACCTCTCAGCCCCAAGAGTGTCCACCCTTATGTCTCATCCAGCTGTGGGTCTAGATATGGTCAATCCAGGTTGCATCACAGCCCCTGAACGCATTGTGTAAGAATTTCTCTCTCTTCCACTGTCTTTGTTTCATGGGTTTGTAAAAGTAATTTATTTTTATAATGGGGTTTAGCTGCTTTTCACTGCTGTGTTTATGCCGCTTTACACCCACTTGACACACTAACAGTGAGATATCAATACATAGGTTTTAAGATTATTACTAGTCAGATATATTCTTGTGCGGTGAATAGGGTGTGCTGAGTCCAGTTCTCTGAGCAAGGAGTAGGTCTTGTCTATTACATATTGGGTTTATGGAATGGTATCTGAGCTAATTTGAAACCCTTGTTTTATGTATCACCCCACCTCACCTTTCCCGTTAAGCAGCCATAGTGTGTTTTCTGCATGTGTGACTCTGTTCTGTTTTGTAATTCAGTTCAAGTGTAACGGTTTTTACATTCCCTCTATAAGTGATACATTATGAGAAGTGTCCTTTTCTGTGTGACTTATTTCACTTAGAATCGTCGTACCTAAATCCACTCATCATGCTGCTACTAGCCTTATGACATTGATTTCATGGCTGAGTGATATTCCATTGTACATAAGGACCACAACTTCTTTATCCATTTTTCTCTTTCCTGGGATATTGAAGGTGGAATGAAGTGGAGGTCCTTGTCAACAGAGCAGCCCTAAACTTTGGGGTGCTTGTGTCTTGCTGATTTTTCATTTTCCCAATTTATACCCCCATGAGTGGAAGTGCCCTATGCTCTCTAAGCTGTGTTTTTTAGATGTTTCAGGACACACCGTACACTTCTCCAGAGTGGCTGTTGGCAATTTACATCCCGCTCATCAGTGTAGCAAGGCTCCCATTTCTCCATGGCCTGTCCTGCATTTCTGGTTTTGAGACTTTTTTCAGCATGGCCCTTTTGACCGATGGGTAGCGAGTCTTCTTTGTAGCGCTGATTTGCCTTTCCAGGTTGCTTGGTTGGCCAAAAAGGGCGTATGCGTTTTTTCCTGAATATATTCAGGAAAAAACGCATACGCCCTTTTTGGCCAAGGGCATCATTGTCAACGTTTTGCCGCTTTTCATGTGCTTTAAAGGCGATTCGAATCTACCTCCTGAAATCTGTTTCCTGCAATTCTGCCTTGATTTCAAATCCTCTTCTTTGCCTTCCCTCAATATATTTGTGGACGAGAGTTATCATTTATAACTCTGCAGGTTTGTGAATTGCAGTGCCCTGAAGCTCCATTTTACAACTCGCTTTTTTGGGAGCTGGCCGCAAAAGCACAGGATGGCTTCAGGCCCTGTTCTGGTTCCGGGGGGGAGGATGAGCCTGTGGTTAATTCTTCTTCCTGATGGGAAAATAGAGTGACCTCTGCCTGTCCCAACACCAAGAGCTAGTCTCTCACTGGTTCCCCGTCTACCCGTTCATCCTCAGGACAAATTGCAACCTGTACGGAACAGGAGGTTAAAGGTGCTGATGCTCCAAGTAGGGAGATTATTAGTAAAGCGGCTGGAATGGCGAAGCCGGGCACAAGGAGAAGAGAAATGAGGTGCGTTTTAGAAACCTTTCCCCATCACATGGTGTACCATCTTTTTGTTTTCTCATGCATGTTTTCGATGTAGGAAGATGCCCTTGAACCTGGAGATTTGCGACCCATGCGATGGGGACCACGCAGTATTACTTTAAAGGGTCTGCGTTTGCTCACCCAACCTCACCAAACCTCTCAGCCCCAAGAGTGTCCACCCTTATGTCTCATCCAGCTGTGGGTCTAGATATGGTCAATCCAGGTTGCATCACAGCCCCTGAACGCATTGTGTAAGAATTTCTCTCTCTTTTACTGTCTTTGTTTCATGGGTTTGTAAAAGTAATTTATTTTTATAATGGGGTTTAGCTGCTTTTCACTGCTGTGTTTATGCCGCTTTACACCCACTTGACACACTAACAGAGAGATATCAATACATAGGTTTTAAGATTATTACTAGTCAGATATATTCTTGTGCGGTGAATAGGGCGTGTTGAGTCCAGTTCTCTGAGCAAGGAGTAGGTCTTGTCTATTACATATTGGGTTTATGGAACGGTATCTGAGCTAATTTGAAACCCTTGTTTTATGTATCACCCCACCTCACCTTTCCCGTTAAGCAGCCATAGTGTGTTTTCTGCATGTGTGACTCTGTTCTGTTTTGTAATTCAGTTCAAGTGTAACGGTTTTTACATTCCCTCTATAAGTGATACATTATGAGAAGTGTCCTTTTCTGTGTGACTTATTTCACTTAGAATCGTCGTACCTAAATCCACTCATCATGCTGCTACTAGCCTTATGACATTGATTTCATGGCTGAGTGATATTCCGTTGTACATAAGGACCACAACTTCTTTATCCATTTTTCTCTTTCCTGGGATATTGAAGGTGGAATGAAGTGGAGGTCCTTGTCAACAGAGCAGCCCTAAACTTTGGGGTGCTTGTGTCTTGCTGATTTTTCATTTTCCCAATTTATACCCCCATGAGTGGAAGTGCCCTATGCTCTCTAAGCTGTGTTTTTTAGATGTTTCAGGACACACCGTACACTTCTCCAGAGTGGCTGTTGGCAATTTACATCCCGCTCATCAGTGTAGCAAGGCTCCCATTTCTCCATGGCCTGTCCTGCATTTCTGGTTTTGAGACTTTTTTCAGCATGGCCCTTTTGACCGATGGGTAGCGAGTCTTCTTTGTAGCGCTGATTTGCCTTTCCAGGTTGCTTGGTTGGCCAAAAAGGGCGTATGCGTTTTTTCCTGAATATATTCAGGAAAAAACGCATACGCCCTTTTTGGCCAAGGGCATCATTGTCAACGTTTTGCCGCTTTTCATGTGCTTTAAAGGCGATTCGAATCTACCTCCTGAAATCTGTTTCCTGCAATTCTGCCTTGATTTCAAATCCTCTTCTTTGCCTTCCCTCAATATATTTGTGGACGAGAGTTATCATTTATAACTCTGCAGGTTTGTGAATTGCAGTGCCCTGAAGCTCCATTTTACAACTCGCTTTTTTGGGAGCTGGCCGCAAAAGCACAGGATGGCTTCAGGCCCTGTTCTGGTTCCGGGGGGGAGGATGAGCCTGTGGTTAATTCTTCTTCCTGATGGGAAAATAGAGTGACCTCTGCCTGTCCCAACACCAAGAGCTAGTCTCTCACTGGTTCCCCGTCTACCCGTTCATCCTCAGGACAAATTGCAACCTGTACGGAACAGGAGGTTAAAGGTGCTGATGCTCCAAGTAGGGAGATTATTAGTAAAGCGGCTGGAATGGCGAAGCCGGGCACAAGGAGAAGAGAAATGAGGTGCGTTTTAGAAACCTTTCCCCATCACATGGTGTACCATCTTTTTGTTTTCTCATGCATGTTTTCGATGTAGGAAGATGCCCTTGAACCTGGAGATTTGCGACCCATGCGATGGGGACCACGCAGTATTACTTTAAAGGGTCTGCGTTTGCTCACCCAACCTCACCAAACCTCTCAGCCCCAAGAGTGTCCACCCTTATGTCTCATCCAGCTGTGGGTCTAGATATGGTCAATCCAGGTTGCATCACAGCCCCTGAACGCATTGTGTAAGAATTTCTCTCTCTTTTACTGTCTTTGTTTCATGGGTTTGTAAAAGTAATTTATTTTTATAATGGGGTTTAGCTGCTTTTCACTGCTGTGTTTATGCCGCTTTACACCCACTTGACACACTAACAGAGAGATATCAATACATAGGTTTTAAGATTATTACTAGTCAGATATATTCTTGTGCGGTGAATAGGGCGTGTTGAGTCCAGTTCTCTGAGCAAGGAGTAGGTCTTGTCTATTACATATTGGGTTTATGGAACGGTATCTGAGCTAATTTGAAACCCTTGTTTTATGTATCACCCCACCTCACCTTTCCCGTTAAGCAGCCATAGTGTGTTTTCTGCATGTGTGACTCTGTTCTGTTTTGTAATTCAGTTCAAGTGTAACGGTTTTTACATTCCCTCTATAAGTGATACATTATGAGAAGTGTCCTTTTCTGTGTGACTTATTTCACTTAGAATCGTCGTACCTAAATCCACTCATCATGCTGCTACTAGCCTTATGACATTGATTTCATGGCTGAGTGATATTCCATTGTACATAAGGACCACAACTTCTTTATCCATTTTTCTCTTTCCTGGGATATTGAAGGTGGAATGAAGTGGAGGTCCTTGTCAACAGAGCAGCCCTAAACTTTGGGGTGCTTGTGTCTTGCTGATTTTTCATTTTCCCAATTTATACCCCCATGAGTGGAAGTGCCCTATGCTCTCTAAGCTGTGTTTTTTAGATGTTTCAGGACACACCGTACACTTCTCCAGAGTGGCTGTTGGCAATTTACATCCCGCTCATCAGTGTAGCAAGGCTCCCATTTCTCCATGGCCTGTCCTGCATTTCTGGTTTTGAGACTTTTTTCAGCATGGCCCTTTTGACCGATGGGTAGCGAGTCTTCTTTGTAGCGCTGATTTGCCTTTCCAGGTTGCTTGGTTGGCCAAAAAGGGCGTATGCGTTTTTTCCTGAATATATTCAGGAAAAAACGCATACGCCCTTTTTGGCCAAGGGCATCATTGTCAACGTTTTGCCGCTTTTCATGTGCTTTAAAGGCGATTCGAATCTACCTCCTGAAATCTGTTTCCTGCAATTCTGCCTTGATTTCAAATCCTCTTCTTTGCCTTCCCTCAATATATTTGTGGACGAGAGTTATCATTTATAACTCTGCAGGTTTGTGAATTGCAGTGCCCTGAAGCTCCATTTTACAACTCGCTTTTTTGGGAGCTGGCCGCAAAAGCACAGGATGGCTTCAGGCCCTGTTCTGGTTCCGGGGGGGAGGATGAGCCTGTGGTTAATTCTTCTTCCTGATGGGAAAATAGAGTGACCTCTGCCTGTCCCAACACCAAGAGCTAGTCTCTCACTGGTTCCCCGTCTACCCGTTCATCCTCAGGACAAATTGCAACCTGTACGGAACAGGAGGTTAAAGGTGCTGATGCTCCAAGTAGGGAGATTATTAGTAAAGCGGCTGGAATGGCGAAGCCGGGCACAAGGAGAAGAGAAATGAGGTGCGTTTTAGAAACCTTTCCCCATCACATGGTGTACCATCTTTTTGTTTTCTCATGCATGTTTTCGATGTAGGAAGATGCCCTTGAACCTGGAGATTTGCGACCCATGCGATGGGGACCACGCAGTATTACTTTAAAGGGTCTGCGTTTGCTCACCCAACCTCACCAAACCTCTCAGCCCCAAGAGTGTCCACCCTTATGTCTCATCCAGCTGTGGGTCTAGATATGGTCAATCCAGGTTGCATCACAGCCCCTGAACGCATTGTGTAAGAATTTCTCTCTCTTTTACTGTCTTTGTTTCATGGGTTTGTAAAAGTAATTTATTTTTATAATGGGGTTTAGCTGCTTTTCACTGCTGTGTTTATGCCGCTTTACACCCACTTGACACACTAACAGAGAGATATCAATACATAGGTTTTAAGATTATTACTAGTCAGATATATTCTTGTGCGGTGAATAGGGCGTGTTGAGTCCAGTTCTCTGAGCAAGGAGTAGGTCTTGTCTATTACATATTGGGTTTATGGAACGGTATCTGAGCTAATTTGAAACCCTTGTTTTATGTATCACCCCACCTCACCTTTCCCGTTAAGCAGCCATAGTGTGTTTTCTGCATGTGTGACTCTGTTCTGTTTTGTAATTCAGTTCAAGTGTAACGGTTTTTACATTCCCTCTATAAGTGATACCTTATGAGAAGTGTCCTTTTCTGTGTGACTTATTTCACTTAGAATCGTCGTACCTAAATCCACTCATCATGCTGCTACTAGCCTTATGACATTGATTTCATGGCTGAGTGATATTCCATTGTACATAAGGACCACAACTTCTTTATCCATTTTTCTCTTTCCTGGGATATTGAAGGTGGAATGAAGTGGAGGTCCTTGTCAACAGAGCAGCCCTAAACTTTGGGGTGCTTGTGTCTTGCTGATTTTTCATTTTCCCAATTTATACCCCCATGAGTGGAAGTGCCCTATGCTCTCTAAGCTGTGTTTTTTGGATGTTTCCGGACACACCGTACACTTCTCCAGAGTGGCTGTTGGCAATTTACATCCCGCCCATCAGTGTAGCAAGGCTCCCATTTCTCCATGGCCTGTCCTGCATTTCTGGTTTTGAGACTTTTTTCAGCATGGCCCTTTTGACCGATGGGTAGCGAGTCTTCTTTGTAGCGCTGATTTGCCTTTCCAGGTTGCTTGGTTGGCCAAAAAGGGCGTATGCGTTTTTTTCTGAATATATTCAGGAAAAAACGCATACGCCCTTTTTGGCCAAGGGCATCATTGTCAACGTTTTGCCGCTTTTCATGTGCTTTAAAGGCGATTCGAATCTACCTCCTGAAATCTGTTTCCTGCAATTCTGCCTTGATTTCAAATCCTCTTCTTTGCCTTCCCTCAATATATTTGTGGACGAGAGTTATCATTTATAACTCTGCAGGTTTGTGAATTGCAGTGCCCTGAAGCTCCATTTTACAACTCGCTTTTTTGGGAGCTGGCCGCAAAAGCACAGGATGGCTTCAGGCCCTGTTCTGGTTCCGGGGGGGAGGATGAGCCTGTGGTTAATTCTTCTTCCTGATGGGAAAATAGAGTGACCTCTGCCTGTCCCAACACCAAGAGCTAGTCTCTCACTGGTTCCCCGTCTACCCGTTCATCCTCAGGACAAATTGCAACCTGTACGGAACAGGAGGTTAAAGGTGCTGATGCTCCAAGTAGGGAGATTATTAGTAAAGCGGCTGGAATGGCGAACCCGGGCACAAGGAGAAGAGAAATGAGGTGCGTTTTAGAAACCTTTCCCCATCACATGGTGTACCATCTTTTTGTTTTCTCATGCATGTTTTCGATGTAGGAAGATGCCCTTGAACCTGGAGATTTGCGACCCATGCGATGGGGATCACGCAGTATTACTTTAAAGGGTCTGCGTTTGCTCACCCAACCTCACCAAACCTCTCAGCCCCAAGAGTGTCCACCCTTATGTCTCATCCAGCTGTGGGTCTAGATATGGTCAATCCAGGTTGCATCACAGCCCCTGAACGCATTGTGTAAGAATTTCTCTCTCTTTTACTGTCTTTGTTTCATGGGTTTGTAAAAGTAATTTATTTTTATAATGGGGTTTAGCTGCTTTTCACTGCTGTGTTTATGCCGCTTTACACCCACTTGACACACTAACAGAGAGATATCAATACATAGGTTTTAAGATTATTACTCGTCATATATATTCTTGTGCGGTGAATAGGGTGTGTTGAGTCCAGTTCTCTGAGCAAGGAGTAGGTCTTGTCTATTACATATTGGGTTTATGGAACGGTATCTGAGCTAATTTGAAACCCTTGTTTTATGTATCACCCCACCTCACCTTTCCCGTTAAGCAGCCATAGTGTGTTTTCTGCATGTGTGACTCTGTTCTGTTTTGTAATTCAGTTCAAGTGTAACGGTTTTTACATTCCCTTTATAAGTGATACCTTATGAGAAGTGTCCTTTTCTGTGTGACTTATTTCACTTAGAATTGTCGTACCTAAATCCACTCATCATGCTGCTACTAGCCTTATGACATTGATTTCATGGCTGAGTGATATTCCATTGTACATAAGGACCACAACTTCTTTATCCATTTTTCTCTTTCCTGGGATATTGAAGGTGGAATGAAGTGGAGGTCCTGGTCAACAGAGCAGCCCTAAACTTTGGGGTGCTTGTGTCTTGCTGATTTTTCATTTTCCCAATTTATACCCCCATGAGTGGAAGTGCCCTATGCTCTCTAAGCTGTGTTTTTTGGATGTTTCCGGACACACCGTACACTTCTCCAGAGTGGCTGTTGGCAATTTACATCCCGCCCATCAGTGTAGCAAGGCTCCCATTTCTCCATGGCCTGTCCTGCATTTCTGGTTTTGAGACTTTTTTCAGCATGGCCCTTTTGACCGATGGGTAGCGAGTCTTCTTTGTAGCGCTGATTTGCCTTTCCAGGTTGCTTGGTTGGCCAAAAAGGGCGTATGCGTTTTTTCCTGAATATATTCAGGAAAAAACGCATACGCCCTTTTTGGCCAAGGGCATCATTGTCAACGTTTTGCCGCTTTTCATGTGCTTTAAAGGCGATTCGAATCTACCTCCTGAAATCTGTTTCCTGCAATTCTGCCTTGATTTCAAATCCTCTTCTTTGCCTTCCCTCAATATATTTGTGGACGAGAGTTATCATTTATAACTCTGCAGGTTTGTGAATTGCAGTGCCCTGAAGCTCCATTTTACAACTCGCTTTTTTGGGAGCTGGCCGCAAAAGCGCAGGATGGCTTCAGGCCCTGTTCTGGTTCCGGGGGGGAGGATGAGCCTGTGGTTAATTCTTCTTCCTGATGGGAAAATAGAGTGACCTGTGCCTGTCCCAAAACCAAGAGCTAGTCTCTCACTGGTTCCCCGTCTACCCGTTCATCCTCAGGACAAATTGCAACCTGTACGGAACAGGAGGTTAAAGGTGCTGATGCTCCAAGTAGGGAGATTATTAGTAAAGCGTCTGGAATGGTGAAGCCGGGCACAAGGAGAAGGGAAATGAGGTGCGTTTTAGAAACCTTTCCCCATCACATGGTGTACCATCTTTTTGTTTGCTCATGCATGTTTTCGATGTAGGAAGATGCCCTTGAACCTGGAGATTTGGGACCCATGCAATGCTTACCACGCAGTATTACTTTAAAGGGTCTGCGTTTGCTCACCCAACCTCACCAAACCTCTCAGCCCCAAGAGTGTCCACCCTTCTGTCTCATCCAGCTGTGGGTCTAGATATGGTCAATCCAGGTTGCATCACAGCCCCTGAACGCATTGTGTAAGAATTTCTCTCTCTTTCACTGTCTTTGTTTCATGGGTTTGTAAAAGTAATTTATTTTTATAATGGGGTTTAGCTGCTTTTCACTGCTGTGTTTATGCCGCTTTACACCCACTTGACACACTAACAGAGAGATATCAATACATAGGTTTTAAGATTATTACTAGTCAGATATATTCTTGTGCGGTGAATAGGGCGTGTTGAGTCCAGTTCTCTGAGCAAGGAGAAGGTCTTGTCTATTACATATTGGGTTTATGGAACGGTATCTGAGCTAATTTGAAACCCTTGTTTTATGTATCACCCCACCTCACCTTTCCCGTTAAGCAGCCATAGTGTGTTTTCTGCATGTGTGACTCTGTTCTGTTTTGTAATTCAGTTCAAGTGTAACGGTTTTTACATTCCCTCTATAAGTGATACCTTATGAGAAGTGTCCTTTTCTGTGTGACTTATTTCACTTAGAATCGTCGTACCTAAATCCACTCATCATGCTGCTACTAGCCTTATGACATTGATTTCATGGCTGAGTGATATTCCATTGTACATAAGGACCACAACTTCTTTATCCATTTTTCTCTTTCCTGGGATATTGAAGGTGGAATGAAGTGGAGGTCCTTGTCAACAGAGCAGCCCTAAACTTTGGGGTGCTTGTGTCTTGCTGATTTTTCATTTTCCCAATTTATACCCCCATGAGTGGAAGTGCCCTATGCTCTCTAAGCTGTGTTTTTTAGATGTTTCAGGACACACCGTACACTTCTCCAGAGTGGCTGTTGGCAATTTACATCCCGCTCATCAGTGTAGCAAGGCTCCCATTTCTCCATGGCCTGTCCTGTATTTCTGGTTTTGAGACTTTTTTCAGCATGGCCCTTTTGACCGATGGGTAGCGAGTCTTCTTTGTAGCGCTGATTTGCCTTTCCAGGTTGCTTGGTTGGCCAAAAAGGGCGTATGCGTTTTTTCCTGAATATATTCAGGAAAAAACGCATACGCCCTTTTTGGCCAAGGGCATCATTGTCAACGTTTTGCCGCTTTTCATGTGCTTTAAAGGCGATTCGAATCTACCTCCTGAAATCTGTTTCCTGCAATTCTGCCTTGATTTCAAATCCTCTTCTTTGCCTTCCCTCAATATATTTGTGGACGAGAGTTATCATTTATAACTCTGCAGGTTTGTGAATTGCAGTGCCCTGAAGCTCCATTTTACAACTCGCTTTTTTGGGAGCTGGCCGCAAAAGCGCAGGATGGCTTCAGGCCCTGTTCTGGTTCCGGGGGGGAGGATGAGCCTGTGGTTAATTCTTCTTCCTGATGGGAAAATAGAGTGACCTCTGCCTGTCCCAACACCAAGAGCTAGTCTCTCACTGGTTCCCCGTCTACCCGTTCATCCTCAGGACAAATTGCAACCTGTACGGAAGAGGAGGTTAAAGGTGCTGATGCTCCAAGTAGGGATATTATTAGTAAAGCGGCTGGAATGGCGAACCCGGGCACAAGGAGAAGAGAAATGAGGTGCGTTTTAGAAACCTTTCCCCATCACATGGTGTACCATCTTTTTGTTTTCTCATGCATGTTTTCGATGTAGGAAGATGCCCTTGAACCTGGAGATTTGCGACCCATGCGATGGGGACCACGCAGTATTACTTTAAAGGGTCTGCGTTTGCTCACCCAACCTCACCAAACCTCTCAGCCCCAAGAGTGTCCACCCTTATGTCTGATCCAGCTGTGGGTCTAGATATGGTCAATCCAGGTTGCATCACAGCCCCTGAACGCATTGTGTAAGAATTTCTCTCTCTTTCACTGTCTTTGTTTCATGGGTTTGTAAAAGTAATTTATTTTTATAATGGGGTTTAGCTGCTTTTCACTGCTGTGTTTATGCCGCTTTACACCCACTTGACACACTAACAGAGAGATATCAATACATAGGTTTTAAGATTATTACTAGTCAGATATATTCTTGTGCGGTGAATAGGGCGTGTTGAGTCCAGTTCTCTGAGCAAGGAGTAGGTCTTGTCTATTACATATTGGGTTTATGGAATGGTATCTGAGCTAATTTGAAACCCTTGTTTTATGTATCACCCCACCTCACCTTTCCCGTTAAGCAGCCATAGTGTGTTTTCTGCATGTGTGACTCTGTTCTGTTTTGTAATTCAGTTCAAGTGTAACGGTTTTTACATTCCCTCTATAAGTGATACCTTATGAGAAGTGTCCTTTTCTGTGTGACTTATTTCACTTAGAATCGTCGTACCTAAATCCACTCATCATGCTGCTACTAGCCTTATGACATTGATTTCATGGCTGAGTGATATTCCATTGTACATAAGGACCACAACTTCTTTATCCATTTTTCTCTTTCCTGGGATATTGAAGGTGGAATGAAGTGGAGGTCCTTGTCAACAGAGCAGCCCTAAACTTTGGGGTGCTTGTGTCTTGCTGATTTTTCATTTTCCCAATTTATACCCCCATGAGTGGAAGTGCCCTATGCTCTCTAAGCTGTGTTTTTTAGATGTTTCAGGACACACCGTACACTTCTCCAGAGTGGCTGTTGGCAATTTACATCCCGCTCATCAGTGTAGCAAGGCTCCCATTTCTCCATGGCCTGTCCTGCATTTCTGGTTTTGAGACTTTTTTCAGCATGGCCCTTTTGACCGATGGGTAGCGAGTCTTCTTTGTAGCGCTGATTTGCCTTTCCAGGTTGCTTGGTTGGCCAAAAAGGGCGTATGCGTTTTTTCCTGAATATATTCAGGAAAAAACGCATACGCCCTTTTTGGCCAAGGGCATCATTGTCAACGTTTTGCCGCTTTTCATGTGCTTTAAAGGCGATTCGAATCTACCTCCTGAAATCTGTTTCCTGCAATTCTGCCTTGATTTCAAATCCTCTTCTTTGCCTTCCCTCAATATATTTGTGGACGAGAGTTATCATTTATAACTCTGCAGGTTTGTGAATTGCAGTGCCCTGAAGCTCCATTTTACAACTCGCTTTTTTGGGAGCTGGCCGCAAAAGCACAGGATGGCTTCAGGCCCTGTTCTGGTTCCGGGGGGGAGGATGAGCCCGTGGTTAATTCTTCTTCCTGATGGGAAAATAGAGTGACCTGTGCCTGTCCCAACACCAAGAGCTAGTCTCTCACTGGTTCCCCGTCTACCCGTTCATCCTCAGGAGAAATTGCAACCTGTACGGAACAGGAGGTTAAAGGTGCTGATGCTCCAAGTAGGGAGATTATTAGTAAAGCGGCTGGAATGGCGAACCCGGGCACAAGGAGAAGAGAAATGAGGTGCGTTTTAGAAACCTTTCCCCATCACATGGTGTACCATCTTTTTGTTTTCTCATGCATGTTTTCGATGTAGGAAGATGCCCTTGAACCTGGAGATTTGGGACCCATGCGATGGGTACCACGCAGTATTACTTTAAACGGTCTGCGTTTGCTCACCCAACCTCACCAAACCTCTCAGCCCCAAGAGTGTCCACCCTTATGTCTCATCCAGCTGTGGGTCTAGATATGGTCAATCCAGGTTGCATCACAGCCCCTGAACGCATTGTGTAAGAATTTCTCTCTCTTTTACTGTCTTTGTTTCATGGGTTTGTAAAAGTAATTTATTTTTATAATGGGGTTTAGCTGCTTTTCACTGCTGTGTTTATGCCGCTTTACACCCACTTGACACACTAACAGAGAGATATCAATACATAGGTTTTAAGATTATTACTAGTCAGATATATTCTTGTGCGGTGAATAGGGCGTGTTGAGTCCAGTTCTCTGAGCAAGGAGTAGGTCTTGTCTATTACATATTGGGTTTATGGAACGGTATCTGAGCTAATTTGAAACCCTTGCTTTATGTATCACCCCACCTCACCTTTCCCGTTAAGCAGCCATAGTGTGTTTTCTGCATGTGTGACTCTGTTCTGTTTTGTAATTCAGTTCAAGTGTAACGGTTTTTACATTCCCTCTATAAGTGATACATTATGAGAAGTGTCCTTTTCTGTGTGACTTATTTCACTTAGAATCGTCGTACCTAAATCCACTCATCATGCTGCTACTAGCCTTATGACATTGATTTCATGGCTGAGTGATATTCCATTGTACATAAGGACCACAACTTCTTTATCCATTTTTCTCTTTCCTGGGATATTGAAGGTGGAATGAAGTGGAGGTCCTTGTCAACAGAGCAGCCCTAAACTTTGGGGTGCTTGTGTCTTGCTGATTTTTCATTTTCCCAATTTATACCCCCATGAGTGGAAGTGCCCTATGCTCTCTAAGCTGTGTTTTTTAGATGTTTCAGGACACACCGTACACTTCTCCAGAGTGGCTGTTGGCAATTTACATCCCGCTCATCAGTGTAGCAAGGCTCCCATTTCTCCATGGCCTGTCCTGCATTTCTGGTTTTGAGACTTTTTTCAGCATGGCCCTTTTGACCGATGGGTAGCGAGTCTTCTTTGTAGCGCTGATTTGCCTTTCCAGGTTGCTTGGTTGGCCAAAAAGGGCGTATGCGTTTTTTCCTGAATATATTCAGGAAAAAACGCATACGCCCTTTTTGGCCAAGGGCATCATTGTCAACGTTTTGCCGCTTTTCATGTGCTTTAAAGGCGATTCGAATCTACCTCCTGAAATCTGTTTCCTGCAATTCTGCCTTGATTTCAAATCCTCTTCTTTGCCTTCCCTCAATATATTTGTGGACGAGAGTTATCATTTATAACTCTGCAGGTTTGTGAATTGCAGTGCCCTGAAGCTCCATTTTACAACTCGCTTTTTTGGGAGCTGGCCGCAAAAGCACAGGATGGCTTCAGGCCCTGTTCTGGTTCCGGGGGGGAGGATGAGCCTGTGGTTAATTCTTCTTCCTGATGGGAAAATAGAGTGACCTGTGCCTGTCCCAACACCAAGAGCTAGTCTCTCACTGGTTCCCCGTCTACCCGTTCATCCTCAGGACAAATTGCAACCTGTACGGAACAGGAGGTTAAAGGTGCTGATGCTCCAAGTAGGGAGATTATTAGTAAAGCGGCTGGAATGGCGAAGCCGGGCACAAGGAGAAGAGAAATGAGGTGCGTTTTAGAAACCTTTCCCCATCACATGGTGTACCATCTTTTTGTTTTCTCATGCATGTTTTCGATGTAGGAAGATGCCCTTGAACCTGGAGATTTGCGACCCATGCGATGGGGACCACGCAGTATTACTTTAAAGGGTCTGCGTTTGCTCACCCAACCTCACCAAACCTCTCAGCCCCAAGAGTGTCCACCCTTATGTCTCATCCAGCTGTGGGTCTAGATATGGTCAATCCAGGTTGCATCACAGCCCCTGAACGCATTGTGTAAGAATTTCTCTCTCTTTTACTGTCTTTGTTTCATGGGTTTGTAAAAGTAATTTATTTTTATAATGGGGTTTAGCTGCTTTTCACTGCTGTGTTTATGCCGCTTTACACCCACTTGACACACTAACAGAGAGATATCAATACATAGGTTTTAAGATTATTACTAGTCAGATATATTCTTGTGCGGTGAATAGGGCGTGTTGAGTCCAGTTCTCTGAGCAAGGAGTAGGTCTTGTCTATTACATATTGGGTTTATGGAACGGTATCTGAGCTAATTTGAAACCCTTGTTTTATGTATCACCCCACCTCACCTTTCCCGTTAAGCAGCCATAGTGTGTTTTCTGCATGTGTGACTCTGTTCTGTTTTGTAATTCAGTTCAAGTGTAACGGTTTTTACATTCCCTCTATAAGTGATACCTTATGAGAAGTGTCCTTTTCTGTGTGACTTATTTCACTTAGAATCGTCGTACCTAAATCCACTCATCATGCTGCTACTAGCCTTATGACATTGATTTCATGGCTGAGTGATATTCCATTGTACATAAGGACCACAACTTCTTTATCCATTTTTCTCTTTCCTGGGATATTGAAGGTGGAATGAAGTGGAGGTCCTTGTCAACAGAGCAGCCCTAAACTTTGGGGTGCTTGTGTCTTGCTGATTTTTCATTTTCCCAATTTATACCCCCATGAGTGGAAGTGCCCTATGCTCTCTAAGCTGTGTTTTTTGGATGTTTCCGGACACACCGTACACTTCTCCAGAGTGGCTGTTGGCAATTTACATCCCGCCCATCAGTGTAGCAAGGCTCCCATTTCTCCATGGCCTGTCCTGCATTTCTGGTTTTGAGACTTTTTTCAGCATGGCCCTTTTGACCGATGGGTAGCGAGTCTTCTTTGTAGCGCTGATTTGCCTTTCCAGGTTGCTTGGTTGGCCAAAAAGGGCGTATGCGTTTTTTTCTGAATATATTCAGGAAAAAACGCATACGCCCTTTTTGGCCAAGGGCATCATTGTCAACGTTTTGCCGCTTTTCATGTGCTTTAAAGGCGATTCGAATCTACCTCCTGAAATCTGTTTCCTGCAATTCTGCCTTGATTTCAAATCCTCTTCTTTGCCTTCCCTCAATATATTTGTGGACGAGAGTTATCATTTATAACTCTGCAGGTTTGTGAATTGCAGTGCCCTGAAGCTCCATTTTACAACTCGCTTTTTTGGGAGCTGGCCGCAAAAGCACAGGATGGCTTCAGGCCCTGTTCTGGTTCCGGGGGGGAGGATGAGCCTGTGGTTAATTCTTCTTCCTGATGGGAAAATAGAGTGACCTCTGCCTGTCCCAACACCAAGAGCTAGTCTCTCACTGGTTCCCCGTCTACCCGTTCATCCTCAGGAGAAATTGCAACCTGTACGGAACAGGAGGTTAAAGGTGCTGATGCTCCAAGTAGGGAGATTATTAGTAAAGCGGCTGGAATGGCGAACCCGGGCACAAGGAGAAGAGAAATGAGGTGCGTTTTAGAAACCTTTCCCCATCACATGGTGTACCATCTTTTTGTTTTCTCATGCATGTTTTCGATGTAGGAAGATGCCCTTGAACCTGGAGATTTGGGACCCATGCGATGGGTACCACGCAGTATTACTTTAAACGGTCTGCGTTTGCTCACCCAACCTCACCAAACCTCTCAGCCCCAAGAGTGTCCACCCTTATGTCTCATCCAGCTGTGGGTCTAGATATGGTCAATCCAGGTTGCATCACAGCCCCTGAACGCATTGTGTAAGAATTTCTCTCTCTTTTACTGTCTTTGTTTCATGGGTTTGTAAAAGTAATTTATTTTTATAATGGGGTTTAGCTGCTTTTCACTGCTGTGTTTATGCCGCTTTACACCCACTTGACACACTAACAGAGAGATATCAATACATAGGTTTTAAGATTATTACTCGTCATATATATTCTTGTGCGGTGAATAGGGTGTGTTGAGTCCAGTTCTCTGAGCAAGGAGTAGGTCTTGTCTATTACATATTGGGTTTATGGAACGGTATCTGAGCTAATTTGAAACCCTTGTTTTATGTATCACCCCACCTCACCTTTCCCGTTAAGCAGCCATAGTGTGTTTTCTGCATGTGTGACTCTGTTCTGTTTTGTAATTCAGTTCAAGTGTAACGGTTTTTACATTCCCTTTATAAGTGATACCTTATGAGAAGTGTCCTTTTCTGTGTGACTTATTTCACTTAGAATTGTCGTACCTAAATCCACTCATCATGCTGCTACTAGCCTTATGACATTGATTTCATGGCTGAGTGATATTCCATTGTACATAAGGACCACAACTTCTTTATCCATTTTTCTCTTTCCTGGGATATTGAAGGTGGAATGAAGTGGAGGTCCTGGTCAACAGAGCAGCCCTAAACTTTGGGGTGCTTGTGTCTTGCTGATTTTTCATTTTCCCAATTTATACCCCCATGAGTGGAAGTGCCCTATGCTCTCTAAGCTGTGTTTTTTGGATGTTTCCGGACACACCGTACACTTCTCCAGAGTGGCTGTTGGCAATTTACATCCCGCCCATCAGTGTAGCAAGGCTCCCATTTCTCCATGGCCTGTCCTGCATTTCTGGTTTTGAGACTTTTTTCAGCATGGCCCTTTTGACCGATGGGTAGCGAGTCTTCTTTGTAGCGCTGATTTGCCTTTCCAGGTTGCTTGGTTGGCCAAAAAGGGCGTATGCGTTTTTTCCTGAATATATTCAGGAAAAAACGCATACGCCCTTTTTGGCCAAGGGCATCATTGTCAACGTTTTGCCGCTTTTCATGTGCTTTAAAGGCGATTCGAATCTACCTCCTGAAATCTGTTTCCTGCAATTCTGCCTTGATTTCAAATCCTCTTCTTTGCCTTCCCTCAATATATTTGTGGACGAGAGTTATCATTTATAACTCTGCAGGTTTGTGAATTGCAGTGCCCTGAAGCTCCATTTTACAACTCGCTTTTTTGGGAGCTGGCCGCAAAAGCGCAGGATGGCTTCAGGCCCTGTTCTGGTTCCGGGGGGGAGGATGAGCCTGTGGTTAATTCTTCTTCCTGATGGGAAAATAGAGTGACCTGTGCCTGTCCCAAAACCAAGAGCTAGTCTCTCACTGGTTCCCCGTCTACCCGTTCATCCTCAGGACAAATTGCAACCTGTACGGAACAGGAGGTTAAAGGTGCTGATGCTCCAAGTAGGGAGATTATTAGTAAAGCGTCTGGAATGGTGAAGCCGGGCACAAGGAGAAGGGAAATGAGGTGCGTTTTAGAAACCTTTCCCCATCACATGGTGTACCATCTTTTTGTTTGCTCATGCATGTTTTCGATGTAGGAAGATGCCCTTGAACCTGTAGATTTGGGACCCATGCAATGCTTACCACGCAGTATTACTTTAAAGGGTCTGCGTTTGCTCACCCAACCTCACCAAACCTCTCAGCCCCAAGAGTGTCCACCCTTATGTCTCATCCAGCTGTGGGTCTAGATATGGTCAATCCAGGTTGCATCACAGCCCCTGAACGCATTGTGTAAGAATTTCTCTCTCTTTCACTGTCTTTGTTTCATGGGTTTGTAAAAGTAATTTATTTTTATAATGGGGTTTAGCTGCTTTTCACTGCTGTGTTTATGCCCCTTTACACCCACTTGACACACTAACAGAGAGATATCAATACATAGGTTTTAAGATTATTACTAGTCAGATATATTCTTGTGCGGTGAATAGGGCGTGTTGAGTCCAGTTCTCTGAGCAAGGAGAAGGTCTTGTCTATTACATATTGGGTTTATGGAACGGTATCTGAGCTAATTTGAAACCCTTGTTTTATGTATCACCCCACCTCACCTTTCCCGTTAAGCAGCCATAGTGTGTTTTCTGCATGTGTGACTCTGTTCTGTTTTGTAATTCAGTTCAAGTGTAACGGTTTTTACATTCCCTCTATAAGTGATACCTTATGAGAAGTGTCCTTTTCTGTGTGACTTATTTCACTTAGAATCGTCGTACCTAAATCCACTCATCATGCTGCTACTAGCCTTATGACATTGATTTCATGGCTGAGTGATATTCCATTGTACATAAGGACCACAACTTCTTTATCCATTTTTCTCTTTCCTGGGATATTGAAGGTGGAATGAAGTGGAGGTCCTTGTCAACAGAGCAGCCCTAAACTTTGGGGTGCTTGTGTCTTGCTGATTTTTCATTTTCCCAATTTATACCCCCATGAGTGGAAGTGCCCTATGCTCTCTAAGCTGTGTTTTTTAGATGTTTCAGGACACACCGTACACTTCTCCAGAGTGGCTGTTGGCAATTTACATCCCGCTCATCAGTGTAGCAAGGCTCCCATTTCTCCATGGCCTGTCCTGCATTTCTGGTTTTGAGACTTTTTTCAGCATGGCCCTTTTGACCGATGGGTAGCGAGTCTTCTTTGTAGCGCTGATTTGCCTTTCCAGGTTGCTTGGTTGGCCAAAAAGGGCGTATGCGTTTTTTCCTGAATATATTCAGGAAAAAACGCATACGCCCTTTTTGGCCAAGGGCATCATTGTCAACGTTTTGCCGCTTTTCATGTGCTTTAAAGGCGATTCGAATCTACCTCCTGAAATCTGTTTCCTGCAATTCTGCCTTGATTTCAAATCCTCTTCTTTGCCTTCCCTCAATATATTTGTGGACGAGAGTTATCATTTATAACTCTGCAGGTTTGTGAATTGCAGTGCCCTGAAGCTCCATTTTACAACTCGCTTTTTTGGGAGCTGGCCGCAAAAGCACAGGATGGCTTCAGGCCCTGTTCTGGTTCCGGGGGGGAGGATGAGCCTGTGGTTAATTCTTCTTCCTGATGGGAAAATAGAGTGACCTGTGCCTGTCCCAACACCAAGAGCTAGTCTCTCACTGGTTCCCCGTCTACCCGTTCATCCTCAGGACAAATTGCAACCTGTACGGAACAGGAGGTTAAAGGTGCTGATGCTCCAAGTAGGGAGATTATTAGTAAAGCGGCTGGAATGGCGAAGCCGGGCACAAGGAGAAGAGAAATGAGGTGCGTTTTAGAAACCTTTCCCCATCACATGGTGTACCATCTTTTTGTTTTCTCATGCATGTTTTCGATGTAGGAAGATGCCCTTGAACCTGGAGATTTGCGACCCATGCGATGGGGACCACGCAGTATTACTTTAAAGGGTCTGCGTTTGCTCACCCAACCTCACCAAACCTCTCAGCCCCAAGAGTGTCCACCCTTATGTCTCATCCAGCTGTGGGTCTAGATATGGTCAATCCAGGTTGCATCACAGCCCCTGAACGCATTGTGTAAGAATTTCTCTCTCTTTTACTGTCTTTGTTTCATGGGTTTGTAAAAGTAATTTATTTTTATAATGGGGTTTAGCTGCTTTTCACTGCTGTGTTTATGCCGCTTTACACCCACTTGACACACTAACAGAGAGATATCAATACATAGGTTTTAAGATTATTACTAGTCAGATATATTCTTGTGCGGTGAATAGGGCGTGTTGAGTCCAGTTCTCTGAGCAAGGAGTAGGTCTTGTCTATTACATATTGGGTTTATGGAACGGTATCTGAGCTAATTTGAAACCCTTGTTTTATGTATCACCCCACCTCACCTTTCCCGTTAAGCAGCCATAGTGTGTTTTCTGCATGTGTGACTCTGTTCTGTTTTGTAATTCAGTTCAAGTGTAACGGTTTTTACATTCCCTCTATAAGTGATACCTTATGAGAAGTGTCCTTTTCTGTGTGACTTATTTCACTTAGAATCGTCGTACCTAAATCCACTCATCATGCTGCTACTAGCCTTATGACATTGATTTCATGGCTGAGTGATATTCCATTGTACATAAGGACCACAACTTCTTTATCCATTTTTCTCTTTCCTGGGATATTGAAGGTGGAATGAAGTGGAGGTCCTTGTCAACAGAGCAGCCCTAAACTTTGGGGTGCTTGTGTCTTGCTGATTTTTCATTTTCCCAATTTATACCCCCATGAGTGGAAGTGCCCTATGCTCTCTAAGCTGTGTTTTTTGGATGTTTCCGGACACACCGTACACTTCTCCAGAGTGGCTGTTGGCAATTTACATCCCGCCCATCAGTGTAGCAAGGCTCCCATTTCTCCATGGCCTGTCCTGCATTTCTGGTTTTGAGACTTTTTTCAGCATGGCCCTTTTGACCGATGGGTAGCGAGTCTTCTTTGTAGCGCTGATTTGCCTTTCCAGGTTGCTTGGTTGGCCAAAAAGGGCGTATGCGTTTTTTTCTGAATATATTCAGGAAAAAACGCATACGCCCTTTTTGGCCAAGGGCATCATTGTCAACGTTTTGCCGCTTTTCATGTGCTTTAAAGGCGATTCGAATCTACCTCCTGAAATCTGTTTCCTGCAATTCTGCCTTGATTTCAAATCCTCTTCTTTGCCTTCCCTCAATATATTTGTGGACGAGAGTTATCATTTATAACTCTGCAGGTTTGTGAATTGCAGTGCCCTGAAGCTCCATTTTACAACTCGCTTTTTTGGGAGCTGGCCGCAAAAGCACAGGATGGCTTCAGGCCCTGTTCTGGTTCCGGGGGGGAGGATGAGCCTGTGGTTAATTCTTCTTCCTGATGGGAAAATAGAGTGACCTCTGCCTGTCCCAACACCAAGAGCTAGTCTCTCACTGGTTCCCCGTCTACCCGTTCATCCTCAGGAGAAATTGCAACCTGTACGGAACAGGAGGTTAAAGGTGCTGATGCTCCAAGTAGGGAGATTATTAGTAAAGCGGCTGGAATGGCGAACCCGGGCACAAGGAGAAGAGAAATGAGGTGCGTTTTAGAAACCTTTCCCCATCACATGGTGTACCATCTTTTTGTTTTCTCATGCATGTTTTCGATGTAGGAAGATGCCCTTGAACCTGGAGATTTGGGACCCATGCGATGGGTACCACGCAGTATTACTTTAAACGGTCTGCGTTTGCTCACCCAACCTCACCAAACCTCTCAGCCCCAAGAGTGTCCACCCTTATGTCTCATCCAGCTGTGGGTCTAGATATGGTCAATCCAGGTTGCATCACAGCCCCTGAACGCATTGTGTAAGAATTTCTCTCTCTTTTACTGTCTTTGTTTCATGGGTTTGTAAAAGTAATTTATTTTTATAATGGGGTTTAGCTGCTTTTCACTGCTGTGTTTATGCCGCTTTACACCCACTTGACACACTAACAGAGAGATATCAATACATAGGTTTTAAGATTATTACTCGTCATATATATTCTTGTGCGGTGAATAGGGTGTGTTGAGTCCAGTTCTCTGAGCAAGGAGTAGGTCTTGTCTATTACATATTGGGTTTATGGAACGGTATCTGAGCTAATTTGAAACCCTTGTTTTATGTATCACCCCACCTCACCTTTCCCGTTAAGCAGCCATAGTGTGTTTTCTGCATGTGTGACTCTGTTCTGTTTTGTAATTCAGTTCAAGTGTAACGGTTTTTACATTCCCTTTATAAGTGATACCTTATGAGAAGTGTCCTTTTCTGTGTGACTTATTTCACTTAGAATTGTCGTACCTAAATCCACTCATCATGCTGCTACTAGCCTTATGACATTGATTTCATGGCTGAGTGATATTCCATTGTACATAAGGACCACAACTTCTTTATCCATTTTTCTCTTTCCTGGGATATTGAAGGTGGAATGAAGTGGAGGTCCTGGTCAACAGAGCAGCCCTAAACTTTGGGGTGCTTGTGTCTTGCTGATTTTTCATTTTCCCAATTTATACCCCCATGAGTGGAAGTGCCCTATGCTCTCTAAGCTGTGTTTTTTGGATGTTTCCGGACACACCGTACACTTCTCCAGAGTGGCTGTTGGCAATTTACATCCCGCCCATCAGTGTAGCAAGGCTCCCATTTCTCCATGGCCTGTCCTGCATTTCTGGTTTTGAGACTTTTTTCAGCATGGCCCTTTTGACCGATGGGTAGCGAGTCTTCTTTGTAGCGCTGATTTGCCTTTCCAGGTTGCTTGGTTGGCCAAAAAGGGCGTATGCGTTTTTTCCTGAATATATTCAGGAAAAAACGCATACGCCCTTTTTGGCCAAGGGCATCATTGTCAACGTTTTGCCGCTTTTCATGTGCTTTAAAGGCGATTCGAATCTACCTCCTGAAATCTGTTTCCTGCAATTCTGCCTTGATTTCAAATCCTCTTCTTTGCCTTCCCTCAATATATTTGTGGACGAGAGTTATCATTTATAACTCTGCAGGTTTGTGAATTGCAGTGCCCTGAAGCTCCATTTTACAACTCGCTTTTTTGGGAGCTGGCCGCAAAAGCGCAGGATGGCTTCAGGCCCTGTTCTGGTTCCGGGGGGGAGGATGAGCCTGTGGTTAATTCTTCTTCCTGATGGGAAAATAGAGTGACCTGTGCCTGTCCCAAAACCAAGAGCTAGTCTCTCACTGGTTCCCCGTCTACCCGTTCATCCTCAGGACAAATTGCAACCTGTACGGAACAGGAGGTTAAAGGTGCTGATGCTCCAAGTAGGGAGATTATTAGTAAAGCGTCTGGAATGGTGAAGCCGGGCACAAGGAGAAGGGAAATGAGGTGCGTTTTAGAAACCTTTCCCCATCACATGGTGTACCATCTTTTTGTTTGCTCATGCATGTTTTCGATGTAGGAAGATGCCCTTGAACCTGTAGATTTGGGACCCATGCAATGCTTACCACGCAGTATTACTTTAAAGGGTCTGCGTTTGCTCACCCAACCTCACCAAACCTCTCAGCCCCAAGAGTGTCCACCCTTATGTCTCATCCAGCTGTGGGTCTAGATATGGTCAATCCAGGTTGCATCACAGCCCCTGAACGCATTGTGTAAGAATTTCTCTCTCTTTCACTGTCTTTGTTTCATGGGTTTGTAAAAGTAATTTATTTTTATAATGGGGTTTAGCTGCTTTTCACTGCTGTGTTTATGCCCCTTTACACCCACTTGACACACTAACAGAGAGATATCAATACATAGGTTTTAAGATTATTACTAGTCAGATATATTCTTGTGCGGTGAATAGGGCGTGTTGAGTCCAGTTCTCTGAGCAAGGAGAAGGTCTTGTCTATTACATATTGGGTTTATGGAACGGTATCTGAGCTAATTTGAAACCCTTGTTTTATGTATCACCCCACCTCACCTTTCCCGTTAAGCAGCCATAGTGTGTTTTCTGCATGTGTGACTCTGTTCTGTTTTGTAATTCAGTTCAAGTGTAACGGTTTTTACATTCCCTCTATAAGTGATACCTTATGAGAAGTGTCCTTTTCTGTGTGACTTATTTCACTTAGAATCGTCGTACCTAAATCCACTCATCATGCTGCTACTAGCCTTATGACATTGATTTCATGGCTGAGTGATATTCCATTGTACATAAGGACCACAACTTCTTTATCCATTTTTCTCTTTCCTGGGATATTGAAGGTGGAATGAAGTGGAGGTCCTTGTCAACAGAGCAGCCCTAAACTTTGGGGTGCTTGTGTCTTGCTGATTTTTCATTTTCCCAATTTATACCCCCATGAGTGGAAGTGCCCTATGCTCTCTAAGCTGTGTTTTTTAGATGTTTCAGGACACACCGTACACTTCTCCAGAGTGGCTGTTGGCAATTTACATCCCGCTCATCAGTGTAGCAAGGCTCCCATTTCTCCATGGCCTGTCCTGTATTTCTGGTTTTGAGACTTTTTTCAGCATGGCCCTTTTGACCGATGGGTAGCGAGTCTTCTTTGTAGCGCTGATTTGCCTTTCCAGGTTGCTTGGTTGGCCAAAAAGGGCGTATGCGTTTTTTCCTGAATATATTCAGGAAAAAACGCATACGCCCTTTTTGGCCAAGGGCATCATTGTCAACGTTTTGCCGCTTTTCATGTGCTTTAAAGGCGATTCGAATCTACCTCCTGAAATCTGTTTCCTGCAATTCTGCCTTGATTTCAAATCCTCTTCTTTGCCTTCCCTCAATATATTTGTGGACGAGAGTTATCATTTATAACTCTGCAGGTTTGTGAATTGCAGTGCCCTGAAGCTCCATTTTACAACTCGCTTTTTTGGGAGCTGGCCGCAAAAGCGCAGGATGGCTTCAGGCCCTGTTCTGGTTCCGGGGGGGAGGATGAGCCTGTGGTTAATTCTTCTTCCTGATGGGAAAATAGAGTGACCTCTGCCTGTCCCAACACCAAGAGCTAGTCTCTCACTGGTTCCCCGTCTACCCGTTCATCCTCAGGACAAATTGCAACCTGTACGGAAGAGGAGGTTAAAGGTGCTGATGCTCCAAGTAGGGATATTATTAGTAAAGCGGCTGGAATGGCGAACCCGGGCACAAGGAGAAGAGAAATGAGGTGCGTTTTAGAAACCTTTCCCCATCACATGGTGTACCATCTTTTTGTTTTCTCATGCATGTTTTCGATGTAGGAAGATGCCCTTGAACCTGGAGATTTGCGACCCATGCGATGGGGACCACGCAGTATTACTTTAAAGGGTCTGCGTTTGCTCACCCAACCTCACCAAACCTCTCAGCCCCAAGAGTGTCCACCCTTATGTCTGATCCAGCTGTGGGTCTAGATATGGTCAATCCAGGTTGCATCACAGCCCCTGAACGCATTGTGTAAGAATTTCTCTCTCTTTTACTGTCTTTGTTTCATGGGTTTGTAAAAGTAATTTATTTTTATAATGGGGTTTAGCTGCTTTTCACTGCTGTGTTTATGCCGCTTTACACCCACTTGACACACTAACAGAGAGATATCAATACATAGGTTTTAAGATTATTACTAGTCAGATATATTCTTGTGCGGTGAATAGGGCGTGTTGAGTCCAGTTCTCTGAGCAAGGAGTAGGTCTTGTCTATTACATATTGGGTTTATGGAACGGTATCTGAGCTAATTTGAAACCCTTGTTTTATGTATCACCCCACCTCACCTTTCCCGTTAAGCAGCCATAGTGTGTTTTCTGCATGTGTGACTCTGTTCTGTTTTGTAATTCAGTTCAAGTGTAACGGTTTTTACATTCCCTCTATAAGTGATACCTTATGAGAAGTGTCCTTTTCTGTGTGACTTATTTCACTTAGAATCGTCGTACCTAAATCCACTCATCATGCTGCTACTAGCCTTATGACATTGATTTCATGGCTGAGTGATATTCCATTGTACATAAGGACCACAACTTCTTTATCCATTTTTCTCTTTCCTGGGATATTGAAGGTGGAATGAAGTGGAGGTCCTTGTCAACAGAGCAGCCCTAAACTTTGGGGTGCTTGTGTCTTGCTGATTTTTCATTTTCCCAATTTATACCCCCATGAGTGGAAGTGCCCTATGCTCTCTAAGCTGTGTTTTTTGGATGTTTCCGGACACACCGTACACTTCTCCAGAGTGGCTGTTGGCAATTTACATCCCGCCCATCAGTGTAGCAAGGCTCCCATTTCTCCATGGCCTGTCCTGCATTTCTGGTTTTGAGACTTTTTTCAGCATGGCCCTTTTGACCGATGGGTAGCGAGTCTTCTTTGTAGCGCTGATTTGCCTTTCCAGGTTGCTTGGTTGGCCAAAAAGGGCGTATGCGTTTTTTTCTGAATATATTCAGGAAAAAACGCATACGCCCTTTTTGGCCAAGGGCATCATTGTCAACGTTTTGCCGCTTTTCATGTGCTTTAAAGGCGATTCGAATCTACCTCCTGAAATCTGTTTCCTGCAATTCTGCCTTGATTTCAAATCCTCTTCTTTGCCTTCCCTCAATATATTTGTGGACGAGAGTTATCATTTATAACTCTGCAGGTTTGTGAATTGCAGTGCCCTGAAGCTCCATTTTACAACTCGCTTTTTTGGGAGCTGGCCGCAAAAGCACAGGATGGCTTCAGGCCCTGTTCTGGTTCCGGGGGGGAGGATGAGCCTGTGGTTAATTCTTCTTCCTGATGGGAAAATAGAGTGACCTCTGCCTGTCCCAACACCAAGAGCTAGTCTCTCACTGGTTCCCCGTCTACCCGTTCATCCTCAGGAGAAATTGCAACCTGTACGGAACAGGAGGTTAAAGGTGCTGATGCTCCAAGTAGGGAGATTATTAGTAAAGCGGCTGGAATGGCGAACCCGGGCACAAGGAGAAGAGAAATGAGGTGCGTTTTAGAAACCTTTCCCCATCACATGGTGTACCATCTTTTTGTTTTCTCATGCATGTTTTCGATGTAGGAAGATGCCCTTGAACCTGGAGATTTGGGACCCATGCGATGGGTACCACGCAGTATTACTTTAAACGGTCTGCGTTTGCTCACCCAACCTCACCAAACCTCTCAGCCCCAAGAGTGTCCACCCTTATGTCTCATCCAGCTGTGGGTCTAGATATGGTCAATCCAGGTTGCATCACAGCCCCTGAACGCATTGTGTAAGAATTTCTCTCTCTTTTACTGTCTTTGTTTCATGGGTTTGTAAAAGTAATTTATTTTTATAATGGGGTTTAGCTGCTTTTCACTGCTGTGTTTATGCCGCTTTACACCCACTTGACACACTAACAGAGAGATATCAATACATAGGTTTTAAGATTATTACTCGTCATATATATTCTTGTGCGGTGAATAGGGTGTGTTGAGTCCAGTTCTCTGAGCAAGGAGTAGGTCTTGTCTATTACATATTGGGTTTATGGAACGGTATCTGAGCTAATTTGAAACCCTTGTTTTATGTATCACCCCACCTCACCTTTCCCGTTAAGCAGCCATAGTGTGTTTTCTGCATGTGTGACTCTGTTCTGTTTTGTAATTCAGTTCAAGTGTAACGGTTTTTACATTCCCTTTATAAGTGATACCTTATGAGAAGTGTCCTTTTCTGTGTGACTTATTTCACTTAGAATTGTCGTACCTAAATCCACTCATCATGCTGCTACTAGCCTTATGACATTGATTTCATGGCTGAGTGATATTCCATTGTACATAAGGACCACAACTTCTTTATCCATTTTTCTCTTTCCTGGGATATTGAAGGTGGAATGAAGTGGAGGTCCTGGTCAACAGAGCAGCCCTAAACTTTGGGGTGCTTGTGTCTTGCTGATTTTTCATTTTCCCAATTTATACCCCCATGAGTGGAAGTGCCCTATGCTCTCTAAGCTGTGTTTTTTGGATGTTTCCGGACACACCGTACACTTCTCCAGAGTGGCTGTTGGCAATTTACATCCCGCCCATCAGTGTAGCAAGGCTCCCATTTCTCCATGGCCTGTCCTGCATTTCTGGTTTTGAGACTTTTTTCAGCATGGCCCTTTTGACCGATGGGTAGCGAGTCTTCTTTGTAGCGCTGATTTGCCTTTCCAGGTTGCTTGGTTGGCCAAAAAGGGCGTATGCGTTTTTTCCTGAATATATTCAGGAAAAAACGCATACGCCCTTTTTGGCCAAGGGCATCATTGTCAACGTTTTGCCGCTTTTCATGTGCTTTAAAGGCGATTCGAATCTACCTCCTGAAATCTGTTTCCTGCAATTCTGCCTTGATTTCAAATCCTCTTCTTTGCCTTCCCTCAATATATTTGTGGACGAGAGTTATCATTTATAACTCTGCAGGTTTGTGAATTGCAGTGCCCTGAAGCTCCATTTTACAACTCGCTTTTTTGGGAGCTGGCCGCAAAAGCGCAGGATGGCTTCAGGCCCTGTTCTGGTTCCGGGGGGGAGGATGAGCCTGTGGTTAATTCTTCTTCCTGATGGGAAAATAGAGTGACCTGTGCCTGTCCCAAAACCAAGAGCTAGTCTCTCACTGGTTCCCCGTCTACCCGTTCATCCTCAGGACAAATTGCAACCTGTACGGAACAGGAGGTTAAAGGTGCTGATGCTCCAAGTAGGGAGATTATTAGTAAAGCGTCTGGAATGGTGAAGCCGGGCACAAGGAGAAGGGAAATGAGGTGCGTTTTAGAAACCTTTCCCCATCACATGGTGTACCATCTTTTTGTTTGCTCATGCATGTTTTCGATGTAGGAAGATGCCCTTGAACCTGTAGATTTGGGACCCATGCAATGCTTACCACGCAGTATTACTTTAAAGGGTCTGCGTTTGCTCACCCAACCTCACCAAACCTCTCAGCCCCAAGAGTGTCCACCCTTATGTCTCATCCAGCTGTGGGTCTAGATATGGTCAATCCAGGTTGCATCACAGCCCCTGAACGCATTGTGTAAGAATTTCTCTCTCTTTCACTGTCTTTGTTTCATGGGTTTGTAAAAGTAATTTATTTTTATAATGGGGTTTAGCTGCTTTTCACTGCTGTGTTTATGCCCCTTTACACCCACTTGACACACTAACAGAGAGATATCAATACATAGGTTTTAAGATTATTACTAGTCAGATATATTCTTGTGCGGTGAATAGGGCGTGTTGAGTCCAGTTCTCTGAGCAAGGAGAAGGTCTTGTCTATTACATATTGGGTTTATGGAACGGTATCTGAGCTAATTTGAAACCCTTGTTTTATGTATCACCCCACCTCACCTTTCCCGTTAAGCAGCCATAGTGTGTTTTCTGCATGTGTGACTCTGTTCTGTTTTGTAATTCAGTTCAAGTGTAACGGTTTTTACATTCCCTCTATAAGTGATACCTTATGAGAAGTGTCCTTTTCTGTGTGACTTATTTCACTTAGAATCGTCGTACCTAAATCCACTCATCATGCTGCTACTAGCCTTATGACATTGATTTCATGGCTGAGTGATATTCCATTGTACATAAGGACCACAACTTCTTTATCCATTTTTCTCTTTCCTGGGATATTGAAGGTGGAATGAAGTGGAGGTCCTTGTCAACAGAGCAGCCCTAAACTTTGGGGTGCTTGTGTCTTGCTGATTTTTCATTTTCCCAATTTATACCCCCATGAGTGGAAGTGCCCTATGCTCTCTAAGCTGTGTTTTTTAGATGTTTCAGGACACACCGTACACTTCTCCAGAGTGGCTGTTGGCAATTTACATCCCGCTCATCAGTGTAGCAAGGCTCCCATTTCTCCATGGCCTGTCCTGTATTTCTGGTTTTGAGACTTTTTTCAGCATGGCCCTTTTGACCGATGGGTAGCGAGTCTTCTTTGTAGCGCTGATTTGCCTTTCCAGGTTGCTTGGTTGGCCAAAAAGGGCGTATGCGTTTTTTCCTGAATATATTCAGGAAAAAACGCATACGCCCTTTTTGGCCAAGGGCATCATTGTCAACGTTTTGCCGCTTTTCATGTGCTTTAAAGGCGATTCGAATCTACCTCCTGAAATCTGTTTCCTGCAATTCTGCCTTGATTTCAAATCCTCTTCTTTGCCTTCCCTCAATATATTTGTGGACGAGAGTTATCATTTATAACTCTGCAGGTTTGTGAATTGCAGTGCCCTGAAGCTCCATTTTACAACTCGCTTTTTTGGGAGCTGGCCGCAAAAGCGCAGGATGGCTTCAGGCCCTGTTCTGGTTCCGGGGGGGAGGATGAGCCTGTGGTTAATTCTTCTTCCTGATGGGAAAATAGAGTGACCTCTGCCTGTCCCAACACCAAGAGCTAGTCTCTCACTGGTTCCCCGTCTACCCGTTCATCCTCAGGACAAATTGCAACCTGTACGGAAGAGGAGGTTAAAGGTGCTGATGCTCCAAGTAGGGATATTATTAGTAAAGCGGCTGGAATGGCGAACCCGGGCACAAGGAGAAGAGAAATGAGGTGCGTTTTAGAAACCTTTCCCCATCACATGGTGTACCATCTTTTTGTTTTCTCATGCATGTTTTCGATGTAGGAAGATGCCCTTGAACCTGGAGATTTGCGACCCATGCGATGGGGACCACGCAGTATTACTTTAAAGGGTCTGCGTTTGCTCACCCAACCTCACCAAACCTCTCAGCCCCAAGAGTGTCCACCCTTATGTCTGATCCAGCTGTGGGTCTAGATATGGTCAATCCAGGTTGCATCACAGCCCCTGAACGCATTGTGTAAGAATTTCTCTCTCTTTCACTGTCTTTGTTTCATGGGTTTGTAAAAGTAATTTATTTTTATAATGGGGTTTAGCTGCTTTTCACTGCTGTGTTTATGCCGCTTTACACCCACTTGACACACTAACAGAGAGATATCAATACATAGGTTTTAAGATTATTACTAGTCAGATATATTCTTGTGCGGTGAATAGGGCGTGTTGAGTCCAGTTCTCTGAGCAAGGAGTAGGTCTTGTCTATTACATATTGGGTTTATGGAATGGTATCTGAGCTAATTTGAAACCCTTGTTTTATGTATCACCCCACCTCACCTTTCCCGTTAAGCAGCCATAGTGTGTTTTCTGCATGTGTGACTCTGTTCTGTTTTGTAATTCAGTTCAAGTGTAACGGTTTTTACATTCCCTCTATAAGTGATACCTTATGAGAAGTGTCCTTTTCTGTGTGACTTATTTCACTTAGAATCGTCGTACCTAAATCCACTCATCATGCTGCTACTAGCCTTATGACATTGATTTCATGGCTGAGTGATATTCCATTGTACATAAGGACCACAACTTCTTTATCCATTTTTCTCTTTCCTGGGATATTGAAGGTGGAATGAAGTGGAGGTCCTTGTCAACAGAGCAGCCCTAAACTTTGGGGTGCTTGTGTCTTGCTGATTTTTCATTTTCCCAATTTATACCCCCATGAGTGGAAGTGCCCTATGCTCTCTAAGCTGTGTTTTTTAGATGTTTCAGGACACACCGTACACTTCTCCAGAGTGGCTGTTGGCAATTTACATCCCGCTCATCAGTGTAGCAAGGCTCCCATTTCTCCATGGCCTGTCCTGCATTTCTGGTTTTGAGACTTTTTTCAGCATGGCCCTTTTGACCGATGGGTAGCGAGTCTTCTTTGTAGCGCTGATTTGCCTTTCCAGGTTGCTTGGTTGGCCAAAAAGGGCGTATGCGTTTTTTCCTGAATATATTCAGGAAAAAACGCATACGCCCTTTTTGGCCAAGGGCATCATTGTCAACGTTTTGCCGCTTTTCATGTGCTTTAAAGGCGATTCGAATCTACCTCCTGAAATCTGTTTCCTGCAATTCTGCCTTGATTTCAAATCCTCTTCTTTGCCTTCCCTCAATATATTTGTGGACGAGAGTTATCATTTATAACTCTGCAGGTTTGTGAATTGCAGTGCCCTGAAGCTCCATTTTACAACTCGCTTTTTTGGGAGCTGGCCGCAAAAGCACAGGATGGCTTCAGGCCCTGTTCTGGTTCCGGGGGGGAGGATGAGCCCGTGGTTAATTCTTCTTCCTGATGGGAAAATAGAGTGACCTGTGCCTGTCCCAACACCAAGAGCTAGTCTCTCACTGGTTCCCCGTCTACCCGTTCATCCTCAGGAGAAATTGCAACCTGTACGGAACAGGAGGTTAAAGGTGCTGATGCTCCAAGTAGGGAGATTATTAGTAAAGCGGCTGGAATGGCGAACCCGGGCACAAGGAGAAGAGAAATGAGGTGCGTTTTAGAAACCTTTCCCCATCACATGGTGTACCATCTTTTTGTTTTCTCATGCATGTTTTCGATGTAGGAAGATGCCCTTGAACCTGGAGATTTGGGACCCATGCGATGGGTACCACGCAGTATTACTTTAAACGGTCTGCGTTTGCTCACCCAACCTCACCAAACCTCTCAGCCCCAAGAGTGTCCACCCTTATGTCTCATCCAGCTGTGGGTCTAGATATGGTCAATCCAGGTTGCATCACAGCCCCTGAACGCATTGTGTAAGAATTTCTCTCTCTTCCACTGTCTTTGTTTCATGGGTTTGTAAAAGTAATTTATTTTTATAATGGGGTTTAGCTGCTTTTCACTGCTGTGTTTATGCCGCTTTACACCCACTTGACACACTAACAGTGAGATATCAATACATAGGTTTTAAGATTATTACTAGTCAGATATATTCTTGTGCGGTGAATAGGGTGTGCTGAGTCCAGTTCTCTGAGCAAGGAGTAGGTCTTGTCTATTACATATTGGGTTTATGGAATGGTATCTGAGCTAATTTGAAACCCTTGTTTTATGTATCACCCCACCTCACCTTTCCCGTTAAGCAGCCATAGTGTGTTTTCTGCATGTGTGACTCTGTTCTGTTTTGTAATTCAGTTCAAGTGTAACTGTTTTTACATTCCCTCTATAAGTGATACATTATGAGAAGTGTCCTTTTCTGTGTGACTTATTTCACTTAGAATCGTCGTACCTAAATCCACTCATCATGCTGCTACTAGCCTTATGACATTGATTTCATGGCTGAGTGATATTCCATTGTACATAAGGACCACAACTTCTTTATCCATTTTTCTCTTTCCTGGGATATTGAAGGTGGAATGAAGTGGAGGTCCTTTTGTCAACAGAGCAGCCCTAAACTTTGGGGTGCTTGTGTCTTGCTGATTTTTCATTTTCCCAATTTATACCCCCATGAGTGGAAGTGCCCTATGCTCTCTAAGCTGTGTTTTTTAGATGTTTCAGGACACACCGTACACTTCTCCAGAGTGGCTGTTGGCAATTTACATCCCGCTCATCAGTGTAGCAAGGCTCCCATTTCTCCATGGCCTGTCCTGCATTTCTGGTTTTGAGACTTTTTTCAGCATGGCCCTTTTGACCGATGGGTAGCGAGTCTTCTTTGTAGCGCTGATTTGCCTTTCCAGGTTGCTTGGTTGGCCAAAAAGGGCGTATGCGTTTTTTCCTGAATATATTCAGGAAAAAACGCATACGCCCTTTTTGGCCAAGGGCATCATTGTCAACGTTTTGCCGCTTTTCATGTGCTTTAAAGGCGATTCGAATCTACCTCCTGAAATCTGTTTCCTGCAATTCTGCCTTGATTTCAAATCCTCTTCTTTGCCTTCCCTCAATATATTTGTGGACGAGAGTTATCATTTATAACTCTGCAGGTTTGTGAATTGCAGTGCCCTGAAGCTCCATTTTACAACTCGCTTTTTTGGGAGCTGGCCGCAAAAGCACAGGATGGCTTCAGGCCCTGTTCTGGTTCCGGGGGGGAGGATGAGCCTGTGGTTAATTCTTCTTCCTGATGGGAAAATAGAGTGACCTCTGCCTGTCCCAACACCAAGAGCTAGTCTCTCACTGGTTCCCCCGTCTACCCGTTCATCCTCAGGACAAATTGCAACCTGTACGGAACAGGAGGTTAAAGGTGCTGATGCTCCAAGTAGGGAGATTATTAGTAAAGCGGCTGGAATGGCGAACCCGGGCACAAGGACAGAGAAATGAGGTGCGTTTTAGAAACCTTTCCCCATCACATGGTGTACCATCTTTTTGTTTTCTCATGCATGTTTTCGATGTAGGAAGATGCCCTTGAACCTGGAGATTTGCGACCCATGCGATGGGGACCACGCAGTATTACTTTAAAGGGTCTGCGTTTGCTCACCCAACCTCACCAAACCTCTCAGCCCCAAGAGTGTCCACCCTTATGTCTCATCCAGCTGTGGGTCTAGATATGGTCAATCCAGGTTGCATCACAGCCCCTGAACGCATTGTGTAAGAATTTCTCTCTCTTTTACTGTCTTTGTTTCATGGGTTTGTAAAAGTAATTTATTTTTATAATGGGGTTTAGCTGCTTTTCACTGCTGTGTTTATGCCGCTTTACACCCACTTGACACACTAACAGAGAGATATCAATACATAGGTTTTAAGATTATTACTAGTCAGATATATTCTTGTGCGGTGAATAGGGCGTGTTGAGTCCAGTTCTCTGAGCAAGGAGTAGGTCTTGTCTATTACATATTGGGTTTATGGAACGGTATCTGAGCTAATTTGAAACCCTTGTTTTATGTATCACCCCACCTCACCTTTCCCGTTAAGCAGCCATAGTGTGTTTTCTGCATGTGTGACTCTGTTCTGTTTTGTAATTCAGTTCAAGTGTAACGGTTTTTACATTCCCTCTATAAGTGATACCTTATGAGAAGTGTCCTTTTCTGTGTGACTTATTTCACTTAGAATCGTCGTACCTAAATCCACTCATCATGCTGCTACTAGCCTTATGACATTGATTTCATGGCTGAGTGATATTCCATTGTACATAAGGACCACAACTTCTTTATCCATTTTCTCTTTCCTGGGATATTGAAGGTGGAATGAAGTGGAGGTCCTTGTCAAAAGAGCAGCCCTAAACTTTGGGTGCTTGTGTCTTGCTGATTTTTCATTTTCCCAATTTATACCCCCATGAGTGGAAGTGCCCTATGCTCTCTAAGCTGTGTTTTTTGGATGTTTCCGGACACACCGTACACTTCTCCAGAGTGGCTGTTGGCAATTTACATCCCGCCCATCAGTGTAGCAAGGCTCCCATTTCTCCATGGCCTGTCCTGCATTTCTGGTTTTGAGACTTTTTTCAGCATGGCCCTTTTGACCGATGGGTAGCGAGTCTTCTTTGTAGCGCTGATTTGCCTTTCCAGGTTGCTTGGTTGGCCAAAAAGGGCGTATGCGTTTTTTTCTGAATATATTCAGGAAAAAACGCATACGCCCTTTTTGGCCAAGGGCATCATTGTCAACGTTTTGCCGCTTTTCATGTGCTTTAAAGGCGATTCGAATCTACCTCCTGAAATCTGTTTCCTGCAATTCTGCCTTGATTTCAAATCCTCTTCTTTGCCTTCCCTCAATATATTTGTGGACGAGAGTTATCATTTATAACTCTGCAGGTTTGTGAATTGCAGTGCCCTGAAGCTCCATTTTACAACTCGCTTTTTTGGGAGCTGGCCGCAAAAGCACAGGATGGCTTCAGGCCCTGTTCTGGTTCCGGGGGGGAGGATGAGCCTGTGGTTAATTCTTCTTCCTGATGGGAAAATAGAGTGACCTCTGCCTGTCCCAACACCAAGAGCTAGTCTCTCACTGGTTCCCCGTCTACCCGTTCATCCTCAGGACAAATTGCAACCTGTACGGAACAGGAGGTTAAAGGTGCTGATGCTCCAAGTAGGGAGATTATTAGTAAAGCGGCTGGAATGGCGAACCCGGGCACAAGGAGAAGAGAAATGAGGTGCGTTTTAGAAACCTTTCCCCATCACATGGTGTACCATCTTTTTGTTTTCTCATGCATGTTTTCGATGTAGGAAGATGCCCTTGAACCTGGAGATTTGCGACCCATGCGATGGGGATCACGCAGTATTACTTTAAAGGGTCTGCGTTTGCTCACCCAACCTCACCAAACCTCTCAGCCCCAAGAGTGTCCACCCTTATGTCTCATCCAGCTGTGGGTCTAGATATGGTCAATCCAGGTTGCATCACAGCCCCTGAACGCATTGTGTAAGAATTTCTCTCTCTTTTACTGTCTTTGTTTCATGGGTTTGTAAAAGTAATTTATTTTTATAATGGGGTTTAGCTGCTTTTCACTGCTGTGTTTATGCCGCTTTACACCCACTTGACACACTAACAGAGAGATATCAATACATAGGTTTTAAGATTATTACTCGTCATATGTATTCTTGTGCGGTGAATAGGGCGTGTTGAGTCCAGTTCTCTGAGCAAGGAGTAGGTCTTGTCTATTACATATTGGGTTTATGGAACGGTATCTGAGCTAATTTGAAACCCTTGTTTTATGTATCACCCCACCTCACCTTTCCCGTTAAGCAGCCATAGTGTGTTTTCTGCATGTGTGACTCTGTTCTGTTTTGTAATTCAGTTCAAGTGTAACGGTTTTTACATTCCCTCTATAAGTGATACCTTATGAGAAGTGTCCTTTTCTGTGTGACTTCTTTCACTTAGAATCGTCGTACCTAAATCCACTCATCATGCTGCTACTAGCCTTATGACATTGATTTCATGGCTGAGTGATATTCCATTGTACATAAGGACCACAACTTCTTTATCCATTTTTCTCTTTCCTGGGATATTGAAGGTGGAATGAAGTGGAGGTCCTGGTCAACAGAGCAGCCCTAAACTTTGGGGTGCTTGTGTCTTGCTGATTTTTCATTTTCCCAATTTATACCCCCATGAGTGGAAGTGCCCTATGCTCTCTAAGCTGTGTTTTTGGATGTTTCCGGACACACCGTACACTTCTCCAGAGTGGCTGTTGGCAATTTACATCCCGCCCATCAGTGTAGCAAGGCTCCCATTTCTCCATGGCCTGTCCTGCATTTCTGGTTTTGAGACTTTATTCAGCATGGCCCTTTTGACCGATGGGTAGCGAGTCTTCTTTGTAGCGCTGATTTGCCTTTCCAGGTTGCTTGGTTGGCCAAAAAGGGCGTATGCGTTTTTTCCTGAATATATTCAGGAAAAAACGCATACGCCCTTTTTGGCCAAGGGCATCATTGTCAACGTTTTGCCGCTTTTCATGTGCTTTAAAGGCGATTCGAATCTACCTCCTGAAATCTGTTTCCTGCAATTCTGCCTTGATTTCAAATCCTCTTCTTTGCCTTCCCTCAATATATTTGTGGACGAGAGTTATCATTTATAACTCTGCAGGTTTGTGAATTGCAGTGCCCTGAAGCTCCATTTTACAACTCGCTTTTTTGGGAGCTGGCCGCAAAAGCGCAGGATGGCTTCAGGCCCTGTTCTGGTTCCGGGGGGGAGGATGAGCCTGTGGTTAATTCTTCTTCCTGATGGGAAAATAGAGTGACCTGTGCCTGTCCCAAAACCAAGAGCTAGTCTCTCACTGGTTCCCCGTCTACCCGTTCATCCTCAGGACAAATTGCAACCTGTACGGAACAGGAGGTTAAAGGTGCTGATGCTCCAAGTAGGGAGATTATTAGTAAAGCGTCTGGAATGGTGAAGCCGGGCACAAGGAGAAGGGAAATGAGGTGCGTTTTAGAAACCTTTCCCCATCACATGGTGTACCATCTTTTTGTTTGCTCATGCATGTTTTCGATGTAGGAAGATGCCCTTGAACCTGTAGATTTGGGACCCATGCAATGGGTACCACGCAGTATTACTTTAAAGGGTCTGCGTTTGCTCACCCAACCTCACCAAACCTCTCAGCCCCAAGAGTGTCCACCCTTATGTCTCATCCAGCTGTGGGTCTAGATATGGTCAATCCAGGTTGCATCACAGCCCCTGAACGCATTGTGTAAGAATTTCTCTCTCTTTCACTGTCTTTGTTTCATGGGTTTGTAAAAGTAATTTATTTTTATAATGGGGTTTAGCTGCTTTTCACTGCTGTGTTTATGCCGCTTTACACCCACTTGACACACTAACAGAGAGATATCAATACATAGGTTTTAAGATTATTACTAGTCAGATATATTCTTGTGCGGTGAATAGGGCGTGTTGAGTCCAGTTCTCTGAGCAAGGAGTAGGTCTTGTCTATTACATATTGGGTTTATGGAACGGTATCTGAGCTAATTTGAAACCCTTGTTTTATGTATCACCCCACCTCACCTTTCCCGTTAAGCAGCCATAGTGTGTTTTCTGCATGTGTGACTCTGTTCTGTTTTGTAATTCAGTTCAAGTGTAACGGTTTTTACATTCCCTCTATAAGTGATACCTTATGAGAAGTGTCCTTTTCTGTGTGACTTATTTCACTTAGAATCGTCGTACCTAAATCCACTCATCATGCTGCTACTAGCCTTATGACATTGATTTCATGGCTGAGTGATATTCCATTGTACATAAGGACCACAACTTCTTTATCCATTTTTCTCTTTCCTGGGATATTGAAGGTGGAATGAAGTGGAGGTCCTTGTCAACAGAGCAGCCCTAAACTTTGGGGTGCTTGTGTCTTGCTGATTTTTCATTTTCCCAATTTATACCCCCATGAGTGGAAGTGCCCTATGCTCTCTAAGCTGTGTTTTTTAGATGTTTCAGGACACACCGTACACTTCTCCAGAGTGGCTGTTGGCAATTTACATCCCGCTCATCAGTGTAGCAAGGCTCCCATTTCTCCATGGCCTGTCCTGTATTTCTGGTTTTGAGACTTTTTTCAGCATGGCCCTTTTGACCGATGGGTAGCGAGTCTTCTTTGTAGCGCTGATTTGCCTTTCCAGGTTGCTTGGTTGGCCAAAAAGGGCGTATGCGTTTTTTCCTGAATATATTCAGGAAAAAACGCATACGCCCTTTTTGGCCAAGGGCATCATTGTCAACGTTTTGCCGCTTTTCATGTGCTTTAAAGGCGATTCGAATCTACCTCCTGAAATCTGTTTCCTGCAATTCTGCCTTGATTTCAAATCCTCTTCTTTGCCTTCCCTCAATATATTTGTGGACGAGAGTTATCATTTATAACTCTGCAGGTTTGTGAATTGCAGTGCCCTGAAGCTCCATTTTACAACTCGCTTTTTTGGGAGCTGGCCGCAAAAGCGCAGGATGGCTTCAGGCCCTGTTCTGGTTCCGGGGGGGAGGATGAGCCTGTGGTTAATTCTTCTTCCTGATGGGAAAATAGAGTGACCTGTGCCTGTCACAACACAAGAGCTAGTCTCTCACTAGTTCCCCGTCTACCCGTTCATCCTCAGGAGAAATTGCAACCTGTACGGAACAGGAGGTTAAAGGTGCTGATGCTCCAAGTAGAGAGATTATTAGTAAAGCGGCTGGAATGGCGAACCCGGGCACAAGGAGAAGAGAAATGAGGTGCGTTTTAGAAACCTTTCCCCATCACATGGTGTACCATCTTTTTGTTTTCTCATGCATGTTTTCGATGTAGGAAGATGCCCTTGAACCTGGAGATTTGGGACCCATGCGATGGGTACCACGCAGTATTACTTTAAACGGTCTGCATTTGCTCACCCAACCTCACCAAACCTCTCAGCCCCAAGAGTGTCCACCCTTATGTCTCATCCAGCTGTGGGTCTAGATATGGTCAATCCAGGTTGCATCACAGCCCCTGAACGCATTGTGTAAGAATTTCTCTCTCTTCCACTGTCTTTGTTTCATGGGTTTGTAAAAGTAATTTATTTTTATAATGGGGTTTAGCTGCTTTTCACTGCTGTGTTTATGCCGCTTTACACCCACTTGACACACTAACAGTGAGATATCAATACATAGGTTTTAAGATTATTACTAGTCAGATATATTCTTGTGCGGTGAATAGGGTGTGCTGAGTCCAGTTCTCTGAGCAAGGAGTAGGTCTTGTCTATTACATATTGGGTTTATGGAATGGTATCTGAGCTAATTTGAAACCCTTGTTTTATGTATCACCCCACCTCACCTTTCCCGTTAAGCAGCCATAGTGTGTTTTCTGCATGTGTGACTCTGTTCTGTTTTGTAATTCAGTTCAAGTGTAACTGTTTTTACATTCCCTCTATAAGTGATACATTATGAGAAGTGTCCTTTTCTGTGTGACTTATTTCACTTAGAATCGTCGTACCTAAATCCACTCATCATGCTGCTACTAGCCTTATGACATTGATTTCATGGCTGAGTGATATTCCATTGTACATAAGGACCACAACTTCTTTATCCATTTTTCCCTTTCCTGGGATATTGAAGGTGGAATGAAGTGGAGGTCCTTGTCAACAGAGCAGCCCTAAACTTTGGGGTGCTTGTGTCTTGCTGATTTTTCATTTTCCCAATTTATACCCCCATGAGTGGAAGTGCCCTATGCTCTCTAAGCTGTGTTTTTTAGATGTTTCAGGACACACCGTACACTTCTCCAGAGTGGCTGTTGGCAATTTACATCCCGCTCATCAGTGTAGCAAGGCTCCCATTTCTCCATGGCCTGTCCTGCATTTCTGGTTTTGAGACTTTTTTCAGCATGGCCCTTTTGACCGATGGGTAGCGAGTCTTCTTTGTAGCGCTGATTTGCCTTTCCAGGTTGCTTGGTTGGCCAAAAAGGGCGTATGCGTTTTTTCCTGAATATATTCAGGAAAAAACGCATACGCCCTTTTTGGCCAAGGGCATCATTGTCAACGTTTTGCCGCTTTTCATGTGCTTTAAAGGCGATTCGAATCTACCTCCTGAAATCTGTTTCCTGCAATTCTGCCTTGATTTCAAATCCTCTTCTTTGCCTTCCCTCAATATATTTGTGGACGAGAGTTATCATTTATAACTCTGCAGGTTTGTGAATTGCAGTGCCCTGAAGCTCCATTTTACAACTCGCTTTTTTGGGAGCTGGCCGCAAAAGCACAGGATGGCTTCAGGCCCTGTTCTGGTTCCGGGGGGGAGGATGAGCCTGTGGTTAATTCTTCTTCCTGATGGGAAAATAGAGTGACCTCTGCCTGTCCCAACACCAAGAGCTAGTCTCTCACTGGTTCCCCGTCTACCCGTTCATCCTCAGGACAAATTGCAACCTGTACGGAACAGGAGGTTAAAGGTGCTGATGCTCCAAGTAGGGAGATTATTAGTAAAGCGGCTGGAATGGCGAACCCGGGCACAAGGAGAAGAGAAATGAGGTGCGTTTTAGAAACCTTTCCCCATCACATGGGGTACCATCTTTTTGTTTTCTCATGCATGTTTTCGATGTAGGAAGATGCCCTTGAACCTGGAGATTTGCGACCCATGCGATGGGGACCACGCAGTATTACTTTAAAGGGTCTGCGTTTGCTCACCCAACCTCACCAAACCTCTCAGCCCCAAGAGTGTCCACCCTTATGTCTCATCCAGCTGTGGGTCTAGATATGGTCAATCCAGGTTGCATCACAGCCCCTGAACGCATTGTGTAAGAATTTCTCTCTCTTTCACTGTCTTTGTTTCATGGGTTTGTAAAAGTAATTTATTTTTATAATGGGGTTTAGCTGCTTTTCACTGCTGTGTTTATGCCGCTTTACACCCACTTGACACACTAACAGAGAGATATCAATACATAGGTTTTAAGATTATTACTAGTCAGATATATTCTTGTGCGGTGAATAGGGCGTGTTGAGTCCAGTTCTCTGAGCAAGGAGTAGGTCTTGTCTATTACATATTGGGTTTATGGAACGGTATCTGAGCTAATTTGAAACCCTTGTTTTATGTATCACCCCACCTCACCTTTCCCGTTAAGCAGCCATAGTGTGTTTTCTGCATGTGTGACTCTGTTCTGTTTTGTAATTCAGTTCAAGTGTAACGGTTTTTACATTCCCTCTATAAGTGATACCTTATGAGAAGTGTCCTTTTCTGTGTGACTTATTTCACTTAGAATCGTCGTACCTAAATCCACTCATCATGCTGCTACTAGCCTTATGACATTGATTTCATGGCTGAGTGATATTCCATTGTACATAAGGACCACAACTTCTTTATCCATTTTTCTCTTTCCTGGGATATTGAAGGTGGAATGAAGTGGAGGTCCTGGTCAACAGAGCAGCCCTAAACTTTGGGGTGCTTGTGTCTTGCTGATTTTTCATTTTCCCAATTTATACCCCCATGAGTGGAAGTGCCCTATGCTCTCTAAGCTGTGTTTTTTGGATGTTTCCGGACACACCGTACACTTCTCCAGAGTGGCTGTTGGCAATTTACATCCCGCCCATCAGTGTAGCAAGGCTCCCATTTCTCCATGGCCTGTCCTGCATTTCTGGTTTTGAGACTTTTTTCAGCATGGCCCTTTTGACCGATGGGTAGCGAGTCTTCTTTGTAGCGCTGATTTGCCTTTCCAGGTTGCTTGGTTGGCCAAAAAGGGCGTATGCGTTTTTTTCTGAATATATTCAGGAAAAAACGCATACGCCCTTTTTGGCCAAGGGCATCATTGTCAACGTTTTGCCGCTTTTCATGTGCTTTAAAGGCGATTCGAATCTACCTCCTGAAATCTGTTTCCTGCAATTCTGCCTTGATTTCAAATCCTCTTCTTTGCCTTCCCTCAATATATTTGTGGACGAGAGTTATCATTTATAACTCTGCAGGTTTGTGAATTGCAGTGCCCTGAAGCTCCATTTTACAACTCGCTTTTTTGGGAGCTGGCCGCAAAAGCGCAGGATGGCTTCAGGCCCTGTTCTGGTTCCAGGGGGGAGGATGAGCCCGTGGTTAATTCTTCTTCCTGATGGGAAAATAGAGTGACCTGTGCCTGTCCCAACACAAGAGCTAGTCTCTCACTAGTTCCCCGTCTACCCGTTCATCCTCAGGAGAAATTGCAACCTGTACGGAACAGGAGGTTAAAGGTGCTGATGCTCCAAGTAGAGAGATTATTAGTAAAGCGGCTGGAATGGCGAACCCGGGCACAAGGAGAAGAGAAATGAGGTGCGTTTTAGAAACCTTTCCCCATCACATGGTGTACCATCTTTTTGTTTTCTCATGCATGTTTTCGATGTAGGAAGATGCCCTTGAACCTGGAGATTTGGGACCCATGCGATGGGTACCACGCAGTATTACTTTAAACGGTCTGCATTTGCTCACCCAACCTCACCAAACCTCTCAGCCCCAAGAGTGTCCACCCTTATGTCTCATCCAGCTGTGGGTCTAGATATGGTCAATCCAGGTTGCATCACAGCCCCTGAACGCATTGTGTAAGAATTTCTCTCTCTTCCACTGTCTTTGTTTCATGGGTTTGTAAAAGTAATTTATTTTTATAATGGGGTTTAGCTGCTTTTCACTGCTGTGTTTATGCCGCTTTACACCCACTTGACACACTAACAGTGAGATATCAATACATAGGTTTTAAGATTATTACTAGTCAGATATATTCTTGTGCGGTGAATAGGGTGTGCTGAGTCCAGTTCTCTGAGCAAGGAGTAGGTCTTGTCTATTACATATTGGGTTTATGGAATGGTATCTGAGCTAATTTGAAACCCTTGTTTTATGTATCACCCCACCTCACCTTTCCCGTTAAGCAGCCATAGTGTGTTTTCTGCATGTGTGACTCTGTTCTGTTTTGTAATTCAGTTCAAGTGTAACTGTTTTTACATTCCCTCTATAAGTGATACATTATGAGAAGTGTCCTTTTCTGTGTGACTTATTTCACTTAGAATCGTCGTACCTAAATCCACTCATCATGCTGCTACTAGCCTTATGACATTGATTTCATGGCTGAGTGATATTCCATTGTACATAAGGACCACAACTTCTTTATCCATTTTTCCCTTTCCTGGGATATTGAAGGTGGAATGAAGTGGAGGTCCTTGTCAACAGAGCAGCCCTAAACTTTGGGGTGCTTGTGTCTTGCTGATTTTTCATTTTCCCAATTTATACCCCCATGAGTGGAAGTGCCCTATGCTCTCTAAGCTGTGTTTTTTAGATGTTTCAGGACACACCGTACACTTCTCCAGAGTGGCTGTTGGCAATTTACATCCCGCTCATCAGTGTAGCAAGGCTCCCATTTCTCCATGGCCTGTCCTGCATTTCTGGTTTTGAGACTTTTTTCAGCATGGCCCTTTTGACCGATGGGTAGCGAGTCTTCTTTGTAGCGCTGATTTGCCTTTCCAGGTTGCTTGGTTGGCCAAAAAGGGCGTATGCGTTTTTTCCTGAATATATTCAGGAAAAAACGCATACGCCCTTTTTGGCCAAGGGCATCATTGTCAACGTTTTGCCGCTTTTCATGTGCTTTAAAGGCGATTCGAATCTACCTCCTGAAATCTGTTTCCTGCAATTCTGCCTTGATTTCAAATCCTCTTCTTTGCCTTCCCTCAATATATTTGTGGACGAGAGTTATCATTTATAACTCTGCAGGTTTGTGAATTGCAGTGCCCTGAAGCTCCATTTTACAACTCGCTTTTTTGGGAGCTGGCCGCAAAAGCACAGGATGGCTTCAGGCCCTGTTCTGGTTCCGGGGGGGAGGATGAGCCTGTGGTAAATTCTTCTTCCTGATGGGAAAATAGAGTGACCTCTGCCTGTCCCAACACCAAGAGCTAGTCTCTCACTGGTTCCCCGTCTACCCGTTCATCCTCAGGACAAATTGCAACCTGTACGGAACAGGAGGTTAAAGGTGCTGATGCTCCAAGTAGGGAGATTATTAGTAAAGCGGCTGGAATGGCGAACCCGGGCACAAGGAGAAGAGAAATGAGGTGCGTTTTAGAAACCTTTCCCCATCACATGGGGTACCATCTTTTTGTTTTCTCATGCATGTTTTCGATGTAGGAAGATGCCCTTGAACCTGGAGATTTGCGACCCATGCGATGGGGACCACGCAGTATTACTTTAAAGGGTCTGCGTTTGCTCACCCAACCTCACCAAACCTCTCAGCCCCAAGAGTGTCCACCCTTATGTCTCATCCAGCTGTGGGTCTAGATATGGTCAATCCAGGTTGCATCACAGCCCCTGAACGCATTGTGTAAGAATTTCTCTCTCTTTCACTGTCTTTGTTTCATGGGTTTGTAAAAGTAATTTATTTTTATAATGGGGTTTAGCTGCTTTTCACTGCTGTGTTTATGCCGCTTTACACCCACTTGACACACTAACAGAGAGATATCAATACATAGGTTTTAAGATTATTACTAGTCAGATATATTCTTGTGCGGTGAATAGGGCGTGTTGAGTCCAGTTCTCTGAGCAAGGAGTAGGTCTTGTCTATTACATATTGGGTTTATGGAACGGTATCTGAGCTAATTTGAAACCCTTGTTTTATGTATCACCCCACCTCACCTTTCCCGTTAAGCAGCCATAGTGTGTTTTCTGCATGTGTGACTCTGTTCTGTTTTGTAATTCAGTTCAAGTGTAACGGTTTTTACATTCCCTCTATAAGTGATACCTTATGAGAAGTGTCCTTTTCTGTGTGACTTCTTTCACTTAGAATCGTCGTACCTAAATCCACTCATCATGCTGCTACTAGCCTTATGACATTGATTTCATGGCTGAGTGATATTCCATTGTACATAAGGACCACAACTTCTTTATCCATTTTTCTCTTTCCTGGGATATTGAAGGTGGAATGAAGTGGAGGTCCTGGTCAACAGAGCAGCCCTAAACTTTGGGGTGCTTGTGTCTTGCTGATTTTTCATTTTCCCAATTTATACCCCCATGAGTGGAAGTGCCCTATGCTCTCTAAGCTGTGTTTTTTGGATGTTTCCGGACACACCGTACACTTCTCCAGAGTGGCTGTTGGCAATTTACATCCCGCCCATCAGTGTAGCAAGGCTCCCATTTCTCCATGGCCTGTCCTGCATTTCTGGTTTTGAGACTTTATTCAGCATGGCCCTTTTGACCGATGGGTAGCGAGTCTTCTTTGTAGCGCTGATTTGCCTTTCCAGGTTGCTTGGTTGGCCAAAAAGGGCGTATGCGTTTTTTCCTGAATATATTCAGGAAAAAACGCATACGCCCTTTTTGGCCAAGGGCATCATTGTCAACGTTTTGCCGCTTTTCATGTGCTTTAAAGGCGATTCGAATCTACCTCCTGAAATCTGTTTCCTGCAATTCTGCCTTGATTTCAAATCCTCTTCTTTGCCTTCCCTCAATATATTTGTGGACGAGAGTTATCATTTATAACTCTGCAGGTTTGTGAATTGCAGTGCCCTGAAGCTCCATTTTACAACTCGCTTTTTTGGGAGCTGGCCGCAAAAGCGCAGGATGGCTTCAGGCCCTGTTCTGGTTCCGGGGGGGAGGATGAGCCTGTGGTTAATTCTTCTTCCTGATGGGAAAATAGAGTGACCTGTGCCTGTCCCAAAACCAAGAGCTAGTCTCTCACTGGTTCCCCGTCTACCCGTTCATCCTCAGGACAAATTGCAACCTGTACGGAACAGGAGGTTAAAGGTGCTGATGCTCCAAGTAGGGAGATTATTAGTAAAGCGTCTGGAATGGTGAAGCCGGGCACAAGGAGAAGGGAAATGAGGTGCGTTTTAGAAACCTTTCCCCATCACATGGTGTACCATCTTTTTGTTTGCTCATGCATGTTTTCGATGTAGGAAGATGCCCTTGAACCTGTAGATTTGGGACCCATGCAATGGGTACCACGCAGTATTACTTTAAAGGGTCTGCGTTTGCTCACCCAACCTCACCAAACCTCTCAGCCCCAAGAGTGTCCACCCTTATGTCTCATCCAGCTGTGGGTCTAGATATGGTCAATCCAGGTTGCATCACAGCCCCTGAACGCATTGTGTAAGAATTTCTCTCTCTTTCACTGTCTTTGTTTCATGGGTTTGTAAAAGTAATTTATTTTTATAATGGGGTTTAGCTGCTTTTCACTGCTGTGTTTATGCCGCTTTACACCCACTTGACACACTAACAGAGAGATATCAATACATAGGTTTTAAGATTATTACTAGTCAGATATATTCTTGTGCGGTGAATAGGGCGTGTTGAGTCCAGTTCTCTGAGCAAGGAGTAGGTCTTGTCTATTACATATTGGGTTTATGGAACGGTATCTGAGCTAATTTGAAACCCTTGTTTTATGTATCACCCCACCTCACCTTTCCCGTTAAGCAGCCATAGTGTGTTTTCTGCATGTGTGACTCTGTTCTGTTTTGTAATTCAGTTCAAGTGTAACGGTTTTTACATTCCCTCTATAAGTGATACCTTATGAGAAGTGTCCTTTTCTGTGTGACTTATTTCACTTAGAATCGTCGTACCTAAATCCACTCATCATGCTGCTACTAGCCTTATGACATTGATTTCATGGCTGAGTGATATTCCATTGTACATAAGGACCACAACTTCTTTATCCATTTTTCTCTTTCCTGGGATATTGAAGGTGGAATGAAGTGGAGGTCCTTGTCAACAGAGCAGCCCTAAACTTTGGGGTGCTTGTGTCTTGCTGATTTTTCATTTTCCCAATTTATACCCCCATGAGTGGAAGTGCCCTATGCTCTCTAAGCTGTGTTTTTTAGATGTTTCAGGACACACCGTACACTTCTCCAGAGTGGCTGTTGGCAATTTACATCCCGCTCATCAGTGTAGCAAGGCTCCCATTTCTCCATGGCCTGTCCTGTATTTCTGGTTTTGAGACTTTTTTCAGCATGGCCCTTTTGACCGATGGGTAGCGAGTCTTCTTTGTAGCGCTGATTTGCCTTTCCAGGTTGCTTGGTTGGCCAAAAAGGGCGTATGCGTTTTTTCCTGAATATATTCAGGAAAAAACGCATACGCCCTTTTTGGCCAAGGGCATCATTGTCAACGTTTTGCCGCTTTTCATGTGCTTTAAAGGCGATTCGAATCTACCTCCTGAAATCTGTTTCCTGCAATTCTGCCTTGATTTCAAATCCTCTTCTTTGCCTTCCCTCAATATATTTGTGGACGAGAGTTATCATTTATAACTCTGCAGGTTTGTGAATTGCAGTGCCCTGAAGCTCCATTTTACAACTCGCTTTTTTGGGAGCTGGCCGCAAAAGCGCAGGATGGCTTCAGGCCCTGTTCTGGTTCCGGGGGGGAGGATGAGCCTGTGGTTAATTCTTCTTCCTGATGGGAAAATAGAGTGACCTGTGCCTGTCCCAACACAAGAGCTAGTCTCTCACTAGTTCCCCGTCTACCCGTTCATCCTCAGGAGAAATTGCAACCTGTACGGAACAGGAGGTTAAAGGTGCTGATGCTCCAAGTAGAGAGATTATTAGTAAAGCGGCTGGAATGGCGAACCCGGGCACAAGGAGAAGAGAAATGAGGTGCGTTTTAGAAACCTTTCCCCATCACATGGTGTACCATCTTTTTGTTTTCTCATGCATGTTTTCGATGTAGGAAGATGCCCTTGAACCTGGAGATTTGGGACCCATGCGATGGGTACCACGCAGTATTACTTTAAACGGTCTGCATTTGCTCACCCAACCTCACCAAACCTCTCAGCCCCAAGAGTGTCCACCCTTATGTCTCATCCAGCTGTGGGTCTAGATATGGTCAATCCAGGTTGCATCACAGCCCCTGAACGCATTGTGTAAGAATTTCTCTCTCTTCCACTGTCTTTGTTTCATGGGTTTGTAAAAGTAATTTATTTTTATAATGGGGTTTAGCTGCTTTTCACTGCTGTGTTTATGCCGCTTTACACCCACTTGACACACTAACAGTGAGATATCAATACATAGGTTTTAAGATTATTACTAGTCAGATATATTCTTGTGCGGTGAATAGGGTGTGCTGAGTCCAGTTCTCTGAGCAAGGAGTAGGTCTTGTCTATTACATATTGGGTTTATGGAATGGTATCTGAGCTAATTTGAAACCCTTGTTTTATGTATCACCCCACCTCACCTTTCCCGTTAAGCAGCCATAGTGTGTTTTCTGCATGTGTGACTCTGTTCTGTTTTGTAATTCAGTTCAAGTGTAACTGTTTTTACATTCCCTCTATAAGTGATACATTATGAGAAGTGTCCTTTTCTGTGTGACTTATTTCACTTAGAATCGTCGTACCTAAATCCACTCATCATGCTGCTACTAGCCTTATGACATTGATTTCATGGCTGAGTGATATTCCATTGTACATAAGGACCACAACTTCTTTATCCATTTTTCCCTTTCCTGGGATATTGAAGGTGGAATGAAGTGGAGGTCCTTGTCAACAGAGCAGCCCTAAACTTTGGGGTGCTTGTGTCTTGCTGATTTTTCATTTTCCCAATTTATACCCCCATGAGTGGAAGTGCCCTATGCTCTCTAAGCTGTGTTTTTTAGATGTTTCAGGACACACCGTACACTTCTCCAGAGTGGCTGTTGGCAATTTACATCCCGCTCATCAGTGTAGCAAGGCTCCCATTTCTCCATGGCCTGTCCTGCATTTCTGGTTTTGAGACTTTTTTCAGCATGGCCCTTTTGACCGATGGGTAGCGAGTCTTCTTTGTAGCGCTGATTTGCCTTTCCAGGTTGCTTGGTTGGCCAAAAAGGGCGTATGCGTTTTTTCCTGAATATATTCAGGAAAAAACGCATACGCCCTTTTTGGCCAAGGGCATCATTGTCAACGTTTTGCCGCTTTTCATGTGCTTTAAAGGCGATTCGAATCTACCTCCTGAAATCTGTTTCCTGCAATTCTGCCTTGATTTCAAATCCTCTTCTTTGCCTTCCCTCAATATATTTGTGGACGAGAGTTATCATTTATAACTCTGCAGGTTTGTGAATTGCAGTGCCCTGAAGCTCCATTTTACAACTCGCTTTTTTGGGAGCTGGCCGCAAAAGCACAGGATGGCTTCAGGCCCTGTTCTGGTTCCGGGGGGGAGGATGAGCCTGTGGTTAATTCTTCTTCCTGATGGGAAAATAGAGTGACCTCTGCCTGTCCCAACACCAAGAGCTAGTCTCTCACTGGTTCCCCGTCTACCCGTTCATCCTCAGGACAAATTGCAACCTGTACGGAACAGGAGGTTAAAGGTGCTGATGCTCCAAGTAGGGAGATTATTAGTAAAGCGGCTGGAATGGCGAACCCGGGCACAAGGAGAAGAGAAATGAGGTGCGTTTTAGAAACCTTTCCCCATCACATGGGGTACCATCTTTTTGTTTTCTCATGCATGTTTTCGATGTAGGAAGATGCCCTTGAACCTGGAGATTTGCGACCCATGCGATGGGGACCACGCAGTATTACTTTAAAGGGTCTGCGTTTGCTCACCCAACCTCACCAAACCTCTCAGCCCCAAGAGTGTCCACCCTTATGTCTCATCCAGCTGTGGGTCTAGATATGGTCAATCCAGGTTGCATCACAGCCCCTGAACGCATTGTGTAAGAATTTCTCTCTCTTTCACTGTCTTTGTTTCATGGGTTTGTAAAAGTAATTTATTTTTATAATGGGGTTTAGCTGCTTTTCACTGCTGTGTTTATGCCGCTTTACACCCACTTGACACACTAACAGAGAGATATCAATACATAGGTTTTAAGATTATTACTAGTCAGATATATTCTTGTGCGGTGAATAGGGCGTGTTGAGTCCAGTTCTCTGAGCAAGGAGTAGGTCTTGTCTATTACATATTGGGTTTATGGAACGGTATCTGAGCTAATTTGAAACCCTTGTTTTATGTATCACCCCACCTCACCTTTCCCGTTAAGCAGCCATAGTGTGTTTTCTGCATGTGTGACTCTGTTCTGTTTTGTAATTCAGTTCAAGTGTAACGGTTTTTACATTCCCTCTATAAGTGATACCTTATGAGAAGTGTCCTTTTCTGTGTGACTTCTTTCACTTAGAATCGTCGTACCTAAATCCACTCATCATGCTGCTACTAGCCTTATGACATTGATTTCATGGCTGAGTGATATTCCATTGTACATAAGGACCACAACTTCTTTATCCATTTTTCTCTTTCCTGGGATATTGAAGGTGGAATGAAGTGGAGGTCCTGGTCAACAGAGCAGCCCTAAACTTTGGGGTGCTTGTGTCTTGCTGATTTTTCATTTTCCCAATTTATACCCCCATGAGTGGAAGTGCCCTATGCTCTCTAAGCTGTGTTTTTTGGATGTTTCCGGACACACCGTACACTTCTCCAGAGTGGCTGTTGGCAATTTACATCCCGCCCATCAGTGTAGCAAGGCTCCCATTTCTCCATGGCCTGTCCTGCATTTCTGGTTTTGAGACTTTATTCAGCATGGCCCTTTTGACCGATGGGTAGCGAGTCTTCTTTGTAGCGCTGATTTGCCTTTCCAGGTTGCTTGGTTGGCCAAAAAGGGCGTATGCGTTTTTTCCTGAATATATTCAGGAAAAAACGCATACGCCCTTTTTGGCCAAGGGCATCATTGTCAACGTTTTGCCGCTTTTCATGTGCTTTAAAGGCGATTCGAATCTACCTCCTGAAATCTGTTTCCTGCAATTCTGCCTTGATTTCAAATCCTCTTCTTTGCCTTCCCTCAATATATTTGTGGACGAGAGTTATCATTTATAACTCTGCAGGTTTGTGAATTGCAGTGCCCTGAAGCTCCATTTTACAACTCGCTTTTTTGGGAGCTGGCCGCAAAAGCGCAGGATGGCTTCAGGCCCTGTTCTGGTTCCGGGGGGGAGGATGAGCCTGTGGTTAATTCTTCTTCCTGATGGGAAAATAGAGTGACCTGTGCCTGTCCCAAAACCAAGAGCTAGTCTCTCACTGGTTCCCCGTCTACCCGTTCATCCTCAGGACAAATTGCAACCTGTACGGAACAGGAGGTTAAAGGTGCTGATGCTCCAAGTAGGGAGATTATTAGTAAAGCGTCTGGAATGGTGAAGCCGGGCACAAGGAGAAGGGAAATGAGGTGCGTTTTAGAAACCTTTCCCCATCACATGGTGTACCATCTTTTTGTTTGCTCATGCATGTTTTCGATGTAGGAAGATGCCCTTGAACCTGTAGATTTGGGACCCATGCAATGGGTACCACGCAGTATTACTTTAAAGGGTCTGCGTTTGCTCACCCAACCTCACCAAACCTCTCAGCCCCAAGAGTGTCCACCCTTATGTCTCATCCAGCTGTGGGTCTAGATATGGTCAATCCAGGTTGCATCACAGCCCCTGAACGCATTGTGTAAGAATTTCTCTCTCTTTCACTGTCTTTGTTTCATGGGTTTGTAAAAGTAATTTATTTTTATAATGGGGTTTAGCTGCTTTTCACTGCTGTGTTTATGCCGCTTTACACCCACTTGACACACTAACAGAGAGATATCAATACATAGGTTTTAAGATTATTACTAGTCAGATATATTCTTGTGCGGTGAATAGGGCGTGTTGAGTCCAGTTCTCTGAGCAAGGAGTAGGTCTTGTCTATTACATATTGGGTTTATGGAACGGTATCTGAGCTAATTTGAAACCCTTGTTTTATGTATCACCCCACCTCACCTTTCCCGTTAAGCAGCCATAGTGTGTTTTCTGCATGTGTGACTCTGTTCTGTTTTGTAATTCAGTTCAAGTGTAACGGTTTTTACATTCCCTCTATAAGTGATACCTTATGAGAAGTGTCCTTTTCTGTGTGACTTATTTCACTTAGAATCGTCGTACCTAAATCCACTCATCATGCTGCTACTAGCCTTATGACATTGATTTCATGGCTGAGTGATATTCCATTGTACATAAGGACCACAACTTCTTTATCCATTTTTCTCTTTCCTGGGATATTGAAGGTGGAATGAAGTGGAGGTCCTTGTCAACAGAGCAGCCCTAAACTTTGGGGTGCTTGTGTCTTGCTGATTTTTCATTTTCCCAATTTATACCCCCATGAGTGGAAGTGCCCTATGCTCTCTAAGCTGTGTTTTTTAGATGTTTCAGGACACACCGTACACTTCTCCAGAGTGGCTGTTGGCAATTTACATCCCGCTCATCAGTGTAGCAAGGCTCCCATTTCTCCATGGCCTGTCCTGTATTTCTGGTTTTGAGACTTTTTTCAGCATGGCCCTTTTGACCGATGGGTAGCGAGTCTTCTTTGTAGCGCTGATTTGCCTTTCCAGGTTGCTTGGTTGGCCAAAAAGGGCGTATGCGTTTTTTCCTGAATATATTCAGGAAAAAACGCATACGCCCTTTTTGGCCAAGGGCATCATTGTCAACGTTTTGCCGCTTTTCATGTGCTTTAAAGGCGATTCGAATCTACCTCCTGAAATCTGTTTCCTGCAATTCTGCCTTGATTTCAAATCCTCTTCTTTGCCTTCCCTCAATATATTTGTGGACGAGAGTTATCATTTATAACTCTGCAGGTTTGTGAATTGCAGTGCCCTGAAGCTCCATTTTACAACTCGCTTTTTTGGGAGCTGGCCGCAAAAGCGCAGGATGGCTTCAGGCCCTGTTCTGGTTCCGGGGGGGAGGATGAGCCTGTGGTTAATTCTTCTTCCTGATGGGAAAATAGAGTGACCTGTGCCTGTCCCAACACAAGAGCTAGTCTCTCACTAGTTCCCCGTCTACCCGTTCATCCTCAGGAGAAATTGCAACCTGTACGGAACAGGAGGTTAAAGGTGCTGATGCTCCAAGTAGAGAGATTATTAGTAAAGCGGCTGGAATGGCGAACCCGGGCACAAGGAGAAGAGAAATGAGGTGCGTTTTAGAAACCTTTCCCCATCACATGGTGTACCATCTTTTTGTTTTCTCATGCATGTTTTCGATGTAGGAAGATGCCCTTGAACCTGGAGATTTGGGACCCATGCGATGGGTACCACGCAGTATTACTTTAAACGGTCTGCATTTGCTCACCCAACCTCACCAAACCTCTCAGCCCCAAGAGTGTCCACCCTTATGTCTCATCCAGCTGTGGGTCTAGATATGGTCAATCCAGGTTGCATCACAGCCCCTGAACGCATTGTGTAAGAATTTCTCTCTCTTCCACTGTCTTTGTTTCATGGGTTTGTAAAAGTAATTTATTTTTATAATGGGGTTTAGCTGCTTTTCACTGCTGTGTTTATGCCGCTTTACACCCACTTGACACACTAACAGTGAGATATCAATACATAGGTTTTAAGATTATTACTAGTCAGATATATTCTTGTGCGGTGAATAGGGTGTGCTGAGTCCAGTTCTCTGAGCAAGGAGTAGGTCTTGTCTATTACATATTGGGTTTATGGAATGGTATCTGAGCTAATTTGAAACCCTTGTTTTATGTATCACCCCACCTCACCTTTCCCGTTAAGCAGCCATAGTGTGTTTTCTGCATGTGTGACTCTGTTCTGTTTTGTAATTCAGTTCAAGTGTAACTGTTTTTACATTCCCTCTATAAGTGATACATTATGAGAAGTGTCCTTTTCTGTGTGACTTATTTCACTTAGAATCGTCGTACCTAAATCCACTCATCATGCTGCTACTAGCCTTATGACATTGATTTCATGGCTGAGTGATATTCCATTGTACATAAGGACCACAACTTCTTTATCCATTTTTCCCTTTCCTGGGATATTGAAGGTGGAATGAAGTGGAGGTCCTTGTCAACAGAGCAGCCCTAAACTTTGGGGTGCTTGTGTCTTGCTGATTTTTCATTTTCCCAATTTATACCCCCATGAGTGGAAGTGCCCTATGCTCTCTAAGCTGTGTTTTTTAGATGTTTCAGGACACACCGTACACTTCTCCAGAGTGGCTGTTGGCAATTTACATCCCGCTCATCAGTGTAGCAAGGCTCCCATTTCTCCATGGCCTGTCCTGCATTTCTGGTTTTGAGACTTTTTTCAGCATGGCCCTTTTGACCGATGGGTAGCGAGTCTTCTTTGTAGCGCTGATTTGCCTTTCCAGGTTGCTTGGTTGGCCAAAAAGGGCGTATGCGTTTTTTCCTGAATATATTCAGGAAAAAACGCATACGCCCTTTTTGGCCAAGGGCATCATTGTCAACGTTTTGCCGCTTTTCATGTGCTTTAAAGGCGATTCGAATCTACCTCCTGAAATCTGTTTCCTGCAATTCTGCCTTGATTTCAAATCCTCTTCTTTGCCTTCCCTCAATATATTTGTGGACGAGAGTTATCATTTATAACTCTGCAGGTTTGTGAATTGCAGTGCCCTGAAGCTCCATTTTACAACTCGCTTTTTTGGGAGCTGGCCGCAAAAGCACAGGATGGCTTCAGGCCCTGTTCTGGTTCCGGGGGGGAGGATGAGCCTGTGGTTAATTCTTCTTCCTGATGGGAAAACAGAGTGACCTCTGCCTGTCCCAACACCAAGAGCTAGTCTCTCACTGGTTCCCCGTCTACCCGTTCATCCTCAGGACAAATTGCAACCTGTACGGAACAGGAGGTTAAAGGTGCTGATGCTCCAAGTAGGGAGATTATTAGTAAAGCGGCTGGAATGGCGAACCCGGGCACAAGGAGAAGAGAAATGAGGTGCGTTTTAGAAACCTTTCCCCATCACATGGGGTACCATCTTTTTGTTTTCTCATGCATGTTTTCGATGTAGGAAGATGCCCTTGAACCTGGAGATTTGCGACCCATGCGATGGGGACCACGCAGTATTACTTTAAAGGGTCTGCGTTTGCTCACCCAACCTCACCAAACCTCTCAGCCCCAAGAGTGTCCACCCTTATGTCTCATCCAGCTGTGGGTCTAGATATGGTCAATCCAGGTTGCATCACAGCCCCTGAACGCATTGTGTAAGAATTTCTCTCTCTTTCACTGTCTTTGTTTCATGGGTTTGTAAAAGTAATTTATTTTTATAATGGGGTTTAGCTGCTTTTCACTGCTGTGTTTATGCCGCTTTACACCCACTTGACACACTAACAGAGAGATATCAATACATAGGTTTTAAGATTATTACTAGTCAGATATATTCTTGTGCGGTGAATAGGGCGTGTTGAGTCCAGTTCTCTGAGCAAGGAGTAGGTCTTGTCTATTACATATTGGGTTTATGGAACGGTATCTGAGCTAATTTGAAACCCTTGTTTTATGTATCACCCCACCTCACCTTTCCCGTTAAGCAGCCATAGTGTGTTTTCTGCATGTGTGACTCTGTTCTGTTTTGTAATTCAGTTCAAGTGTAACGGTTTTTACATTCCCTCTATAAGTGATACCTTATGAGAAGTGTCCTTTTCTGTGTGACTTATTTCACTTAGAATCGTCGTACCTAAATCCACTCATCATGCTGCTACTAGCCTTATGACATTGATTTCATGGCTGAGTGATATTCCATTGTACATAAGGACCACAACTTCTTTATCCATTTTTCTCTTTCCTGGGATATTGAAGGTGGAATGAAGTGGAGGTCCTGGTCAACAGAGCAGCCCTAAACTTTGGGGTGCTTGTGTCTTGCTGATTTTTCATTTTCCCAATTTATACCCCCATGAGTGGAAGTGCCCTATGCTCTCTAAGCTGTGTTTTTTGGATGTTTCCGGACACACCGTACACTTCTCCAGAGTGGCTGTTGGCAATTTACATCCCGCCCATCAGTGTAGCAAGGCTCCCATTTCTCCATGGCCTGTCCTGCATTTCTGGTTTTGAGACTTTTTTCAGCATGGCCCTTTTGACCGATGGGTAGCGAGTCTTCTTTGTAGCGCTGATTTGCCTTTCCAGGTTGCTTGGTTGGCCAAAAAGGGCGTATGCGTTTTTTTCTGAATATATTCAGGAAAAAACGCATACGCCCTTTTTGGCCAAGGGCATCATTGTCAACGTTTTGCCGCTTTTCATGTGCTTTAAAGGCGATTCGAATCTACCTCCTGAAATCTGTTTCCTGCAATTCTGCCTTGATTTCAAATCCTCTTCTTTGCCTTCCCTCAATATATTTGTGGACGAGAGTTATCATTTATAACTCTGCAGGTTTGTGAATTGCAGTGCCCTGAAGCTCCATTTTACAACTCGCTTTTTTGGGAGCTGGCCGCAAAAGCGCAGGATGGCTTCAGGCCCTGTTCTGGTTCCAGGGGGGAGGATGAGCCCGTGGTTAATTCTTCTTCCTGATGGGAAAATAGAGTGACCTGTGCCTGTCCCAACACAAGAGCTAGTCTCTCACTAGTTCCCCGTCTACCCGTTCATCCTCAGGAGAAATTGCAACCTGTACGGAACAGGAGGTTAAAGGTGCTGATGCTCCAAGTAGAGAGATTATTAGTAAAGCGGCTGGAATGGCGAACCCGGGCACAAGGAGAAGAGAAATGAGGTGCGTTTTAGAAACCTTTCCCCATCACATGGTGTACCATCTTTTTGTTTTCTCATGCATGTTTTCGATGTAGGAAGATGCCCTTGAACCTGGAGATTTGGGACCCATGCGATGGGTACCACGCAGTATTACTTTAAACGGTCTGCATTTGCTCACCCAACCTCACCAAACCTCTCAGCCCCAAGAGTGTCCACCCTTATGTCTCATCCAGCTGTGGGTCTAGATATGGTCAATCCAGGTTGCATCACAGCCCCTGAACGCATTGTGTAAGAATTTCTCTCTCTTCCACTGTCTTTGTTTCATGGGTTTGTAAAAGTAATTTATTTTTATAATGGGGTTTAGCTGCTTTTCACTGCTGTGTTTATGCCGCTTTACACCCACTTGACACACTAACAGTGAGATATCAATACATAGGTTTTAAGATTATTACTAGTCAGATATATTCTTGTGCGGTGAATAGGGTGTGCTGAGTCCAGTTCTCTGAGCAAGGAGTAGGTCTTGTCTATTACATATTGGGTTTATGGAATGGTATCTGAGCTAATTTGAAACCCTTGTTTTATGTATCACCCCACCTCACCTTTCCCGTTAAGCAGCCATAGTGTGTTTTCTGCATGTGTGACTCTGTTCTGTTTTGTAATTCAGTTCAAGTGTAACTGTTTTTACATTCCCTCTATAAGTGATACATTATGAGAAGTGTCATTTTCTGTGTGACTTATTTCACTTAGAATCGTCGTACCTAAATCCACTCATCATGCTGCTACTAGCCTTATGACATTGATTTCATGGCTGAGTGATATTCCATTGTACATAAGGACCACAACTTCTTTATCCATTTTTCCCTTTCCTGGGATATTGAAGGTGGAATGAAGTGGAGGTCCTTGTCAACAGAGCAGCCCTAAACTTTGGGGTGCTTGTGTCTTGCTGATTTTTCATTTTCCCAATTTATACCCCCATGAGTGGAAGTGCCCTATGCTCTCTAAGCTGTGTTTTTTAGATGTTTCAGGACACACCGTACACTTCTCCAGAGTGGCTGTTGGCAATTTACATCCCGCTCATCAGTGTAGCAAGGCTCCCATTTCTCCATGGCCTGTCCTGCATTTCTGGTTTTGAGACTTTTTTCAGCATGGCCCTTTTGACCGATGGGTAGCGAGTCTTCTTTGTAGCGCTGATTTGCCTTTCCAGGTTGCTTGGTTGGCCAAAAAGGGCGTATGCGTTTTTTCCTGAATATATTCAGGAAAAAACGCATACGCCCTTTTTGGCCAAGGGCATCATTGTCAACGTTTTGCCGCTTTTCATGTGCTTTAAAGGCGATTCGAATCTACCTCCTGAAATCTGTTTCCTGCAATTCTGCCTTGATTTCAAATCCTCTTCTTTGCCTTCCCTCAATATATTTGTGGACGAGAGTTATCATTTATAACTCTGCAGGTTTGTGAATTGCAGTGCCCTGAAGCTCCATTTTACAACTCGCTTTTTTGGGAGCTGGCCGCAAAAGCACAGGATGGCTTCAGGCCCTGTTCTGGTTCCGGGGGGGAGGATGAGCCTGTGGTAAATTCTTCTTCCTGATGGGAAAATAGAGTGACCTCTGCCTGTCCCAACACCAAGAGCTAGTCTCTCACTGGTTCCCCGTCTACCCGTTCATCCTCAGGACAAATTGCAACCTGTACGGAACAGGAGGTTAAAGGTGCTGATGCTCCAAGTAGGGAGATTATTAGTAAAGCGGCTGGAATGGCGAACCCGGGCACAAGGAGAAGAGAAATGAGGTGCGTTTTAGAAACCTTTCCCCATCACATGGGGTACCATCTTTTTGTTTTCTCATGCATGTTTTCGATGTAGGAAGATGCCCTTGAACCTGGAGATTTGCGACCCATGCGATGGGGACCACGCAGTATTACTTTAAAGGGTCTGCGTTTGCTCACCCAACCTCACCAAACCTCTCAGCCCCAAGAGTGTCCACCCTTATGTCTCATCCAGCTGTGGGTCTAGATATGGTCAATCCAGGTTGCATCACAGCCCCTGAACGCATTGTGTAAGAATTTCTCTCTCTTTCACTGTCTTTGTTTCATGGGTTTGTAAAAGTAATTTATTTTTATAATGGGGTTTAGCTGCTTTTCACTGCTGTGTTTATGCCGCTTTACACCCACTTGACACACTAACAGAGAGATATCAATACATAGGTTTTAAGATTATTACTAGTCAGATATATTCTTGTGCGGTGAATAGGGCGTGTTGAGTCCAGTTCTCTGAGCAAGGAGTAGGTCTTGTCTATTACATATTGGGTTTATGGAACGGTATCTGAGCTAATTTGAAACCCTTGTTTTATGTATCACCCCACCTCACCTTTCCCGTTAAGCAGCCATAGTGTGTTTTCTGCATGTGTGACTCTGTTCTGTTTTGTAATTCAGTTCAAGTGTAACGGTTTTTACATTCCCTCTATAAGTGATACCTTATGAGAAGTGTCCTTTTCTGTGTGACTTATTTCACTTAGAATCGTCGTACCTAAATCCACTCATCATGCTGCTACTAGCCTTATGACATTGATTTCATGGCTGAGTGATATTCCATTGTACATAAGGACCACAACTTCTTTATCCATTTTTCTCTTTCCTGGGATATTGAAGGTGGAATGAAGTGGAGGTCCTGGTCAACAGAGCAGCCCTAAACTTTGGGGTGCTTGTGTCTTGCTGATTTTTCATTTTCCCAATTTATACCCCCATGAGTGGAAGTGCCCTATGCTCTCTAAGCTGTGTTTTTTGGATGTTTCCGGACACACCGTACACTTCTCCAGAGTGGCTGTTGGCAATTTACATCCCGCCCATCAGTGTAGCAAGGCTCCCATTTCTCCATGGCCTGTCCTGCATTTCTGGTTTTGAGACTTTTTTCAGCATGGCCCTTTTGACCGATGGGTAGCGAGTCTTCTTTGTAGCGCTGATTTGCCTTTCCAGGTTGCTTGGTTGGCCAAAAAGGGCGTATGCGTTTTTTTCTGAATATATTCAGGAAAAAACGCATACGCCCTTTTTGGCCAAGGGCATCATTGTCAACGTTTTGCCGCTTTTCATGTGCTTTAAAGGCGATTCGAATCTACCTCCTGAAATCTGTTTCCTGCAATTCTGCCTTGATTTCAAATCCTCTTCTTTGCCTTCCCTCAATATATTTGTGGACGAGAGTTATCATTTATAACTCTGCAGGTTTGTGAATTGCAGTGCCCTGAAGCTCCATTTTACAACTCGCTTTTTTGGGAGCTGGCCGCAAAAGCGCAGGATGGCTTCAGGCCCTCTTCTGGTTCCAGGGGGGAGGATGAGCCCGTGGTTAATTCTTCTTCCTGATGGGAAAATAGGGTGACCTGTGCCTGTCCCAACACCAAGAGCTAGTCTCTCACTAGTTCCCCGTCTACCCGTTCATCCTCAGGAGAAATTGCAACCTGTACGGAACAGGAGGTTAAAGGTGCTGATGCTCCAAGTAGAGAGATTATTAGTAAAGCGGCTGGAATGGCGAACCCGGGCACAAGGAGAAGAGAAATGAGGTGCGTTTTAGAAACCTTTCCCCATCACATGGTGTACCATCTTTTTGTTTTCTCATGCATGTTTTCGATGTAGGAAGATGCCCTTGAACCTGGAGATTTGGGACCCATGCGATGGGTACCACGCAGTATTACTTTAAAGGGTCTGCGTTTGCTCACCCAACCTCACCAAACCTCTCAGCCCCAAGAGTGTCCACCCTTATGTCTCATCCAGCTGTGGGTCTAGATATGGTCAATCCAGGTTGCATCACAGCCCATGAACGCATTGTGTAAGAATTTCTCTCTCTTCCACTGTCTTTGTTTCATGGGTTTGTAAAAGTAATTTATTTTTATAATGGGGTTTAGCTGCTTTTCACTGCTGTGTTTATGCCGCTTTACACCCACTTGACACACTAACAGTGAGATATCAATACATAGGTTTTAAGATTATTACTAGTCAGATATATTCTTGTGTGGTGAATAGGGTGTGTTGAGTCCAGTTCTCTGAGCAAGGAGTAGGTCTTGTCTATTACATATTGGGTTTATGGAACGGTATCTGAGCTAATTTGAAACCCTTGTTTTATGTATCACCCCACCTCACCTTTCCCGTTAAGCAGCCATAGTGTGTTTTCTGCATGTGTGACTCTGTTCTGTTTTGTAATTCAGTTCAAGTGTAACGGTTTTTACATTCCCTCTATAAGTGATACCTTATGAGAAGTGTCCTTTTCTGTGTGACTTATTTCACTTAGAATCGTCGTACCTAAATCCACTCATCATGCTGCTACTAGCCTTATGACATTGATTTCATGGCTGAGTGATATTCCATTGTACATAAGGACCACAACTTCTTTATCCATTTTTCTCTTTCCTGGGATATTGAAGGTGGAATGAAGTGGAGGTCCTTGTCAACAGAGCAGCCCTAAACTTTGGGGTGCTTGTGTCTTGCTGATTTTTCATTTTCCCAATTTATACCCCCATGAGTGGAAGTGCCCTATGCTCTCTAAGCTGTGTTTTTTAGATGTTTCAGGACACACCGTACACTTCTCCAGAGTGGCTGTTGGCAATTTACATCCCGCTCATCAGTGTAGCAAAGCTCCCATTTCTCCATGGCCTGTCCTGTATTTCTGGTTTTGAGACTTTTTTCAGCATGGCCCTTTTGACCGATGGGTAGCGAGTCTTCTTTGTAGCGCTGATTTGCCTTTCCAGGTTGCTTGGTTGGCCAAAAAGGGCGTATGCGTTTTTTCCTGAATATATTCAGGAAAAAACGCATACGCCCTTTTTGGCCAAGGGCATCATTGTCAACGTTTTGCCGCTTTTCATGTGCTTTAAAGGCGATTCGAATCTACCTCCTGAAATCTGTTTCCTGCAATTCTGCCTTGATTTCAAATCCTCTTCTTTGCCTTCCCTCAATATATTTGTGGACGAGAGTTATCATTTATAACTCTGCAGGTTTGTGAATTGCAGTGCCCTGAAGCTCCATTTTACAACTCGCTTTTTTGGGAGCTGGCCGCAAAAGCGCAGGATGGCTTCAGGCCCTGTTCTGGTTCCGGGGGGGAGGATGAGCCTGTGGTTAATTCTTCTTCCTGATGGGAAAATAGAGTGACCTCTGCCTGTCCCAACACCAAGAGCTAGTCTCTCACTGGTTCCCCGTCTACCCGTTCATCCTCAGGACAAATTGCAACCTGTACGGAACAGGAGGTTAAAGGTGCTGATGCTCCAAGTAGGGAGATTATTAGTAAAGCGTCTGGAATGGTGAAGCCGGGCACAAGGAGAAGAGAAATGAGGTGCGTTTTAGAAACCTTTCCCCATCACATGGTGTACCATCTTTTTGTTTTCTTATGCATGTTTTCGATGTAGGAAGATGCCCTTGAACCTGGAGATTTGCGACCCATGCGATGGGGACCACGCAGTATTACTTTAAAGGGTCTGCGTTTGCTCACCCAACCTCACCAAACCTCTCAGCCCCAAGAGTGTCCACCCTTATGTCTCATCCAGCTGTGGGTCTAGATATGGTCAATCCAGGTTGCATCACAGCCCCTGAACGCATTGTGTAAGAATTTCTCTCTCTTTCACTGTCTTTGTTTCATGGGTTTGTAAAAGTAATTTATTTTTATAATGGGGTTTAGCTGCTTTTCACTGCTGTGTTTATGCCGCTTTACACCCACTTGACACACTAACAGAGAGATATCAATACATAGGTTTTAAGATTATTACTAGTCAGATATATTCTTGTGCGGTGAATAGGGCGTGTTGAGTCCAGTTCTCTGAGCAAGGAGTAGGTCTTGTCTATTACATATTGGGTTTATGGAACGGTATCTGAGCTAATTTGAAACCCTTGTTTTATGTATCACCCCACCTCACCTTTCCCGTTAAGCAGCCATAGTGTGTTTTCTGCATGTGTGACTCTGTTCTGTTTTGTAATTCAGTTCAAGTGTAACGGTTTTTACATTCCCTCTATAAGTGATACCTTATGAGAAGTGTCCTTTTCTGTGTGACTTATTTCACTTAGAATCGTCGTACCTAAATCCACTCATCATGCTGCTACTAGCCTTATGACATTGATTTCATGGCTGAGTGATATTCCATTGTACATAAGGACCACAACTTCTTTATCCATTTTTCTCTTTCCTGGGATATTGAAGGTGGAATGAAGTGGAGGTCCTTGTCAACAGAGCAGCCCTAAACTTTGGGGTGCTTGTGTCTTGCTGATTTTTCATTTTCCCAATTTATACCCCCATGAGTGGAAGTGCCCTATGCTCTCTAAGCTGTGTTTTTTGGATGTTTCCGGACACACCGTACACTTCTCCAGAGTGGCTGTTGGCAATTTACATCCCGCCCATCAGTGTAGCAAGGCTCCCATTTCTCCATGGCCTGTCCTGCATTTCTGGTTTTGAGACTTTTTTCAGCATGGCCCTTTTGACCGATGGGTAGCGAGTCTTCTTTGTAGCGCTGATTTGACTTTCCAGGTTGCTTGGTTGGCCAAAAAGGGCGTATGCGTTTTTTTCTGAATATATTCAGGAAAAAACGCATACGCCCTTTTTGGCCAAGGGCATCATTGTCAACGTTTTGCCGCTTTTCATGTGCTTTAAAGGCGATTCGAATCTACCTCCTGAAATCTGTTTCCTGCAATTCTGCCTTGATTTCAAATCCTCTTCTTTGCCTTCCCTCAATATATTTGTGGACGAGAGTTATCATTTATAACTCTGCAGGTTTGTGAATTGCAGTGCCCTGAAGCTCCATTTTACAACTCGCTTTTTTGGGAGCTGGCCGCAAAAGCGCAGGATGGCTTCAGGCCCTCTTCTGGTTCCAGGGGGGAGGATGAGCCCGTGGTTAATTCTTCTTCCTGATGGGAAAATAGGGTGACCTGTGCCTGTCCCAACACCAAGAGCTAGTCTCTCACTAGTTCCCCGTCTACCCGTTCATCCTCAGGAGAAATTGCAACCTGTACGGAACAGGAGGTTAAAGGTGCTGATGCTCCAAGTAGAGAGATTATTAGTAAAGCGGCTGGAATGGCGAACCCGGGCACAAGGAGAAGAGAAATGAGGTGCGTTTTAGAAACCTTTCCCCATCACATGGTGTACCATCTTTTTGTTTTCTCATGCATGTTTTCGATGTAGGAAGATGCCCTTGAACCTGGAGATTTGGGACCCATGCGATGGGTACCACGCAGTATTACTTTAAAGGGTCTGCGTTTGCTCACCCAACCTCACCAAACCTCTCAGCCCCAAGAGTGTCCACCCTTATGTCTCATCCAGCTGTGGGTCTAGATATGGTCAATCCAGGTTGCATCACAGCCCATGAACGCATTGTGTAAGAATTTCTCTCTCTTCCACTGTCTTTGTTTCATGGGTTTGTAAAAGTAATTTATTTTTATAATGGGGTTTAGCTGCTTTTCACTGCTGTGTTTATGCCGCTTTACACCCACTTGACACACTAACAGTGAGATATCAATACATAGGTTTTAAGATTATTACTAGTCAGATATATTCTTGTGTGGTGAATAGGGTGTGTTGAGTCCAGTTCTCTGAGCAAGGAGTAGGTCTTGTCTATTACATATTGGGTTTATGGAATGGTATCTGAGCTAATTTCAAACCCTTGTTTTATGTATCACCCCACCTCACCTTTCCCGTTAAGCAGCCATAGTGTGTTTTCTGCATGTGTGACTCTGTTCTGTTTTGTAATTCAGTTCAAGTGTAACTGTTTTTACATTCCCTCTATAAGTGATACCTTAGGAGAAGTGTCCTTTTCTGTGTGACTTATTTCACTTAGAATCGTCGTACCTAAATCCACTCATCATGCTGCTACTAGCCTTATGACATTGATTTCATGGCTGAGTGATATTCCATTGTACATAAGGACCACAACTTCTTTATCCATTTTTCTCTTTCCTGGGATATTGAGGGTGGAATGAAGTGGAGGTCCTTGTCAACAGAGCAGCCCTAAACTTTGGGGTGCTTGTGTCTTGCTGATTTTTCATTTTCCCAATTTATACCCCCATGAGTGGAAGTGCCCTATGCTCTCTAAGCTGTGTTTTTTAGATGTTTCAGGACACACCGTACACTTCTCCAGAGTGGCTGTTGGCAATTTACATCCCGCTCATCAGTGTAGCAAGGCTCCCATTTCTCCATGGCCTGTCCTGCATTTCTGGTTTTGAGACTTTTTTCAGCATGGCCCTTTTGACCGATGGGTAGCGAGTCTTCTTTGTAGCGCTGATTTGCCTTTCCAGGTTGTTTGGTTGGCCAAAAAGGGCGTATGCGTTTTTTCCTGAATATATTCAGGAAAAAACGCATACGCCCTTTTTGGCCAAGGGCATCATTGTCAACGTTTTGCCGCTTTTCATGTGCTTTAAAGGCGATTCGAATCTACCTCCTGAAATCTGTTTCCTGCAATTCTGCCTTGATTTCAAATCCTCTTCTTTGCCTTCCCTCAATATATTTGTGGACGAGAGTTATCATTTATAACTCTGCAGGTTTGTGAATTGCAGTGCCCTGAAGCTCCATTTTACAACTCGCTTTTTTGGGAGCTGGCCGCAAAAGCACAGGATGGCTTCAGGCCCTGTTCTGGTTCCGGGGGGGAGGATGAGCCTGTGGTTAATTCTTCTTCCTGATGGGAAAATAGAGTGACCTCTGCCTGTCCCAACACCAAGAGCTAGTCTCTCACTGGTTCCCCGTCTACCCGTTCATCCTCAGGACAAATTGCAACCTGTACGGAACAGGAGGTTAAAGGTGCTGATGCTCCAAGTAGGGAGATTATTAGTAAAGCGGCTGGAATGGCGAACCCGGGCACAAGGAGAAGAGAAATGAGGTGCGTTTTAGAAACCTTTCCCCATCACATGGTGTACCATCTTTTTGTTTTCTCATGCATGTTTTCGATGTAGGAAGATGCCCTTGAACCTGGAGATTTGCGACCCATGCGATGGGGACCACGCAGTATTACTTTAAAGGGTCTGCGTTTGCTCACCCAACCTCACCAAACCTCTCAGCCCCAAGAGTGTCCACCCTTATGTCTCATCCAGCTGTGGGTCTAGATATGGTCAATCCAGGTTGCATCACAGCCCCTGAACGCATTGTGTAAGAATTTCTCTCTCTTTTACTGTCTTTGTTTCATGGGTTTGTAAAAGTAATTTATTTTTATAATGGGGTTTAGCTGCTTTTCACTGCTGTGTTTATGCCGCTTTACACCCACTTGACACACTAACAGAGAGATATCAATACATAGGTTTTAAGATTATTACTCGTCATATATATTCTTGTGCGGTGAATAGGGTGTGTTGAGTCCAGTTCTCTGAGCAAGGAGTAGGTCTTGTCTATTACATATTGGGTTTATGGAACGGTATCTGAGCTAATTTGAAACCCTTGTTTTATGTATCACCCCACCTCACCTTTCCCGTTAAGCAGCCATAGTGTGTTTTCTGCATGTGTGACTCTGTTCTGTTTTGTAATTCAGTTCAAGTGTAACGGTTTTTACATTCCCTCTATAAGTGATACCTTATGAGAAGTGTCCTTTTCTGTGTGACTTATTTCACTTAGAATCGTCGTACCTAAATCCACTCATCATGCTGCTACTAGCCTTATGACATTGATTTCATGGCTGAGTGATATTCCATTGTACATAAGGACCACAACTTCTTTATCCATTTTTCTCTTTCCTGGGATATTGAAGGTGGAATGAAGTGGAGGTCCTTGTCAACAGAGCAGCCCTAAACTTTGGGGTGCTTGTGTCTTGCTGATTTTTCATTTTCCCAATTTATACCGCCATGAGTGGAAGTGCCCTATGCTCTCTAAGCTGTGTTTTTTAGATGTTTCAGGACACACCGTACACTTCTCCAGAGTGGCTGTTGGCAATTTACATCCCGCCCATCAGTGTAGCAAGGCTCCCATTTCTCCATGGCCTGTCCTGCATTTCTGGTTTTGAGACTTTTTTCAGCATGGCCCTTTTGACCGATGGGTAGCGAGTCTTCTTTGTAGCGCTGATTTGCCTTTCCAGGTTGCTTGGTTGGCCAAAAAGGGCGTATGCGTTTTTTTCTGAATATATTCAGGAAAAAACGCATACGCCCTTTTTGGCCAAGGGCATCATTGTCAACGTTTTGCCGCTTTTCATGTGCTTTAAAGGCGATTCGAATCTTCCTCCTGAAATCTGTTTCCTGCAATTCTGCCTTGATTTCAAATCCTCTTCTTTGCCTTCCCTCAATATATTTGTGGACGAGAGTTATCATTTATAACTCTGCAGGTTTGTGAATTGCAGTGCCCTGAAGCTCCATTTTACAACTCGCTTTTTTGGGAGCTGGCCGCAAATGCGCAGGATGGCTTCAGGCCCTGTTCTGGTTCCAGGGGGGAGGATGACCCTGTGGTTAATTCTTCTTCCTGATGGGAAAATAGAGTGACCTGTGCCTGTCCCAACACCAAGAGCTAGTCTCTCACTAGTTCCCCGTCTACCCGTTCATCCTCAGGAGAAATTGCAACCTGTACGGAAAAGGAGGTTAAAGGTGCTGATGCTCCAAGTAGAGAGATTATTAGTAAAGCGGCTGGAATGGCGAACCCGGGCACAAGGAGAAGAGAAATGAGGTGCGTTTTAGAAACCTTTCCCCATCACATGGTGTACCATCTTTTTGTTTTCTCATGCATGTTTTCGATGTAGGAAGATGCCCTTGAACCTGGAGATTTGGGACCCATGCGATGGGTACCACGCAGTATTACTTTAAACGGTCTGCGTTTGCTCACCCAACCTCACCAAACCTCTCAGCCCCAAGAGTGTCCACCCTTATGTCTCATCCAGCTGTGGGTCTAGATATGGTCAATCCAGGTTGCATCACAGCCCCTGAACGCATTGTGTAAGAATTTCTCTCTCTTTCACTGTCTTTGTTTCATGGGTTTGTAAAAGTAATTTATTTTTATAATGGGGTTTAGCTGCTTTTCACTGCTGTGTTTATGCCGCTTTACACCCACTTGACACACTAACAGAGAGATATCAATACATAGGTTTTAAGATTATTACTAGTCAGATATATTCTTGTGCGGTGAATAGGGCGTGTTGAGTCCAGTTCTCTGAGCAAGGAGTAGGTCTTGTCTATTACATATTGGGTTTATGGAACGGTATCTGAGCTAATTTGAAACCCTTGTTTTATGTATCACCCCACCTCACCTTTCCCGTTAAGCAGCCATAGTGTGTTTTCTGCATGTGTGACTCTGTTCTGTTTTGTAATTCAGTTCAAGTGTAACGGTTTTTACATTCCCTCTATAAGTGATACCTTATGAGAAGTGTCCTTTTCTGTGTGACTTATTTCACTTAGAATCGTCGTACCTAAATCCACTCATCATGCTGCTACTAGCCTTATGACATTGATTTCATGGCTGAGTGATATTCCATTGTACATAAGGACCACAACTTCTTTATCCATTTTTCTCTTTCCTGGGATATTGAAGGTGGAATGAAGTGGAGGTCCTGGTCAACAGAGCAGCCCTAAACTTTGGGGTGCTTGTGTCTTGCTGATTTTTCATTTTCCCAATTTATACCCCCATGAGTGGAAGTGCCCTATGCTCTCTAAGCTGTGTTTTTTGGATGTTTCCGGACACACCGTACACTTCTCCAGAGTGGCTGTTGGCAATTTACATCCCGCCCATCAGTGTAGCAAGGCTCCCATTTCTCCATGGCCTGTCCTGCATTTCTGGTTTTGAGACTTTTTTCAGCATGGCCCTTTTGACCGATGGGTAGCGAGTCTTCTTTGTAGCGCTGATTTGCCTTTCCAGGTTGCTTGGTTGGCCAAAAAGGGCGTATGCGTTTTTTTCTGAATATATTCAGGAAAAAACGCATACGCCCTTTTTGGCCAAGGGCATCATTGTCAACGTTTTGCCGCTTTTCATGTGCTTTAAAGGCGATTCGAATCTACCTCCTGAAATCTGTTTCCTGCAATTCTGCCTTGATTTCAAATCCTCTTCTTTGCCTTCCCTCAATATATTTGTGGACGAGAGTTATCATTTATAACTCTGCAGGTTTGTGAATTGCAGTGCCCTGAAGCTCCATTTTACAACTCGCTTTTTTGGGAGCTGGCCGCAAAAGCGCAGGATGGCTTCAGGCCCTCTTCTGGTTCCAGGGGGTAGGATGAGCCCGTGGTTAATTCTTCTTCCTGATGGGAAAATAGGGTGACCTGTGCCTGTCCCAACACCAAGAGCTAGTCTCTCACTAGTTCCCCGTCTACCCGTTCATCCTCAGGAGAAATTGCAACCTGTACGGAACAGGAGGTTAAAGGTGCTGATGCTCCAAGTAGAGAGATTATTAGTAAAGCGGCTGGAATGGCGAACCCGGGCACAAGGAGAAGAGAAATGAGGTGCGTTTTAGAAACCTTTCCCCATCACATGGTGTACCATCTTTTTGTTTTCTCATGCATGTTTTCGATGTAGGAAGATGCCCTTGAACCTGGAGATTTGGGACCCATGCGATGGGTACCACGCAGTATTACTTTAAAGGGTATGCGTTTGCTCACCCAACCTCACCAAACCTCTCAGCCCCAAGAGTGTCCACCCTTATGTCTGATCCAGCTGTGGGCCTAGATATGGTCAATCCAGGTTGCATCACAGCCCCTGAACGCATTGTGTAAGAATTTCTCTCTCTTTTACTGTCTTTGTTTCATGGGTTTGTAAAAGTAATTTATTTTTATAATGGGGTTTAGCTGCTTTTCACTGCTGTGTTTATGCCGCTTTACACCCACTTGACACACTAACAGAGAGATATCAATACATAGGTTTTAAGATTATTACTCGTCATATATATTCTTGTGCGGTGAATAGGGTGTGTTGAGTCCAGTTCTCTGAGCAAGGAGTAGGTCTTGTCTATTACATATTGGGTTTATGGAACGGTATCTGAGCTAATTTGAAACCCTTGTTTTATGTATCACCCCACCTCACCTTTCCCGTTAAGCAGCCATAGTGTGTTTTCTGCATGTGTGACTCTGTTCTGTTTTGTAATTCAGTTCAAGTGTAACGGTTTTTACATTCCCTCTATAAGTGATACCTTATGAGAAGTGTCCTTTTCTGTGTGACTTATTTCACTTAGAATCGTCGTACCTAAATCCACTCATCATGCTGCTACTAGCCTTATGACATTGATTTCATGGCTGAGTGATATTCCATTGTACATAAGGACCACAACTTCTTTATCCATTTTTCTCTTTCCTGGGATATTGAAGGTGGAATGAAGTGGAGGTCCTTGTCAACAGAGCAGCCCTAAACTTTGGGGTGCTTGTGTCTTGCTGATTTTTCATTTTCCCAATTTATACCGCCATGAGTGGAAGTGCCCTATGCTCTCTAAGCTGTGTTTTTTAGATGTTTCAGGACACACCGTACACTTCTCCAGAGTGGCTGTTGGCAATTTACATCCCGCCCATCAGTGTAGCAAGGCTCCCATTTCTCCATGGCCTGTCCTGCATTTCTGGTTTTGAGACTTTTTTCAGCATGGCCCTTTTGACCGATGGGTAGCGAGTCTTCTTTGTAGCGCTGATTTGCCTTTCCAGGTTGCTTGGTTGGCCAAAAAGGGCGTATCCGTTTTTTTCTGAATATATTCAGGAAAAAACGCATACGCCCTTTTTGGCCAAGGGCATCATTGTCAACGTTTTGCCGCTTTTCATGTGCTTTAAAGGCGATTCGAATCTTCCTCCTGAAATCTGTTTCCTGCAATTCTGCCTTGATTTCAAATCCTCTTCTTTGCCTTCCCTCAATATATTTGTGGACGAGAGTTATCATTTATAACTCTGCAGGTTTGTGAATTGCAGTGCCCTGAAGCTCCATTTTACAACTCGCTTTTTTGGGAGCTGGCCGCAAAAGCGCAGGATGGCTTCAGGCCCTGTTCTGGTTCCAGGGGGGAGGATGAGCCTGTGGTTAATTCTTCTTCCTGATGGGAAAATAGAGTGACCTGTGCCTGTCCCAACACCAAGAGCTAGTCTCTCACTAGTTCCCCGTCTACCCGTTCATCCTCAGGAGAAATTGCAACCTGTACGGAAAAGGAGGTTAAAGGTGCTGATGCTCCAAGTAGAGAGATTATTAGTAAAGCGGCTGGAATGGCGAACCCGGGCACAAGGAGAAGAGAAATGAGGTGCGTTTTAGAAACCTTTCCCCATCACATGGTGTACCATCTTTTTGTTTTCTCATGCATGTTTTCGATGTAGGAAGATGCCCTTGAACCTGGAGATTTGGGACCCATGCGATGGGTACCACGCAGTATTACTTTAAACGGTCTGCGTTTGCTCACCCAACCTCACCAAACCTCTCAGCCCCAAGAGTGTCCACCCTTATGTCTCATCCAGCTGTAGGTCTAGATATGGTCAATCCAGGTTGCATCACAGCCCCTGAACGCATTGTGTAAGAATTTCTCTCTCTTCCACTGTCTTTGTTTCATGGGTTTTTCGAAGTAATTTATTTTTATAATGGGGTTTAGCTGCTTTTCACTGCTTTGTTTATGCCGCTTTACACCCACTTGACACACTAACAGTGAGATATCAATACATAGGTTTTAAGATTATTACTAGTCAGATATATTCTTGTGCGGTGAATAGGGTGTGCTGAGTCCAGTTCTCTGAGCAAGGAGTAGGTCTTGTCTATTACATATTGGGTTTATGGAACGGTATCTGAGCTAATTTGAAACCCTTGTTTTATGTATCACCCCACCTCACCTTTCCCGTTAAGCAGCCATAGTGTGTTTTCTGCATGTGTGACTCTGTTCTGTTTTGTAATTCAGTTCAAGTGTAACTGTTTTTACATTCCCTCTATAAGTGATACATTATGAGAAGTGTCCTTTTCTGTGTGACTTATTTCACTTAGAATCGTCGTACCTAAATCCACTCATCATGCTGCTACTAGCCTTATGACATTGATTTCATGGCTGAGTGATATTCCATTGTACATAAGGACCACAACTTCTTTATCCATTTTTCTCTTTCCTGTGATATTGAAGGTGGAATGAAGTGGAGGTCCTTGTCAACAGAGCAGCCCTAAACTTTGGGGTGCTTGTGTCTTGCTGATTTTTCATTTTCCCAATTTATACCCCCATGAGTGGAAGTGCCCTATGCTCTCTAAGCTGTGTTTTTTAGATGTTTCAGGACACACCGTACACTTCTCCAGAGTGGCTGTTGGCAATTTACATCCCGCCCATCAGTGTAGCAAGGCTCCCATTTCTCCATGGCCTGTCCTGCATTTCTGGTTTTGAGACTTTTTTCAGCATGGCCCTTTTGACCGATGGGTAGCGAGTCTTCTTTGTAGCGCTGATTTGCCTTTCCAGGTTGCTTGGTTGGCCAAAAAGGGCGTATGCGTTTTTTCCTGAATATATTCAGGAAAAAACGCATACGCCCTTTTTGGCCAAGGGCATCATTGTCAACGTTTTGCCGCTTTTCATGTGCTTTAAAGGCGATTCGAATCTACCTCCTGAAATCTGTTTCCTGCAATTCTGCCTTGATTTCAAATCCTCTTCTTTGCCTTCCCTCAATATATTTGTGGACGAGAGTTATCATTTATAACTCTGCAGGTTTGTGAATTGCAGTGCCCTGAAGCTCCATTTTACAACTCGCTTTTTTGGGAGCTGGCCGCAAAAGCACAGGATGGCTTCAGGCCCTGTTCTGGTTCCGGGGGGGAGGATGAGCCTGTGGTTAATTCTTCTTCCTGATGGGAAAATAGAGTGACCTCTGCCTGTCCCTACACCAAGAGCTAGTCTCTCACTGGTTCCCCGTCTACCCGTTCATCCTCAGGACAAATTGCAACCTGTACGGAACAGGAGGTTAAAGGTGCTGATGCTCCAAGTAGGGAGATTATTAGTAAAGCGGCTGGAATGGCGAACCCGGGCACAAGGAGAAGAGAAATGAGGTGCGTTTTAGAAACCTTTCCCCATCACATGGGGTACCATCTTTTTGTTTTCTCATGCATGTTTTCGATGTAGGAAGATGCCCTTGAACCTGGAGATTTGCGACCCATGCGATGGGGACCACGCAGTATTACTTTAAAGGGTCTGCGTTTGCTCACCCAACCTCACCAAACCTCTCAGCCCCAAGAGTGTCCACCCTTATGTCTCATCCAGCTGTGGGTCTAGATATGGTCAATCCAGGTTGCATCACAGCCCCTGAACGCATTGTGTAAGAATTTCTCTCTCTTTTACTGTCTTTGTTTCATGGGTTTGTAAAAGTAATTTATTTTTATAATGGGGTTTAGCTGCTTTTCACTGCTGTGTTTATGCCGCTTTACACCCACTTGACACACTAACAGAGAGATATCAATACATAGGTTTTAAGATTATTACTAGTCAGATATATTCTTGTGCGGTGAATAGGGCGTGTTGAGTCCAGTTCTCTGAGCAAGGAGTAGGTCTTGTCTATTACATATTGGGTTTATGGAACGGTATCTGAGCTAATTTGAAACCCTTGTTTTATGTATCACCCCACCTCACCTTTCCCGTTAAGCAGCCATAGTGTGTTTTCTGCATGTGTGACTCTGTTCTGTTTTGTAATTCAGTTCAAGTGTAACGGTTTTTACATTCCCTCTATAAGTGATACCTTATGAGAAGTGTCCTTTTCTGTGTGACTTATTTCACTTAGAATCGTCGTACCTAAATCCACTCATCATGCTGCTACTAGCCTTATGACATTGATTTCATGGCTGAGTGATATTCCATTGTACATAAGGACCACAACTTCTTTATCCATTTTTCTCTTTCCTGGATTATTGAAGGTGGAATGAAGTGGAGGTCCTTGTCAACAGAGCAGCCCTAAACTTTGGGGTGCTTGTGTCTTGCTGATTTTTCATTTTCCCAATTTATACCCCCATGAGTGGAAGTGCCCTATGCTCTCTAAGCTGTGTTTTTTAGATGTTTCAGGACACACCGTACACTTCTCCAGAGTGGCTGTTGGCAATTTACATCCCGCTCATCAGTGTAGCAAGGCTCCCATTTCTCCATGGCCTGTCCTGTATTTCTGGTTTTGAGACTTTTTTCAGCATGGCCCTTTTGACCGATGGGTAGCGAGTCTTCTTTGTAGCGCTGATTTGCCTTTCCAGGTTGCTTGGTTGGCCAAAAAGGGCGTATGCGTTTTTTCCTGAATATATTCAGGAAAAAACGCATACGCCCTTTTTGGCCAAGGGCATCATTGTCAACGTTTTGCCGCTTTTCATGTGCTTTAAAGGCGATTCGAATCTACCTCCTGAAATCTGTTTCCTGCAATTCTGCCTTGATTTCAAATCCTCTTCTTTGCCTTCCCTCAATATATTTGTGGACGAGAGTTATCATTTATAACTCTGCAGGTTTGTGAATTGCAGTGCCCTGAAGCTCCATTTTACAACTCGCTTTTTTGGGAGCTGGCCGCAAAAGCGCAGGATGGCTTCAGGCCCTGTTCTGGTTCCGGGGGGGAGGATGAGCCTGTGGTTAATTCTTCTTCCTGATGGGAAAATAGAGTGACCTCTGCCTGTCCCAACACCAAGAGCTAGTCTCTCACTAGTTCCCCGTCTACCCGTTCATCCTCAGGAGAAATTGCAACCTGTACGGAACAGGAGGTTAAAGGTGCTGATGCTCCAAGTAGAGAGATTATTAGTAAAGTGGCTGGAATGGCGAACCCGGGCACAAGGAGAAGAGAAATGAGGTGCGTTTTAGAAACCTTTCCCCATCACATGGTGTACCATCTTTTTGTTTTCTCATGCATGTTTTCGATGTAGGAAGATGCCCTTGAACCTGGAGATTTGGGACCCATGCGATGGGTACCACGCAGTATTACTTTAAACGGTCTGCGTTTGCTCACCCAACCTCACCAAACCTCTCAGCCCCAAGAGTGTCCACCCTTATGTCTCATCCAGCTGTGGGTCTAGATATGGTCAATCCAGGTTGCATCACAGCCCCTGAACGCATTGTGTAAGAATTTCTCTCTCTTTCAATGTCTTGGGTTCATGGGTTTTTCGAAGTAATTTATTTTTATAATGGCGTTTAGCTGCTTTTCACTGCTGTGTTTATGCCGCTTTACACCCACTTGACACACTAACAGTGAGATATCAATACATAGGTTTTAAGATTATTACTAGTCAGATATATTCTTGTGCGGTGAATAGGGTGTGTTGAGTCCAGTTCTCTGAGCAAGGAGTAGGTCTTGTCTATTACATATTGGGTTTATGGAATGGTATCTGAGCTAATTTGAAACCCTTGTTTTATGTATCACCCCACCTCACCTTTCCCGTTAAGCAGCCATAGTGTGTTTTCTGCATGTGTGACTCTGTTCTGTTTTGTAATTCAGTTCAAGTGTAACTGTTTTTACATTCCCTCTATAAGTGATACCTTATGAGAAGTGTCCTTTTCTGTGTGACTTATTTCACTTAGAATCGTCGTACCTAAATCCACTCATCATGCTGCTACTAGCCTTATGACATTGATTTCATGGCTGAGTGATATTCCATTGTACATAAGGACCACAACTTCTTTATCCATTTTTCTCTTTCCTGGGATATTGAAGGTGGAATGAAGTGGAGGTCCTTGTCAACAGAGCAGACCTAAACTTTGGGGTGCTTGTGTCTTGCTGATTTTTCATTTTCCCAATTTATACCCCCATGAGTGGAAGTGCCCTATGCTCTCTAAGCTGTGTTTTTTAGATGTTTCAGGACACACCGTACACTTCTCCAGAGTGGCTGTTGGCAATTTACATCCCGCTCATCAGTGTAGCAAGGCTCCCATTTCTCCATGGCCTGTCCTGCATTTCTGGTTTTGAGACTTTTTTCAGCATGGCCCTTTTGACCGATGGGTAGCGAGTCTTCTTTGTAGCGCTGATTTGCCTTTCCAGGTTGCTTGGTTGGCCAAAAAGGGCGTATGCGTTTTTTCCTGAATATATTCAGGAAAAAACGCATACGCCCTTTTTGGCCAAGGGCATCATTGTCAACGTTTTGCCGCTTTTCATGTGCTTTAAAGGCGATTCGAATCTACCTCCTAAAATCTGTTTCCTGCAATTCTGCCTTGATTTCAAATCCTCTTCTTTGCCTTCCCTCAATATATTTGTGGACGAGAGTTATCATTTATAACTCTGCAGGTTTGTGAATTGCAGTGCCCTGAAGCTCCATTTTACAACTCGCTTTTTTGGGAGCTGGCCGCAAAAGCACAGGATGGCTTCAGGCCCTGTTCTGGTTCCGGGGGGGAGGATGAGCCTGTGGTTAATTCTTCTTCCTGATGGGAAAATAGAGTGACCTCTGCCTGTCCCAACACCAAGAGCTAGTCTCTCACTAGTTCCCCGTCTACCCGTTCATCCTCAGGAGAAATTGCAAACTGTACGGAACAGGAGGTTAAAGGTGCTGATGCTCCAAGTAGAGAGATTATTAGTAAAGCGGCTGGAATGGCGAAGCCGGGCACAAGGAGAAGAGAAATGAGGTGCGTTTTAGAAACCTTTCCCCATCACATGGTGTACCATCTTTTTGTTTTCTCATGCATGTTTTCGATGTAGGAAGATGCCCTTGAACCTGGAGATTTGGGACCCATGCGATGGGTACCACGCAGTATTACTTTAAACGGTCTGCGTTTGCTCACCCAACCTCACCAAACCTCTCAGCCCCAAGAGTGTCCACCCTTATGTCTCCTCCAGCTGTGGGTCTAGATATGGTCAATCCAGGTTGCATCACAGCCCCTGAACGCATTGTGTAAGAATTTCTCTCTCTTTCAATGTCTTGGTTTCATGGGTTTTTCGAAGTAATTTATTTTTATAATGGCGTTTAGCTGCTTTTCACTGCTGTGTTTATGCCGCTTTACACCCACTTGACACACTAACAGTGAGATATCAATACATAGGTTTTAAGATTATTACTAGTCAGATATATTCTTGTGCGGTGAATAGGGTGTGTTGAGTCCAGTTCTCTGAGCAAGGAGTAGGTCTTGTCTATTACATATTGGGTTTATGGAATGGTATCTGAGCTAATTTGAAACCCTTGTTTTATGTATCACCCCACCTCACCTTTCCCGTTAAGCAGCCATAGTGTGTTTTCTGCATGTGTGACTCTGTTCTGTTTTGTAATTCAGTTCAAGTGTAACTGTTTTTACATTCCCTCTATAAGTGATACCTTATGAGAAGTGTCCTTTTCTGTGTGACTTATTTCACTTAGAATCGTCGTACCTAAATCCACTCATCATGCTGCTACTAGCCTTATGACATTGATTTCATGGCTGAGTGATATTCCATTGTACATAAGGACCACAACTTCTTTATCCATTTTTCTCTTTCCTGGGATATTGAAGGTGGAATGAAGTGGAGGTCCTTGTCAACAGAGCAGCCCTAAACTTTGGGGTGCTTGTGTCTTGCTGATTTTTCATTTTCCCAATTTATACCCCCATGAGTGGAAGTGCCCTATGCTCTCTAAGCTGTGTTTTTTAGATGTTTCAGGACACACCGTACACTTCTCCAGAGTGGCTGTTGGCAATTTACATCCCGCTCATCAGTGTAGCAAGGCTCCCATTTCTCCATGGCCTGTCCTGTATTTCTGGTTTTGAGACTTTTTTCAGCATGGCCCTTTTGACCGATGGGTAGCGAGTCTTCTTTGTAGCGCTGATTTGCCTTTCCAGGTTGCTTGGTTGGCCAAAAAGGGCGTATGCGTTTTTTCCTGAATATATTCAGGAAAAAACGCATACGCCCTTTTTGGCCAAGGGCATCATTGTCAACGTTTTGCCGCTTTTCATGTGCTTTAAAGGCGATTCGAATCTACCTCCTGAAATCTGTTTCCTGCAATTCTGCCTTGATTTCAAATCCTCTTCTTTGCCTTCCCTCAATATATTTGTGGACGAGAGTTATCATTTATAACTCTGCAGGTTTGTGAATTGCAGTGCCCTGAAGCTCCATTTTACAACTCGCTTTTTTGGGAGCTGGCCGCAAAAGCGCAGGATGGCTTCAGGCCCTGTTCTGGTTCCGGGGGGGAGGATGAGCCTGTGGTTAATTCTTCTTCCTGATGGGAAAATAGAGTGACCTCTGCCTGTCCCAACACCAAGAGCTAGTCTCTCACTAGTTCCCCGTCTACCCGTTCATCCTCAGGAGAAATTGCAACCTGTACGGAACAGGAGGTTAAAGGTGCTGATGCTCCAAGTAGAGAGATTATTAGTAAAGCGGCTGGAATGGCGAACCCGGGCACAAGGAGAAGAGAAATGAGGTGCGTTTTAGAAACCTTTCCCCATCACATGGTGTACCATCTTTTTGTTTTCTCATGCATGTTTTCGATGTAGGAAGATGCCCTTGAACCTGGAGATTTGGGACCCATGCGATGGGTACCACGCAGTATTACTTTAAACGGTCTGCGTTTGCTCACCCAACCTCACCAAACCTCTCAGCCCCAAGAGTGTCCACCCTTATGTCTCATCCAGCTGTGGGTCTAGATATGGTCAATCCAGGTTGCATCACAGCCCCTGAACGCATTGTGTAAGAATTTCTCTCTCTTTCAATGTCTTGGTTTCATGGGTTTTTCGAAGTAATTTATTTTTATAATGGCGTTTAGCTGCTTTTCACTGCTGTGTTTATGCCGCTTTACACCCACTTGACACACTAACAGTGAGATATCAATACATAGGTTTTAAGATTATTACTAGTCAGATATATTCTTGTGCGGTGAATAGGGTGTGTTGAGTCCAGTTCTCTGAGCAAGGAGTAGGTCTTGTCTATTACATATTGGGTTTATGGAATGGTATCTGAGCTAATTTGAAACCCTTGTTTTATGTATCACCCCACCTCACCTTTCCCGTTAAGCAGCCATAGTGTGTTTTCTGCATGTGTGACTCTGTTCTGTTTTGTAATTCAGTTCAAGTGTAACTGTTTTTACATTCCCTCTATAAGTGATACCTTATGAGAAGTGTCCTTTTCTGTGTGACTTATTTCACTTAGAATCGTCGTACCTAAATCCACTCATCATGCTGCTACTAGCCTTATGACATTGATTTCATGGCTGAGTGATATTCCATTGTACATAAGGACCACAACTTCTTTATCCATTTTTCTCTTTCCTGGGATATTGAAGGTGGAATGAAGTGGAGGTCCTTGTCAACAGAGCAGACCTAAACTTTGGGGTGCTTGTGTCTTGCTGATTTTTCATTTTCCCAATTTATACCCCCATGAGTGGAAGTGCCCTATGCTCTCTAAGCTGTGTTTTTTAGATGTTTCAGGACACACCGTACACTTCTCCAGAGTGGCTGTTGGCAATTTACATCCCGCTCATCAGTGTAGCAAGGCTCCCATTTCTCCATGGCCTGTCCTGCATTTCTGGTTTTGAGACTTTTTTCAGCATGGCCCTTTTGACCGATGGGTAGCGAGTCTTCTTTGTAGCGCTGATTTGCCTTTCCAGGTTGCTTGGTTGGCCAAAAAGGGCGTATGCGTTTTTTCCTGAATATATTCAGGAAAAAACGCATACGCCCTTTTTGGCCAAGGGCATCATTGTCAACGTTTTGCCGCTTTTCATGTGCTTTAAAGGCGATTCGAATCTACCTCCTAAAATCTGTTTCCTGCAATTCTGCCTTGATTTCAAATCCTCTTCTTTGCCTTCCCTCAATATATTTGTGGACGAGAGTTATCATTTATAACTCTGCAGGTTTGTGAATTGCAGTGCCCTGAAGCTCCATTTTACAACTCGCTTTTTTGGGAGCTGGCCGCAAAAGCACAGGATGGCTTCAGGCCCTGTTCTGGTTCCGGGGGGGAGGATGAGCCTGTGGTTAATTCTTCTTCCTGATGGGAAAATAGAGTGACCTGTGCCTGTCCCAACACCAAGAGCTAGTCTCTCACTGGTTCCCCGTCTACCCGTTCATCCTCAGGACAAATTGCAACCTGTACGGAACAGGAGGTTAAAGGTGCTGATGCTCCAAGTAGGGAGATTATTAGTAAAGCGTCTGGAATGGTGAAGCCGGGCACAAGGAGAAGGGAAATGAGGTGCGTTTTAGAAACCTTTCCCCATCACATGGTGTACCATCTTTTTGTTTGCTCATGCATGTTTTCGATGTAGGAAGATGCCCTTGAACCTGTAGATTTGGGACCCATGCAATGGGTACCACGCAGTATTACTTTAAAGGGTCTGCGTTTGCTCACCCAACCTCACCAAACCTCTCAGCCCCAAGAGTGTCCACCCTTATGTCTCATCCAGCTGTGGGTCTAGATATGGTCAATCCAGGTTGCATCACAGCCCCTGAACGCATTGTGTAAGAATTTCTCTCTCTTTCACTGTCTTTGTTTCATGGGTTTGTAAAAGTAATTTATTTTTATAATGGGGTTTAGCTGCTTTTCACTGCTGTGTTTATGCCGCTTTACACCCACTTGACACACTAACAGAGAGATATCAATACATAGGTTTTAAGATTATTACTAGTCAGATATATTCTTGTGCGGTGAATAGGGCGTGTTGAGTCCAGTTCTCTGAGCAAGGAGTAGGTCTTGTCTATTACATATTGGGTTTATGGAACGGTATCTGAGCTAATTTGAAACCCTTGTTTTATGTATCACCCCACCTCACCTTTCCCGTTAAGCAGCCATAGTGTGTTTTCTGCATGTGTGACTCTGTTCTGTTTTGTAATTCAGTTCAAGTGTAACGGTTTTTACATTCCCTCTATAAGTGATACCTTATGAGAAGTGTCCTTTTCTGTGTGACTTATTTCACTTAGAATCGTCGTACCTAAATCCACTCATCATGCTGCTACTAGCCTTATGACATTGATTTCATGGCTGAGTGATATTCCATTGTACATAAGGACCACAACTTCTTTATCCATTTTTCTCTTTCCTGGGATATTGAAGGTGGAATGAAGTGGAGGTCCTTGTCAACAGAGCAGCCCTAAACTTTGGGGTGCTTGTGTCTTGCTGATTTTTCATTTTCCCAATTTATACCCCCATGAGTGGAAGTGCCCTATGCTCTCTAAGCTGTGTTTTTTAGATGTTTCAGGACACACCGTACACTTCTCCAGAGTGGCTGTTGGCAATTTACATCCCGCTCATCAGTGTAGCAAGGCTCCCATTTCTCCATGGCCTGTCCTGCATTTCTGGTTTTGAGACTTTTTTCAGCATGGCCCTTTTGACCGATGGGTAGCGAGTCTTCTTTGTAGCGCTGATTTGCCTTTCCAGGTTGCTTGGTTGGCCAAAAAGGGCGTATGCGTTTTTTCCTGAATATATTCAGGAAAAAACGCATACGCCCTTTTTGGCCAAGGGCATCATTGTCAACGTTTTGCCGCTTTTCATGTGCTTTAAAGGCGATTCGAATCTACCTCCTGAAATCTGTTTCCTGCAATTCTGCCTTGATTTCAAATCCTCTTCTTTGCCTTCCCTCAATATATTTGTGGACGAGAGTTATCATTTATAACTCTGCAGGTTTGTGAATTGCAGTGCCCTGAAGCTCCATTTTACAACTCGCTTTTTTGGGAGCTGGCCGCAAAAGCGCAGGATGGCTTCAGGCCCTGTTCTGGTTCCGGGGGGGAGGATGAGCCTGTGGTTAATTCTTCTTCCTGATGGGAAAATAGAGTGACCTCTGCCTGTCCCAACACCAAGAGCTAGTCTCTCACTGGTTCCCCGTCTACCCGTTCATCCTCAGGACAAATTGCAACCTGTACGGAACAGGAGGTTAAAGGTGCTGATGCTCCAAGTAGGGAGATTATTAGTAAAGCGGCTGGAATGGCGAACCCGGGCACAAGGAGAAGAGAAATGAGGTGCGTTTTAGAAACCTTTCCCCATCACATGGTGTACCATCTTTTTGTTTTCTCATGCATGTTTTCGATGTAGGAAGATGCCCTTGAACCTGGAGATTTGCGACCCATGCGATGGGGACCACGCAGTATTACTTTAAAGGGTCTGCGTTTGCTCACCCAACCTCACCAAACCTCTCAGCCCCAAGAGTGTCCACCCTTATGTCTGATCCAGCTGTGGGTCTAGATATGGTCAATCCAGGTTGCATCACAGCCCCTGAACGCATTGTGTAAGAATTTCTCTCTCTTTCACTGTCTTTGTTTCATGGCTTTGTAAAAGTAATTTATTTTTATAATGGGGTTTAGCTGCTTTTCACTGCTGTGTTTATGCCGCTTTACACCCACTTGACACACTAACAGAGAGATATCAATACATAGGTTTTAAGATTATTACTAGTCAGATATATTCTTGTGCGGTGAATAGGGCGTGTTGAGTCCAGTTCTCTGAGCAAGGAGTAGGTCTTGTCGATTACATATTGGGTTTATGGAACGGTATCTGAGCTAATTTGAAACCCTTGTTTTATGTATCACCCCACCTCACCTTTCCCGTTAAGCAGCCATAGTGTGTTTTCTGCATGTGTGACTCTGTTCTGTTTTGTAATTCAGTTCAAGTGTAACGGTTTTTACATTCCCTCTATAAGTGATACCTTATGAGAAGTGTCCTTTTCTGTGTGACTTATTTCACTTAGAATCGTCGTACCTAAATCCACTCATCATGCTGCTACTAGCCTTATGACATTGATTTCATGGCTGAGTGATATTCCATTGTACATAAGGACCACAACTTCTTTATCCATTTTTCTCTTTCCTGGGATATTGAAGGTGGAATGAAGTGGAGGTCCTTGTCAACAGAGCAGCCCTAAACTTTGGGGTGCTTGTGTCTTGCTGATTTTTCATTTTCCCAATTTATACCCCCATGAGTGGAAGTGCCCTATGCTCTCTAAGCTGTGTTTTTTAGATGTTTCAGGACACACCGTACACTTCTCCAGAGTGGCTGTTGGCAATTTACATCCCGCTCATCAGTGTAGCAAGGCTCCCATTTCTCCATGGCCTGTCCTGTATTTCTGGTTTTGAGACTTTTTTCAGCATGGCCCTTTTGACCGATGGGTAGCGAGTCTTCTTTGTAGCGCTGATTTGCCTTTCCAGGTTGCTTGGTTGGCCAAAAAGGGCGTATGCGTTTTTTCCTGAATATATTCAGGAAAAAACGCATACGCCCTTTTTGGCCAAGGGCATCATTGTCAACGTTTTGCCGCTTTTCATGTGCTTTAAAGGCGATTCGAATCTACCTCCTGAAATCTGTTTCCTGCAATTCTGCCTTGATTTCAAATCCTCTTCTTTGCCTTCCCTCAATATATTTGTGGACGAGAGTTATCATTTATAACTCTGCAGGTTTGTGAATTGCAGTGCCCTGAAGCTCCATTTTACAACTCGCTTTTTTGGGAGCTGGCCGCAAAAGCGCAGGATGGCTTCAGGCCCTGTTCTGGTTCCGGGGGGGAGGATGAGCCTGTGGTTAATTCTTCTTCCTGATGGGAAAATAGAGTGACCTCTGCCTGTCCCAACACCAAGAGCTAGTCTCTCACTGGTTCCCCGTCTACCCGTTCATCCTCAGGACAAATTGCAACCTGTACGGAACAGGAGGTTAAAGGTGCTGATGCTCCAAGTAGGGAGATTATTAGTAAAGCGGCTGGAATGGCGAACCCGGGCACAAGGAGAAGAGAAATGAGGTGCGTTTTAGAAACCTTTCCCCATCACATGGTGTACCATCTTTTTGTTTTCTCATGCATGTTTTCGATGTAGGAAGATGCCCTTGAACCTGGAGATTTGCGACCCATGCGATGGGGACCACGCAGTATTACTTTAAAGGGTCTGCGTTTGCTCACCCAACCTCACCAAACCTCTCAGCCCCAAGAGTGTCCACCCTTATGTCTGATCCAGCTGTGGGTCTAGATATGGTCAATCCAGGTTGCATCACAGCCCCTGAACGCATTGTGTAAGAATTTCTCTCTCTTTCACTGTCTTTGTTTCATGGCTTTGTAAAAGTAATTTATTTTTATAATGGGGTTTAGCTGCTTTTCACTGCTGTGTTTATGCCGCTTTACACCCACTTGACACACTAACAGAGAGATATCAATACATAGGTTTTAAGATTATTACTAGTCAGATATATTCTTGTGCGGTGAATAGGGCGTGTTGAGTCCAGTTCTCTGAGCAAGGAGTAGGTCTTGTCTATTACATATTGGGTTTATGGAACGGTATCTGAGCTAATTTGAAACCCTTGTTTTATGTATCACCCCACCTCACCTTTCCCGTTAAGCAGCCATAGTGTGTTTTCTGCATGTGTGACTCTGTTCTGTTTTGTAATTCAGTTCAAGTGTAACGGTTTTTACATTCCCTCTATAAGTGATACCTTATGAGAAGTGTCCTTTTCTGTGTGACTTATTTCACTTAGAATCGTCGTACCTAAATCCACTCATCATGCTGCTACTAGCCTTATGACATTGATTTCATGGCTGAGTGATATTCCATTGTACATAAGGACCACAACTTCTTTATCCATTTTTCTCTTTCCTGGGATATTGAAGGTGGAATGAAGTGGAGGTCCTTGTCAACAGAGCAGCCCTAAACTTTGGGGTGCTTGTGTCTTGCTGATTTTTCATTTTCCCAATTTATACCCCCATGAGTGGAAGTGCCCTATGCTCTCTAAGCTGTGTTTTTTAGATGTTTCAGGACACACCGTACACTTCTCCAGAGTGGCTGTTGGCAATTTACATCCCGCCCATCAGTGTAGCAAGGCTCCCATTTCTCCATGGCCTGTCCTGCATTTCTGGTTTTGAGACTTTTTTCAGCATGGCCCTTTTGACCGATGGGTAGCGAGTCTTCTTTGTAGCGCTGATTTGCCTTTCCAGGTTGCTTGGTTGGCCAAAAAGGGTGTATGCGTTTTTTTCTGAATATATTCAGGAAAAAACGCATACGCCCTTTTTGGCCAAGGGCATCATTGTCAACGTTTTGCCGCTTTTCATGTGCTTTAAAGGCGATTCGAATCTTCCTCCTGAAATCTGTTTCCTGCAATTCTGCCTTGATTTCAAATCCTCTTCTTTGCCTTCCCTCAATATATTTGTGGACGAGAGTTATCATTTATAACTCTGCAGGTTTGTGAATTGCAGTGCCCTGAAGCTCCATTTTACAACTCGCTTTTTTGGGAGCTGGCCGCAAAAGCGCAGGATGGCTTAAGGCCCTGTTCTGGTTCCAGGGGGGAGGATGAGCCCGTGGTTAATTCTTCTTCCTGATGGGAAAATAGAGTGACCTGTGCCTGTCCCAACACCAAGAGCTAGTCTCTCACTAGTTCCCCGTCTACCCGTTCATCCTCAGGAGAAATTGCAAACTGTACGGAACAGGAGGTTAAAGGTGCTGATGCTCCAAGTAGAGAGATTATTAGTAAAGCGGCTGGAATGGCGAACCCGGGCACAAGGAGAAGAGAAATGAGGTGCGTTTTAGAAACCTTTCCCCATCACATGGTGTACCATCTTTTTGTTTTCTCATGCATGTTTTCGATGTAGGAAGATGCCCTTGAACCTGGAGATTTGGGACCCATGCGATGGGTACCACGCAGTATTACTTTAAACGGTCTGCGTTTGCTCACCCAACCTCACCAAACCTCTCAGCCCCAAGAGTGTCCACCCTTATGTCTCATCCAGCTGTGGGTCTAGATATGGTCAATCCAGGTTGCATCACAGCCCCTGAACGCATTGTGTAAGAATTTCTCTCTCTTCCACTGTCTTTGTTTCATGGGTTTGTAAAAGTAATTTATTTTTATAATGGCGTTTAGCTGCTTTTCACTGCTGTGTTTATGCCGCTTTACACCCACTTGACACACTAACAGTGAGATATCAATACATAGGTTTTAAGATTATTACTAGTCAGATATATTCTTGTGCGGTGAATAGGGTGTGCTGAGTCCAGTTCTCTGAGCAAGGAGTAGGTCTTGTCTATTACATATTGGGTTTATGGAATGGTATCTGAGCTAATTTGAAACCCTTGTTTTATGTATCACCCCACCTCACCTTTCCCGTTAAGCAGCCATAGTGTGTTTTCTGCATGTGTGACTCTGTTCTGTTTTGTAATTCAGTTCAAGTGTAACGGTTTTTACATTCCCTCTATAAGTGATACATTATGAGAAGTGTCCTTTTCTGTGTGACTTATTTCACTTAGAATCGTCGTACCTAAATCCACTCATCATGCTGCTACTAGCCTTATGACATTGATTTCATGGCTGAGTGATATTCCATTGTACATAAGGACCACAACTTCTTTATCCATTTTTCTCTTTCCTGGGATATTGAAGGTGGAATGAAGTGGAGGTCCTTGTCAACAGAGCAGACCTAAACTTTGGGGTGCTTGTGTCTTGCTGATTTTTCATTTTCCCAATTTATACCCCCATGAGTGGAAGTGCCCTATGCTCTCTAAGCTGTGTTTTTTAGATGTTTCAGGACACACCGTACACTTCTCCAGAGTGGCTGTTGGCAATTTACATCCCGCTCATCAGTGTAGCAAGGCTCCCATTTCTCCATGGCCTGTCCTGCATTTCTGGTTTTGAGACTTTTTTCAGCATGGCCCTTTTGACCGATGGGTAGCGAGTCTTCTTTGTAGCGCTGATTTGCCTTTCCAGGTTGCTTGGTTGGCCAAAAAGGGCGTATGCGTTTTTTCCTGAATATATTCAGGAAAAAACGCATACGCCCTTTTTGGCCAAGGGCATCATTGTCAACGTTTTGCCGCTTTTCATGTGCTTTAAAGGCGATTCGAATCTACCTCCTGAAATCTGTTTCCTGCAATTCTGCCTTGATTTCAAATCCTCTTCTTTGCCTTCCCTCAATATATTTGTGGACGAGAGTTATCATTTATAACTCTGCAGGTTTGTGAATTGCAGTGCCCTGAAGCTCCATTTTACAACTCGCTTTTTTGGGAGCTGGCCGCAAAAGCACAGGATGGCTTCAGGCCCTGTTCTGGTTCCGGGGGGGAGGATGAGCCTGTGGTTAATTCTTCTTCCTGATGGGAAAATAGAGTGACCTGTGCCTGTCCCAACACCAAGAGCTAGTCTCTCACTGGTTCCCCGTCTACCCGTTCATCCTCAGGACAAATTGCAACCTGTACGGAACAGGAGGTTAAAGGTGCTGATGCTCCAAGTAGGGAGATTATTAGTAAAGCGTCTGGAATGGTGAAGCCGGGCACAAGGAGAAGGGAAATGAGGTGCGTTTTAGAAACCTTTCCCCATCACATGGTGTACCATCTTTTTGTTTGCTCATGCATGTTTTCGATGTAGGAAGATGCCCTTGAACCTGGAGATTTGCGACCCATGCGATGGGGACCACGCAGTATTACTTTAAAGGGTCTGCGTTTGCTCACCCAACCTCACCAAACCTCTCAGCCCCAAGAGTGTCCACCCTTATGTCTGATCCAGCTGTGGGTCTAGATATGGTCAATCCAGGTTGCATCACAGCCCCTGAACGCATTGTGTAAGAATTTCTCTCTCTTTCACTGTCTTTGTTTCATGGGTTTGTAAAAGTAATTTATTTTTATAATGGGGTTTAGCTGCTTTTCACTGCTGTGTTTATGCCGCTTTACACCCACTTGACACACTAACAGAGAGATATCAATACATAGGTTTTAAGATTATTACTAGTCAGATATATTCTTGTGCGGTGAATAGGGCGTGTTGAGTCCAGTTCTCTGAGCAAGGAGTAGGTCTTGTCGATTACATATTGGGTTTATGGAACGGTATCTGAGCTAATTTGAAACCCTTGTTTTATGTATCACCCCACCTCACCTTTCCCGTTAAGCAGCCATAGTGTGTTTTCTGCATGTGTGACTCTGTTCTGTTTTGTAATTCAGTTCAAGTGTAACGGTTTTTACATTCCCTCTATAAGTGATACCTTATGAGAAGTGTCCTTTTCTGTGTGACTTATTTCACTTAGAATCGTCGTACCTAAATCCACTCATCATGCTGCTACTAGCCTTATGACATTGATTTCATGGCTGAGTGATATTCCATTGTACATAAGGACCACAACTTCTTTATCCATTTTTCTCTTTCCTGGGATATTGAAGGTGGAATGAAGTGGAGGTCCTTGTCAACAGAGCAGCCCTAAACTTTGGGGTGCTTGTGTCTTGCTGATTTTTCATTTTCCCAATTTATACCCCCATGAGTGGAAGTGCCCTATGCTCTCTAAGCTGTGTTTTTTAGATGTTTCAGGACACACCGTACACTTCTCCAGAGTGGCTGTTGGCAATTTACATCCCGCCCATCAGTGTAGCAAGGCTCCCATTTCTCCATGGCCTGTCCTGCATTTCTGGTTTTGAGACTTTTTTCAGCATGGCCCTTTTGACCGATGGGTAGCGAGTCTTCTTTGTAGCGCTGATTTGCCTTTCCAGGTTGCTTGGTTGGCCAAAAAGGGTGTATGCGTTTTTTTCTGAATATATTCAGGAAAAAACGCATACGCCCTTTTTGGCCAAGGGCATCATTGTCAACGTTTTGCCGCTTTTCATGTGCTTTAAAGGCGATTCGAATCTTCCTCCTGAAATCTGTTTCCTGCAATTCTGCCTTGATTTCAAATCCTCTTCTTTGCCTTCCCTCAATATATTTGTGGACGAGAGTTATCATTTATAACTCTGCAGGTTTGTGAATTGCAGTGCCCTGAAGCTCCATTTTACAACTCGCTTTTTTGGGAGCTGGCCGCAAAAGCGCAGGATGGCTTCAGGCCCTGTTCTGGTTCCAGGGGGGAGGATGAGCCCGTGGTTAATTCTTCTTCCTGATGGGAAAATAGAGTGACCTGTGCCTGTCCCAACACCAAGAGCTAGTCTCTCACTAGTTCCCCGTCTACCCGTTCATCCTCAGGAGAAATTGCAAACTGTACGGAACAGGAGGTTAAAGGTGCTGATGCTCCAAGTAGAGAGATTATTAGTAAAGCGGCTGGAATGGCGAACCCGGGCACAAGGAGAAGAGAAATGAGGTGCGTTTTAGAAACCTTTCCCCATCACATGGTGTACCATCTTTTTGTTTTCTCATGCATGTTTTCGATGTAGGAAGATGCCCTTGAACCTGGAGATTTGGGACCCATGCGATGGGTACCACACAGTATTACTTTAAACGGTCTGCGTTTGCTCACCCAACCTCACCAAACCTCTCAGCCCCAAGAGTGTCCACCCTTATGTCTCATCCAGCTGTGGGTCTAGATATGGTCAATCCAGGTTGCATCACAGCCCCTGAACGCATTGTGTAAGAATTTCTCTCTCTTCCACTGTCTTTGTTTCATGGGTTTGTAAAAGTAATTTATTTTTATAATGGCGTTTAGCTGCTTTTCACTGCTGTGTTTATGCCGCTTTACACCCACTTGACACACTAACAGTGAGATATCAATACATAGGTTTTAAGATTATTACTAGTCAGATATATTCTTGTGCGGTGAATAGGGTGTGCTGAGTCCAGTTCTCTGAGCAAGGAGTAGGTCTTGTCTATTACATATTGGGTTTATGGAATGGTATCTGAGCTAATTTGAAACCCTTGTTTTATGTATCACCCCACCTCACCTTTCCCGTTAAGCAGCCATAGTGTGTTTTCTGCATGTGTGACTCTGTTCTGTTTTGTAATTCAGTTCAAGTGTAACTGTTTTTACATTCCCTCTATAAGTGATACATTATGAGAAGTGTCCTTTTCTGTGTGACTTATTTCACTTAGAATCGTCGTACCTAAATCCACTCATCATGCTGCTACTAGCCTTATGACATTGATTTCATGGCTGAGTGATATTCCATTGTACATAAGGACCACAACTTCTTTATCCATTTTTCTCTTTCCTGGGATATTGAAGGTGGAATGAAGTGGAGGTCCTTGTCAACAGAGCAGACCTAAACTTTGGGGTGCTTGTGTCTTGCTGATTTTTCATTTTCCCAATTTATACCCCCATGAGTGGAAGTGCCCTATGCTCTCTAAGCTGTGTTTTTTAGATGTTTCAGGACACACCGTACACTTCTCCAGAGTGGCTGTTGGCAATTTACATCCCGCTCATCAGTGTAGCAAGGCTCCCATTTCTCCATGGCCTGTCCTGCATTTCTGGTTTTGAGACTTTTTTCAGCATGGCCCTTTTGACCGATGGGTAGCGAGTCTTCTTTGTAGCGCTGATTTGCCTTTCCAGGTTGCTTGGTTGGCCAAAAAGGGCGTATGCGTTTTTTCCTGAATATATTCAGGAAAAAACGCATACGCCCTTTTTGGCCAAGGGCATCATTGTCAACGTTTTGCCGCTTTTCATGTGCTTTAAAGGCGATTCGAATCTACCTCCTGAAATCTGTTTCCTGCAATTCTGCCTTGATTTCAAATCCTCTTCTTTGCCTTCCCTCAATATATTTGTGGACGAGAGTTATCATTTATAACTCTGCAGGTTTGTGAATTGCAGTGCCCTGAAGCTCCATTTTACAACTCGCTTTTTTGGGAGCTGGCCGCAAAAGCACAGGATGGCTTCAGGCCCTGTTCTGGTTCCGGGGGGGAGGATGAGCCTGTGGTTAATTCTTCTTCCTGATGGGAAAATAGAGTGACCTGTGCCTGTCCCAACACCAAGAGCTAGTCTCTCACTGGTTCCCCGTCTACCCGTTCATCCTCAGGACAAATTGCAACCTGTACGGAACAGGAGGTTAAAGGTGCTGATGCTCCAAGTAGGGAGATTATTAGTAAAGCGTCTGGAATGGTGAAGCCGGGCACAAGGAGAAGGGAAATGAGGTGCGTTTTAGAAACCTTTCCCCATCACATGGTGTACCATCTTTTTGTTTTCTCATGCATGTTTTCGATGTAGGAAGATGCCCTTGAACCTGGAGATTTGCGACCCATGCGATGGGGACCACGCAGTATTACTTTAAAGGGTCTGCGTTTGCTCACCCAACCTCACCAAACCTCTCAGCCCCAAGAGTGTCCACCCTTATGTCTGATCCAGCTGTGGGTCTAGATATGGTCAATCCAGGTTGCATCACAGCCCCTGAACGCATTGTGTAAGAATTTCTCTCTCTTTCACTGTCTTTGTTTCATGGCTTTGTAAAAGTAATTTATTTTTATAATGGGGTTTAGCTGCTTTTCACTGCTGTGTTTATGCCGCTTTACACCCACTTGACACACTAACAGAGAGATATCAATACATAGGTTTTAAGATTATTACTAGTCAGATATATTCTTGTGCGGTGAATAGGGCGTGTTGAGTCCAGTTCTCTGAGCAAGGAGTAGGTCTTGTCTATTACATATTGGGTTTATGGAACGGTATCTGAGCTAATTTGAAACCCTTGTTTTATGTATCACCCCACCTCACCTTTCCCGTTAAGCAGCCATAGTGTGTTTTCTGCATGTGTGACTCTGTTCTGTTTTGTAATTCAGTTCAAGTGTAACGGTTTTTACATTCCCTCTATAAGTGATACCTTATGAGAAGTGTCCTTTTCTGTGTGACTTATTTCACTTAGAATCGTCGTACCTAAATCCACTCATCATGCTGCTACTAGCCTTATGACATTGATTTCATGGCTGAGTGATATTCCATTGTACATAAGGACCACAACTTCTTTATCCATTTTTCTCTTTCCTGGGATATTGAAGGTGGAATGAAGTGGAGGTCCTTGTCAACAGAGCAGCCCTAAACTTTGGGGTGCTTGTGTCTTGCTGATTTTTCATTTTCCCAATTTATACCCCCATGAGTGGAAGTGCCCTATGCTCTCTAAGCTGTGTTTTTTAGATGTTTCAGGACACACCGTACACTTCTCCAGAGTGGCTGTTGGCAATTTACATCCCGCCCATCAGTGTAGCAAGGCTCCCATTTCTCCATGGCCTGTCCTGCATTTCTGGTTTTGAGACTTTTTTCAGCATGGCCCTTTTGACCGATGGGTAGCGAGTCTTCTTTGTAGCGCTGATTTGCCTTTCCAGGTTGCTTGGTTGGCCAAAAAGGGTGTATGCGTTTTTTTCTGAATATATTCAGGAAAAAACGCATACGCCCTTTTTGGCCAAGGGCATCATTGTCAACGTTTTGCCGCTTTTCATGTGCTTTAAAGGCGATTCGAATCTTCCTCCTGAAATCTGTTTCCTGCAATTCTGCCTTGATTTCAAATCCTCTTCTTTGCCTTCCCTCAATATATTTGTGGACGAGAGTTATCATTTATAACTCTGCAGGTTTGTGAATTGCAGTGCCCTGAAGCTCCATTTTACAACTCGCTTTTTTGGGAGCTGGCCGCAAAAGCGCAGGATGGCTTCAGGCCCTGTTCTGGTTCCAGGGGGGAGGATGAGCCCGTGGTTAATTCTTCTTCCTGATGGGAAAATAGAGTGACCTGTGCCTGTCCCAACACCAAGAGCTAGTCTCTCACTAGTTCCCCGTCTACCCGTTCATCCTCAGGAGAAATTGCAAACTGTACGGAACAGGAGGTTAAAGGTGCTGATGCTCCAAGTAGAGAGATTATTAGTAAAGCGGCTGGAATGGCGAACCCGGGCACAAGGAGAAGAGAAATGAGGTGCGTTTTAGAAACCTTTCCCCATCACATGGTGTACCATCTTTTTGTTTTCTCATGCATGTTTTCGATGTAGGAAGATGCCCTTGAACCTGGAGATTTGGGACCCATGCGATGGGTACCACGCAGTATTACTTTAAACGGTCTGCGTTTGCTCACCCAACCTCACCAAACCTCTCAGCCCCAAGAGTGTCCACCCTTATGTCTCATCCAGCTGTGGGTCTAGATATGGTCAATCCAGGTTGCATCACAGCCCCTGAACGCATTGTGTAAGAATTTCTCTCTCTTCCACTGTCTTTGTTTCATGGGTTTGTAAAAGTAATTTATTTTTATAATGGCGTTTAGCTGCTTTTCACTGCTGTGTTTATGCCGCTTTACACCCACTTGACACACTAACAGTGAGATATCAATACATAGGTTTTAAGATTATTACTAGTCAGATATATTCTTGTGCGGTGAATAGGGTGTGCTGAGTCCAGTTCTCTGAGCAAGGAGTAGGTCTTGTCTATTACATATTGGGTTTATGGAATGGTATCTGAGCTAATTTGAAACCCTTGTTTTATGTATCACCCCACCTCACCTTTCCCGTTAAGCAGCCATAGTGTGTTTTCTGCATGTGTGACTCTGTTCTGTTTTGTAATTCAGTTCAAGTGTAACTGTTTTTACATTCCCTCTATAAGTGATACATTATGAGAAGTGTCCTTTTCTGTGTGACTTATTTCACTTAGAATCGTCGTACCTAAATCCACTCATCATGCTGCTACTAGCCTTATGACATTGATTTCATGGCTGAGTGATATTCCATTGTACATAAGGACCACAACTTCTTTATCCATTTTTCTCTTTCCTGGGATATTGAAGGTGGAATGAAGTGGAGGTCCTTGTCAACAGAGCAGACCTAAACTTTGGGGTGCTTGTGTCTTGCTGATTTTTCATTTTCCCAATTTATACCCCCATGAGTGGAAGTGCCCTATGCTCTCTAAGCTGTGTTTTTTAGATGTTTCAGGACACACCGTACACTTCTCCAGAGTGGCTGTTGGCAATTTACATCCCGCTCATCAGTGTAGCAAGGCTCCCATTTCTCCATGGCCTGTCCTGCATTTCTGGTTTTGAGACTTTTTTCAGCATGGCCCTTTTGACCGATGGGTAGCGAGTCTTCTTTGTAGCGCTGATTTGCCTTTCCAGGTTGCTTGGTTGGCCAAAAAGGGCGTATGCGTTTTTTCCTGAATATATTCAGGAAAAAACGCATACGCCCTTTTTGGCCAAGGGCATCATTGTCAACGTTTTGCCGCTTTTCATGTGCTTTAAAGGCGATTCGAATCTACCTCCTGAAATCTGTTTCCTGCAATTCTGCCTTGATTTCAAATCCTCTTCTTTGCCTTCCCTCAATATATTTGTGGACGAGAGTTATCATTTATAACTCTGCAGGTTTGTGAATTGCAGTGCCCTGAAGCTCCATTTTACAACTCGCTTTTTTGGGAGCTGGCCGCAAAAGCACAGGATGGCTTCAGGCCCTGTTCTGGTTCCGGGGGGGAGGATGAGCCTGTGGTTAATTCTTCTTCCTGATGGGAAAATAGAGTGACCTGTGCCTGTCCCAACACCAAGAGCTAGTCTCTCACTGGTTCCCCGTCTACCCGTTCATCCTCAGGACAAATTGCAACCTGTACGGAACAGGAGGTTAAAGGTGCTGATGCTCCAAGTAGGGAGATTATTAGTAAAGCGTCTGGAATGGTGAAGCCGGGCACAAGGAGAAGGGAAATGAGGTGCGTTTTAGAAACCTTTCCCCATCACATGGTGTACCATCTTTTTGTTTGCTCATGCATGTTTTCGATGTAGGAAGATGCCCTTGAACCTGTAGATTTGGGACCCATGCAATGGGTACCACGCAGTATTACTTTAAAGGGTCTGCGTTTGCTCACCCAACCTCACCAAACCTCTCAGCCCCAAGAGTGTCCACCCTTATGTCTCATCCAGCTGTGGGTCTAGATATGGTCAATCCAGGTTGCATCACAGCCCCTGAACGCATTGTGTAAGAATTTCTCTCTCTTTCACTGTCTTTGTTTCATGGGTTTGTAAAAGTAATTTATTTTTATAATGGGGTTTAGCTGCTTTTCACTGCTGTGTTTATGCCGCTTTACACCCACTTGACACACTAACAGAGAGATATCAATACATAGGTTTTAAGATTATTACTAGTCAGATATATTCTTGTGCGGTGAATAGGGCGTGTTGAGTCCAGTTCTCTGAGCAAGGAGTAGGTCTTGTCTATTACATATTGGGTTTATGGAACGGTATCTGAGCTAATTTGAAACCCTTGTTTTATGTATCACCCCACCTCACCTTTCCCGTTAAGCAGCCATAGTGTGTTTTCTGCATGTGTGACTCTGTTCTGTTTTGTAATTCAGTTCAAGTGTAACGGTTTTTACATTCCCTCTATAAGTGATACCTTATGAGAAGTGTCCTTTTCTGTGTGACTTATTTCACTTAGAATCGTCGTACCTAAATCCACTCATCATGCTGCTACCAGCCTTATGACATTGATTTCATGGCTGAGTGATATTCCATTGTACATAAGGACCACAACTTCTTTATCCATTTTTCTCTTTCCTGGGATATTGAAGGTGGAATGAAGTGGAGGTCCTTGTCAACAGAGCAGCCCTAAACTTTGGGGTGCTTGTGTCTTGCTGATTTTTCATTTTCCCAATTTATACCCCCATGAGTGGAAGTGCCCTATGCTCTCTAAGCTGTGTTTTTTAGATGTTTCAGGACACACCGTACACTTCTCCAGAGTGGCTGTTGGCAATTTACATCCCGCTCATCAGTGTAGCAAGGCTCCCATTTCTCCATGGCCTGTCCTGTATTTCTGGTTTTGAGACTTTTTTCAGCATGGCCCTTTTGACCGATGGGTAGCGAGTCTTCTTTGTAGCGCTGATTTGCCTTTCCAGGTTGCTTGGTTGGCCAAAAAGGGCGTATGCGTTTTTTCCTGAATATATTCAGGAAAAAACGCATACGCCCTTTTTGGCCAAGGGCATCATTGTCAACGTTTTGCCGCTTTTCATGTGCTTTAAAGGCGATTCGAATCTACCTCCTGAAATCTGTTTCCTGCAATTCTGCCTTGATTTCAAATCCTCTTCTTTGCCTTCCCTCAATATATTTGTGGACGAGAGTTATCATTTATAACTCTGCAGGTTTGTGAATTGCAGTGCCCTGAAGCTCCATTTTACAACTCGCTTTTTTGGGAGCTGGCCGCAAAAGCGCAGGATGGCTTCAGGCCCTGTTCTGGTTCCGGGGGGGAGGATGAGCCTGTGGTTAATTCTTCTTCCTGATGGGAAAATAGAGTGACCTCTGCCTGTCCCAACACCAAGAGCTAGTCTCTCACTGGTTCCCCGTCTACCCGTTCATCCTCAGGACAAATTGCAACCTGTACGGAACAGGAGGTTAAAGGTGCTGATGCTCCAAGTAGGGAGATTATTAGTAAAGCGGCTGGAATGGCGAACCCGGGCACAAGGAGAAGAGAAATGAGGTGCGTTTTAGAAACCTTTCCCCATCACATGGTGTACCATCTTTTTGTTTTCTCATGCATGTTTTCGATGTAGGAAGATGCCCTTGAACCTGGAGATTTGCGACCCATGCGATGGGGACCACGCAGTATTACTTTAAAGGGTCTGCGTTTGCTCACCCAACCTCACCAAACCTCTCAGCCCCAAGAGTGTCCACCCTTATGTCTGATCCAGCTGTGGGTCTAGATATGGTCAATCCAGGTTGCATCACAGCCCCTGAACGCATTGTGTAAGAATTTCTCTCTCTTTCACTGTCTTTGTTTCATGGCTTTGTAAAAGTAATTTATTTTTATAATGGGGTTTAGCTGCTTTTCACTGCTGTGTTTATGCCGCTTTACACCCACTTGACACACTAACAGAGAGATATCAATACATAGGTTTTAAGATTATTACTAGTCAGATATATTCTTGTGCGGTGAATAGGGCGTGTTGAGTCCAGTTCTCTGAGCAAGGAGTAGGTCTTGTCTATTACATATTGGGTTTATGGAACGGTATCTGAGCTAATTTGAAACCCTTGTTTTATGTATCACCCCACCTCACCTTTCCCGTTAAGCAGCCATAGTGTGTTTTCTGCATGTGTGACTCTGTTCTGTTTTGTAATTCAGTTCAAGTGTAACGGTTTTTACATTCCCTCTATAAGTGATACCTTATGAGAAGTGTCCTTTTCTGTGTGACTTATTTCACTTAGAATCGTCGTACCTAAATCCACTCATCATGCTGCTACTAGCCTTATGACATTGATTTCATGGCTGAGTGATATTCCATTGTACATAAGGACCACAACTTCTTTATCCATTTTTCTCTTTCCTGGGATATTGAAGGTGGAATGAAGTGGAGGTCCTTGTCAACAGAGCAGCCCTAAACTTTGGGGTGCTTGTGTCTTGCTGATTTTTCATTTTCCCAATTTATACCCCCATGAGTGGAAGTGCCCTATGCTCTCTAAGCTGTGTTTTTTAGATGTTTCAGGACACACCGTACACTTCTCCAGAGTGGCTGTTGGCAATTTACATCCCGCCCATCAGTGTAGCAAGGCTCCCATTTCTCCATGGCCTGTCCTGCATTTCTGGTTTTGGGACTTTTTTCAGCATGGCCCTTTTGACCGATGGGTAGCGAGTCTTCTTTGTAGCGCTGATTTGCCTTTCCAGGTTGCTTGGTTGGCCAAAAAGGGTGTATGCGTTTTTTTCTGAATATATTCAGGAAAAAACGCATACGCCCTTTTTGGCCAAGGGCATCATTGTCAACGTTTTGCCGCTTTTCATGTGCTTTAAAGGCGATTCGAATCTTCCTCCTGAAATCTGTTTCCTGCAATTCTGCCTTGATTTCAAATCCTCTTCTTTGCCTTCCCTCAATATATTTGTGGACGAGAGTTATCATTTATAACTCTGCAGGTTTGTGAATTGCAGTGCCCTGAAGCTCCATTTTACAACTCGCTTTTTTGGGAGCTGGCCGCAAAAGCGCAGGATGGCTTCAGGCCCTGTTCTGGTTCCAGGGGGGAGGATGAGCCCGTGGTTAATTCTTCTTCCTGATGGGAAAATAGAGTGACCTGTGCCTGTCCCAACACCAAGAGCTAGTCTCTCACTAGTTCCCCGTCTACCCGTTCATCCTCAGGAGAAATTGCAAACTGTACGGAACAGGAGGTTAAAGGTGCTGATGCTCCAAGTAGAGAGATTATTAGTAAAGCGGCTGGAATGGCGAACCCGGGCACAAGGAGAAGAGAAATGAGGTGCGTTTTAGAAACCTTTCCCCATCACATGGTGTACCATCTTTTTGTTTTCTCATGCATGTTTTCGATGTAGGAAGATGCCCTTGAACCTGGAGATTTGGGACCCATGCGATGGGTACCACGCAGTATTACTTTAAACGGTCTGCGTTTGCTCACCCAACCTCACCAAACCTCTCAGCCCCAAGAGTGTCCACCCTTATGTCTCATCCAGCTGTGGGTCTAGATATGGTCAATCCAGGTTGCATCACAGCCCCTGAACGCATTGTGTAAGAATTTCTCTCTCTTTCAATGTCTTGGTTTCATGGGTTTTTCGAAGTAATTTATTTTTATAATGGCGTTTAGCTGCTTTTCACTGCTGTGTTTATGCCGCTTTACACCCACTTGACACACTAACAGTGAGATATCAATACATAGGTTTTAAGATTATTACTAGTCAGATATATTCTTGTGCGGTGAATAGGGTGTGTTGAGTCCAGTTCTCTGAGCAAGGAGTAGGTCTTGTCTATTACATATTGGGTTTATGGAATGGTATCTGAGCTAATTTGAAACCCTTGTTTTATGTATCACCCCACCTCACCTTTCCCGTTAAGCAGCCATAGTGTGTTTTCTGCATGTGTGACTCTGTTCTGTTTTGTAATTCAGTTCAAGTGTAACTGTTTTTACATTCCCTCTATAAGTGATACCTTATGAGAAGTGTCCTTTTCTGTGTGACTTATTTCACTTAGAATCTTCGTACCTAAATCCACTCATCATGCTGCTACTAGCCTTATGACATTGATTTCATGGCTGAGTGATATTCCATTGTACATAAGGACCACAACTTCTTTATCCATTTTTCTCTTTCCTGGGATATTGAAGGTGGAATGAAGTGGAGGTCCTTGTCAACAGAGCAGACCTAAACTTTGGGGTGCTTGTGTCTTGCTGATTTTTCATTTTCCCAATTTATACCCCCATGAGTGGAAGTGCCCTATGCTCTCTAAGCTGTGTTTTTTAGATGTTTCAGGACACACCGTACACTTCTCCAGAGTGGCTGTTGGCAATTTACATCCCGCTCATCAGTGTAGCAAGGCTCCCATTTCTCCATGGCCTGTCCTGCATTTCTGGTTTTGAGACTTTTTTCAGCATGGCCCTTTTGACCGATGGGTAGCGAGTCTTCTTTGTAGCGCTGATTTGCCTTTCCAGGTTGCTTGGTTGGCCAAAAAGGGCGTATGCGTTTTTTCCTGAATATATTCAGGAAAAAACGCATACGCCCTTTTTGGCCAAGGGCATCATTGTCAACGTTTTGCCGCTTTTCATGTGCTTTAAAGGCGATTCGAATCTACCTCCTAAAATCTGTTTCCTGCAATTCTGCCTTGATTTCAAATCCTCTTCTTTGCCTTCCCTCAATATATTTGTGGACGAGAGTTATCATTTATAACTCTGCAGGTTTGTGAATTGCAGTGCCCTGAAGCTCCATTTTACAACTTGCTTTTTTGGGAGCTGGCCGCAAAAGCACAGGATGGCTTCAGGCCCTGTTCTGGTTCCGGGGGGGAGGATGAGCCTGTGGTTAATTCTTCTTCCTGATGGGAAAATAGAGTGACCTCTGCCTGTCCCAACACCAAGAGCTAGTCTCTCACTAGTTCCCCGTCTACCCGTTCATCCTCAGGAGAAATTGCAAACTGTACGGAACAGGAGGTTAAAGGTGCTGATGCTCCAAGTAGAGAGATTATTAGTAAAGCGGCTGGAATGGCGAACCCGGTCACAAGGAGAAGAGAAATGAGGTGCGTTTTAGAAACCTTTCCCCATCACATGGTGTACCATCTTTTTGTTTTCTCATGCATGTTTTCGATGTAGGAAGATGCCCTTGAACCTGGAGATTTGGGACCCATGCGATGGGTACCACGCAGTATTACTTTAAACGGTCTGCGTTTGCTCACCCAACCTCACCAAACCTCTCAGCCCCAAGAGTGTCCACCCTTATGTCTCATCCAGCTGTGGGTCTAGATATGGTCAATCCAGGTTGCATCACAGCCCCTGAACGCATTGTGTAAGAATTTCTCTCTCTTCCACTGTCTTTGTTTCATGGGTTTGTAAAAGTAATTTATTTTTATAATGGGGTTTAGCTGCTTTTCACTGCTGTGTTTATGCCGCTTTACACCCACTTGACACACTAACAGTGAGATATCAATACATAGGTTTTAAGATTATTACTAGTCAGATATATTCTTGTGCGGTGAATAGGGTGTGCTGAGTCCAGTTCTCTGAGCAAGGAGTAGGTCTTGTCTATTACATATTGGGTTTATGGAATGGTATCTGAGCTAATTTGAAACCCTTGTTTTATGTATCACCCCACCTCACCTTTCCCGTTAAGCAGCCATAGTGTGTTTTCTGCATGTGTGACTCTGTTCTGTTGTGTAATTCAGTTCAAGTGTAACTGTTTTTACATTCCCTCTATAAGTGATACATTATGAGAAGTGTCCTTTTCTGTGTGACTTATTTCACTTAGAATCGTCGTACCTAAATCCACTCATCATGCTGCTACTAGCCTTATGACATTGATTTCATGGCTGAGTGATATTCCATTGTACATAAGGACCACAACTTCTTTATCCATTTTTCTCTTTCCTGGGATATTGAAGGTGGAATGAAGTGGAGGTCCTTGTCAACAGAGCAGACCTAAACTTTGGGGTGCTTGTGTCTTGCTGATTTTTCATTTTCCCAATTTATACCCCCATGAGTGGAAGTGCCCTATGCTCTCTAAGCTGTGTTTTTTAGATGTTTCAGGACACACCGTACACTTCTCCAGAGTGGCTGTTGGCAATTTACATCCCGCTCATCAGTGTAGCAAGGCTCCCATTTCTCCATGGCCTGTCCTGCATTTCTGGTTTTGAGACTTTTTTCAGCATGGCCCTTTTGACCGATGGGTAGCGAGTCTTCTTTGTAGCGCTGATTTGCCTTTCCAGGTTGCTTGGTTGGCCAAAAAGGGCGTATGCGTTTTTTCCTGAATATATTCAGGAAAAAACGCATACGCCCTTTTTGGCCAAGGGCATCATTGTCAACGTTTTGCCGCTTTTCATGTGCTTTAAAGGCGATTCGAATCTACCTCCTGAAATCTGTTTCCTGCAATTCTGCCTTGATTTCAAATCCTCTTCTTTGCCTTCCCTCAATATATTTGTGGACGAGAGTTATCATTTATAACTCTGCAGGTTTGTGAATTGCAGTGCCCTGAAGCTCCATTTTACAACTCGCTTTTTTGGGAGCTGGCCGCAAAAGCACAGGATGGCTTCAGGCCCTGTTCTGGTTCCGGGGGGGAGGATGAGCCTGTGGTTAATTCTTCTTCCTGATGGGAAAATAGAGTGACCTGTGCCTGTCCCAACACCAAGAGCTAGTCTCTCACTGGTTCCCCGTCTACCCGTTCATCCTCAGGACAAATTGCAACCTGTACGGAACAGGAGGTTAAAGGTGCTGATGCTCCAAGTAGGGAGATTATTAGTAAAGCGTCTGGAATGGTGAAGCCGGGCACAAGGAGAAGGGAAATGAGGTGCGTTTTAGAAACCTTTCCCCATCACATGGTGTACCATCTTTTTGTTTGCTCATGCATGTTTTCGATGTAGGAAGATGCCCTTGAACCTGTAGATTTGGGACCCATGCAATGGGTACCACGCAGTATTACTTTAAAGGGTCTGCGTTTGCTCACCCAACCTCACCAAACCTCTCAGCCCCAAGAGTGTCCACCCTTATGTCTCATCCAGCTGTGGGTCTAGATATGGTCAATCCAGGTTGCATCACAGCCCCTGAACGCATTGTGTAAGAATTTCTCTCTCTTTCACTGTCTTTGTTTCATGGGTTTGTAAAAGTAATTTATTTTTATAATGGGGTTTAGCTGCTTTTCACTGCTGTGTTTATGCCGCTTTACACCCACTTGACACACTAACAGAGAGATATCAATACATAGGTTTTAAGATTATTACTAGTCAGATATATTCTTGTGCGGTGAATAGGGCGTGTTGAGTCCAGTTCTCTGAGCAAGGAGTAGGTCTTGTCTATTACATATTGGGTTTATGGAACGGTATCTGAGCTAATTTGAAACCCTTGTTTTATGTATCACCCCACCTCACCTTTCCCGTTAAGCAGCCATAGTGTGTTTTCTGCATGTGTGACTCTGTTCTGTTTTGTAATTCAGTTCAAGTGTAACGGTTTTTACATTCCCTCTATAAGTGATACCTTATGAGAAGTGTCCTTTTCTGTGTGACTTATTTCACTTAGAATCGTCGTACCTAAATCCACTCATCATGCTGCTACTAGCCTTATGACATTGATTTCATGGCTGAGTGATATTCCATTGTACATAAGGACCACAACTTCTTTATCCATTTTTCTCTTTCCTGGGATATTGAAGGTGGAATGAAGTGGAGGTCCTTGTCAACAGAGCAGCCCTAAACTTTGGGGTGCTTGTGTCTTGCTGATTTTTCATTCTCCCAATTTATACCCCCATGAGTGGAAGTGCCCTATGCTCTCTAAGCTGTGTTTTTTAGATGTTTCAGGACACACCGTACACTTCTCCAGAGTGGCTGTTGGCAATTTACATCCCGCTCATCAGTGTAGCAAGGCTCCCATTTCTCCATGGCCTGTCCTGTATTTCTGGTTTTGAGACTTTTTTCAGCATGGCCCTTTTGACCGATGGGTAGCGAGTCTTCTTTGTAGCGCTGATTTGCCTTTCCAGGTTGCTTGGTTGGCCAAAAAGGGCGTATGCGTTTTTTCCTGAATATATTCAGGAAAAAACGCATACGCCCTTTTTGGCCAAGGGCATCATTGTCAACGTTTTGCCGCTTTTCATGTGCTTTAAAGGCGATTGGAATCTACCTCCTGAAATCTGTTTCCTGCAATTCTGCCTTGATTTCAAATCCTCTTCTTTGCCTTCCCTCAATATATTTGTGGACGAGAGTTATCATTTATAACTCTGCAGGTTTGTGAATTGCAGTGCCCTGAAGCTCCATTTTACAACTCGCTTTTTTGGGAGCTGGCCGCAAAAGCGCAGGATGGCTTCAGGCCCTGTTCTGGTTCCGGGGGGGAGGATGAGCCTGTGGTTAATTCTTCTTCCTGATGGGAAAATAGAGTGACCTCTGCCTGTCCCAACACCAAGAGCTAGTCTCTCACTGGTTCCCCGTCTACCCGTTCATCCTCAGGACAAATTGCAACCTGTACGGAACAGGAGGTTAAAGGTGCTGATGCTCCAAGTAGGGAGATTATTAGTAAAGCGGCTGGAATGGCGAACCCGGGCACAAGGAGAAGAGAAATGAGGTGCGTTTTAGAAACCTTTCCCCATCACATGGTGTACCATCTTTTTGTTTTCTCATGCATGTTTTCGATGTAGGAAGATGCCCTTGAACCTGGAGATTTGCGACCCATGCGATGGGGACCACGCAGTATTACTTTAAAGGGTCTGCGTTTGCTCACCCAACCTCACCAAACCTCTCAGCCCCAAGAGTGTCCACCCTTATGTCTGATCCAGCTGTGGGTCTAGATATGGTCAATCCAGGTTGCATCACAGCCCCTGAACGCATTGTGTAAGAATTTCTCTCTCTTTCACTGTCTTTGTTTCATGGCTTTGTAAAAGTAATTTATTTTTTTTTTTTTTTTTTTTTTTTTTTTTTTTAGTAATTTCATGTAATGTCTGAAACATTTATATTAACATATTCCCATACATATTTCCATACAAATACAAATATGATTTTTAGAAATTTCATGTAATGTCTGAAACATTTATATTAACATATTTCCATACATATTTCCATACAAATACAAATATAAGATTTTTAGAAATTTCATGTAATGTCTGAAACATTTATATTAACATATTTCCATACAAATAACCCAATGAAAGTTTAGTATTAGTTGTTTTGTTTGTTTTTTTTATACTGCAGGTTCTTATTAGGCATCAGTTTTATACACATCAGTGTATACATGTCAATCCCAATCGCCCAATTCAGCACACCACCATCCCCACCCCACCGCAGTTTTCCCCCCTTGGTGTCCATATGTCCATTCTCTACATCTGTGTCTCAACTTCTGCCCTGCAAACTGGCTCATCTGTACCATTTTTCTAGGTTCCGCATACATGCATTAATATACGATATTTGTTTTTCTCTTTCTGACTTACTTCACTCTGTATGACAGTCTCTAGATCCATCCACGTCTCAACAAATGACTCAATTTCGTTCCTTTTTATGGCTGAGTAATATTCCATTGTATATATGTACCACATCTTCTTTATCCATTCGTCTGTTGATGGGCATTTAGGTTGCTTCCATGACCTGGCTATTGTAAATAGTGCTGCAATGAACATTCGGGTGCATGTGTCTTTTTGAATTACGGTTTTCCCTGGGTATATGCCCAGTAGTGGGATTGCTGGGTCATATGGTAATTCTATTTTTAGTTTTTTAAGGAACCTCCATATTGTTCTCCATAGTGGCTGTATCAATTTACATTCCCACCAACAGTGCAAGAGGGTTCCCTTTTCACCACACCCTCTCCAGCATTTGTTGTTTGTAGATTTTCTGATGATGCCCATTCTAACAGGAGTGAGGTGATACCTCATTGTAGTTTTGATTTGCATTTCTCTAATAATTAGTGATGTTGAGCATCTTTTCATGTGCTTCGTGGCCATCTGTATGTCTTCTTTGGAGAAATGTCTATTTAGGTCTTCTGCCCATTTTTGGATTGGGGTGTTTGTTTCTTTGATATTGAGCTGAATGAGCTGTTTATATATTTTGGAGATTAATCCTTTGTCCGTTGATTCATTTGCAAATATTTTCTCCCATTCTGAGTGTTGTCTTTTCGTCTTGTTTATGGTTTCCTTTGCTGTGCAAAAGCTTTGAAGTTTCATTAGGTCCCACTTGTTTATTTTTGTTTTTATTTCCATTACTCTAGGAGGTGGATCAAAAAAGATCTTGCTGTGATTTATGTCAAAGAGTGTTCTTCCTATGTTTTCCTCTAAGAGTTTTATAGTGTCCAGTCTTATATTTAGGTCTCTAATCCATTTTGAGTTTATTTTTGTGTATGGTGTTAGGGAGTATTCTAATTTCATTCTTTTACATGTAGCTGTCCAGTTTTCCCAGCACCACTTATTGAAGAGACTGTCTTTTCTCCATTGTATATCTTTGCCTCCTTTGTCATAGATTAGTTGACCATAGGTGCGTGGGTTAATGTCTGGGCTTTCTATCTTGTTCCATTGATCTATGTTTCTGTTTTTGTGCCAGTACCATATTGTCTTGATTACTGTAGCTTTGTAGTATAGTCTGAAGTCAGGGAGTCTGATTCCTCCAGCTCCATTTTTTTGCCTCAAGACTGCTTTGCGTATTCGGGGTCTTTTGTGTCTCCATACAAATTTTAAGATGATTTGTTCTAGCTCAGTAAAAAATGCCATTGGTAATTTGATAGGGATTGCATTGAATCTGTAGATTGCTTTGGGTAGTATACTCATTTTCACAATGTTGATTCTTCCAATCCAAGAACATGGTATATCTCTCCATCTGTTGGTATCATCTTTAATTTCTTTCATCAGTGTCTTATAGTTTTCTGCATACAGGTCTTTTGTCTCCCTAGGTAGGTTTATTCCTAGGTATTTTATTCTTTTTGTTGCAATGGTAAATGGGAGTGTTTCCATAATTTCTCTTTCAGATTTTTCATCATTAGTGTATAGGAATGCAAGAGATTTCTGTGCATTAATTTTGTATCCTGCAACTTTACCATATTCATTAATTAGCTCTAGCAGTTTTCTGGTGGCAGTTTTAGGATTCTCTATGTATAGTATCATGTCATCCGCAAACAGTGACAGTTTTACTTCTTCTTTTCCAATTTGTATTCCTTTTATTTCTTTTTCTTCTCTGATTGCCGTGGCTAGGACTTCCAAAACTATGTTGAATAATAGTGGTGAGAGTGGACATCCTTGTCTCGTTCCTGATCTTAGAGGAAATGCTTTCAGTTTTTCACCATTGAGAATGATGTTTGCTGTGGGTTTGTCATATATGGCCTTTATTATGTTGAGGTAGCTTCCCTCTATGCCCACTTTCTGGAGAGTTTTTATCAGAAATGGGTGTTGAATTTTGTCAAAAGCTTTTTCTGCATCTATTGAGATGATCATATGGTTTTTATTCTTCAATTTGTTAATATGGTGTATCACATTGATTGATTTGCGTATATTGAAGAATCCTTGCATCCCTGGGATAAATCCCACTTGATCGTGGTGTATGATCCTTTTAATGTGTTGTTGGATTCTGTTTGCTAGTATTTTGTTGAGGATTTTTGCATCTATATTCATCAGTGATATTGGTCTGTAATTTTCTTTTTTTGTAGTGTCTTTGTCTGGTTTTGGTATCAGGGTGATGGTGGCCTCATAGAATGAGTTTGGGAGTGTTCCTTCCTCTGCAATTTTTTGGAAGAGTTTGAGAAGGATGGGTGTTAGCTCTTCTCTAAATGTTTGATAGAATTCACCTGTGAAGCCGTCTGGTCCTGGACTTTTGTTTGTTGGAAGATTTTTAATCACAGTTTCAATTTCATTACTTGTGATTGGTCTGTTCATATTTTCTATTTCTTCCTGGTTCAGTCTTGGAAGGTTATACCTTTCTAAGAATTTGTCCATTTCTTCCAGGTTGTCCATTTTATTGGCATAAAGTTGCTTGTAGTAGTCTCTTAGGATGCTTTGTATTTCTGCAGTGTCTGTTGTAACTTCTCCTTTTTCATTTCTGATTTTATTGATTTGAGTCCTCTCCCTCTTTTTCTTGATGAGCCTGGCTAATGGCTTATCAATTTTGTTTATCTTCTCAAAGAACCAACTTTTAGTTTTATTGATCTTTGCTATTGTTTTCTTTGTTTCTATTTCATTTATTTCTGCTCTGATCTTTATGATTTCTTTCCTTCTGCTAACTTTGGGTTTTGTTTGTTCTTCTTTCTCTAGTTTCTTTAAGTGTAAGGTTAGATTGTTTACTTGAGCTTTTTCTTGTTTCTTTAGGTAGGCTTGTATAGCTATAAACTTCCCTCTTAGAACTGCTTTTGCTGCATCCCATAGGTTTTGGGTCGTCGTGTTTTCATTGTCATTTGTCTCTAGGTATTTTTTGATTTCCTCTTTGATTTCTTCAGTGATCTCTTGGTTATTTAGTAACGTATTGTTTAGCCTCCATGTGTTTGTCCTTTTTACGTTTTTTTCCCTGTAATTCATTTCTAATCTCATAGCGTTGTGGTCAGAAAAGATGCTTGATATGATTTCAATTTTCTTAAATTTACTGAGGCTTGATTTGTGACCCAAGATGTGATCTATCTTGGAGAATGTTCCGTGCGCACTTGAGAAGAACGTGTAATCTGCTGTTTTTGGATGGAATGTCCGATATATATCAATTAAATCTATCTGGTCTATTGTGTCATTTAAAGCTTCTGTTTCCTTATTTATTTTCATTTTGGATGATCTGTCCATTGGTGTAAGTGAGGTGTTAAAGTCCCCCACTATTATTGTGTTACTGTCGATTTCCTCTTTTATAGCTGTTAGCAGTTGCCTTATGTATTGAGGTGCTCCTATGTTGGGTGCATATATATTTATAATTGTTATATCTTCTTCTTGGATTGATCCCTGGATCATTATGTAGTGTCCTTCCTTGTCTCTTGTAACATTCTTTATTTTAAAGTCTATTTTATCTGATATGAGTATAGCTACTCCAGCTTTCTTTTGATTTCCATTTGCATGGAATATCTTTTTCCATCCCCTCACTTTCAGTCTGTATGTGTCCCTAGGTCTAAAGTGGGTCTCTTGTAGACAGCATATATATGGGTCTTGTTTTTGTATCCATTCAGCCAGTCTATGTCTTTTGGTTGGGGCATTTAATCCATTCACGTTTAAGGTAATAATCGATATGTATGTTCCTATGACCATTTTCTTAATTGTTTTGGGTTTGTTTTTGTAGGTCCTTTTCTTCTCTTGTGTTTCCCACTTAGAGAAGTTCCTTTAGCATTTGTTGTAGAACTGGTTTGGTGGTGCTGAATTCTCTTAGCTTTTGCTTGTCTGTAAAGCTTTTGATTTCTCCATCAAATCTAAATGAGATCCTTGCTGGGTAGAGTAATCTTGGTTGTAGGTTCTTCCCTTTCATCACTTTAAGTATATCATGCCACTCCCTTCTGGCTTGCAGAGTTTCTGCTGAGAAATCAGCTGTTAACCTTATGGGAGTTCCCTTGTATGTTATTTGTCGTTTTTCCCTTACTGCTTTCAATAATTTTTCTTTGTCTTTAATTTTTGCCACTTTGATTACTATGTGTCTCGGCGTGTTTCTCCTTGGGTTTATCCTGTATGGGACTCTCTGCGCTTCCTGGACTTGGGTGGCTATTTCCTTTCCCATGTTAGGGAAGTTTTCGACTATAATCTCTTCAAATATTTTCTCTGGTCCTTTCTCTCTCTCTTCTCCTTCTGGGACCCCTATAATGCGAATGTTGTTGCGTTTAATGTTGTCCCAGAGGTCTCTTAGGCTGTCTTCATTTCTTTTCATTCTTTTTTCTTTAGTCTGTTCCGCGGCAGTGAATTCCATCATTCTGTCTTCCAGGTCACTTATCCGTTCTTCTGCCTCAGTTATTCTGCTATTGATTCCTTCTAGTGTAGTTTTCATTTCAGTTATTGTATTGGTCATCTCTGTTTGTTTGTTCTTTAATTCTTCTAGGTCTTTGTTAATCATTTCTTGCATCTTCTCAATCTTTGCCTCCATTCTTATTCCAAGGTCCTGGATCATCTTCACTATCATTATTCTGAATTCTTTTTCTGGAAGGTTGCCTATCTCCACTTCATTTAGTTGTTTTTCTGGGGTTTTATCTTGTTCCTTCATCTGCGACATAGCCCTCTGCCTTTTCATCTTCTCTATCTTTCTGTAACTGTGGTTTTTGGTCCACAGGCTGCAGGATTATAGTTTTTCTTGCTTCTGTTGTCTGCCCTCTGGTGGTTGAGGCTATCTAAGAGGCTTGATGGGAGGCTCTGGTGGTGGGTAGAGCTGACTGTTGCTATGGCGGTCAGAGCTCAGTAAAACCTTAATCCACTTGACTGTTGATGGGTGGGGCTGGGTTCCCTCCCTGTTGCTGTGGCGGTCAGAGCTCAGTAAAACCTTAATCCACTTGACTGTTGATGGGTGGGGCTGGGTTCCCTCCCTGTTGGCTGTTTTGCCTGAGGCAATCCAACACTGGAGCCTACCCGTGCTCTTTGGTGGGGTTAATGGCAGACTCTGGGAGGGCTCACGCCAAGGAGAACTTCCCAGAACCTCTGCTGCCAGTGTCCTTATCCCCACGGTGAAACAGAGCCACCACTCGCCTCTGCAGGAGACCCCCCAACACCAGCAGGTAGGTCTGGTTCAGTCTCCCCCAGGCTCACTGCTCCTTCCCCTGGGTCCTGATGCACACATTACTTTGTGTGTGCCCTCCAAGAGTGGGATCTCTGTTTCCCCCAGTCCCGTCAAAGTCCTGCAATCCAATTCCCACTAGCCTTCAAAGTCTGATTCTCTAGGAATTCCTCCTCCCGTTGCCTGACCCCCAGGTTGGGAAGCCTGACGTGGGGCTCAGAACCTTTACTCCAGTGGGTGGACTTCTGTGGTATAAGTGTTCGCCAGTCTGTGAGTCACCCACCCAGCAGTTATGGGGTTTGGTTTTACTCTGATTGCGCCCCTCCTACAATCTCACTGTGGCTTCTCCTCTGTCCTTGGACGTGGGATATCCTCCTTGGTGAAGTCCAGGGTCTTCCTGTCAATGATTGTCCAGCAGCCAGTTGTGATTCTGGTGCTCTCGCAAGAGGGAGTGACAGCACGTCCTTCTACTCCGCCATCTTGGTTAATCTCCCATAGTGCCTTGAAGTCCTTCTGCCCGATGCGGAGAAGTTCACTGCTTTCCCTTGTAACAATTGTCGCATGGCGGGGTGTGTTGTCCAGAATGGACTCTCCAAAGGCTGTCCCAATCCCCAGAGTGCAGATGGTCACTGCATCCGGCAGCGCCTGGGAGCAAGCGCCCTTTGTACCCCTAGCCTCCTCCCCAGGCAGATGGTCCCTCGTGCGGCGAACCTCAGCGTGGCACGGGCAGAACACTGGATTGGGCAGTAATTTATTTTTATAATGGGGTTTAGCTGCTTTTCACTGCTGTGTTTATGCCGCTTTACACCCACTTAACACACTAACAGAGAGATATCAATACATAGGTTTTAAGATTATTACTAGTCAGATATATTCTTGTGCGGTGAATAGGGCGTGTTGAGTCCAGTTCTCTGAGCAAGGAGTAGGTCTTGTCTATTACATATTGGGTTTATGGAACGGTATCTGAGCTAATTTGAAACCCTTGTTTTATGTATCACCCCACCTCACCTTTCCCGTTAAGCAGCCATAGTGTGTTTTCTGCATGTGTGACTCTGTTCTGTTTTGTAATTCAGTTCAAGTGTAACGGTTTTTACATTCCCTCTATAAGTGATACCTTATGAGAAGTGTCCTTTTCTGTGTGACTTATTTCACTTAGAATCGTCGTACCTAAATCCACTCATCATGCTGCTACTAGCCTTATGACATTGATTTCATGGCTGAGTGATATTCCATTGTACATAAGGACCACAACTTCTTTATCCATTTTTCTCTTTCCTGGGATATTGAAGGTGGAATGAAGTGGAGGTCCTTGTCAACAGAGCAGCCCTAAACTTTGGGGTGCTTGTGTCTTGCTGATTTTTCATTTTCCCAATTTATACCCCCATGAGTGGAAGTGCCCTATGCTCTCTAAGCTGTGTTTTTTAGATGTTTCAGGACACACCGTACACTTCTCCAGAGTGGCTGTTGGCAATTTACATCCCGCCCATCAGTGTAGCAAGGCTCCCATTTCTCCATGGCCTGTCCTGCATTTCTGGTTTTGAGACTTTTTTCAGCATGGCCCTTTTGACCGATGGGTAGCGAGTCTTCTTTGTAGCGCTGATTTGCCTTTCCAGGTTGCTTGGTTGGCCAAAAAGGGCGTATGCGTTTTTTTCTGAATATATTCAGGAAAAAACGCATACGCCCTTTTTGGCCAAGGGCATCATTGTCAACGTTTTGCCGCTTTTCATGTGCTTTAAAGGCGATTCGAATCTTCCTCCTGAAATCTGTTTCCTGCAATTCTGCCTTGATTTCAAATCCTCTTCTTTGCCTTCCCTCAATATATTTGTGGACGAGAGTTATCATTTATACCTCTGCAGGTTTGTGAATTGCAGTGCCCTGAAGCTCCATTTTACAACTCGCTTTTTTGGGAGCTGGCCGCAAAAGCGCAGGATGGCTTCAGGCCCTGTTCTGGTTCCAGGGGGGAGGATGAGCCCGTGGTTAATTCTTCTTCCTGATGGGAAAATAGAGTGACCTGTGCCTGTCCCAACACCAAGAGCTAGTCTCTCACTAGTTCCCCGTCTACCCGTTCATCCTCAGGAGAAATTGCCACCTGTACGGAACAGGAGGTTAAAGGTGCTGATGCTCCAAGTAGAGAGATTATTAGTAAAGCGGCTGGAATGGCGAACCCGGGCACAAGGAGAAGAGAAATGAGGTGCGTTTTAGAAACCTTTCCCCATCACATGGTGTACCATCTTTTTGTTTTCTCATGCATGTTTTCGATGTAGGAAGATGCCCTTGAACCTGGAGATTTGGGACCCATGCGATGGGTACCACGCAGTATTACTTTAAACGGTCTGCGTTTGCTCACCCAACCTCACCAAACCTCTCAGCCCCAAGAGTGTCCACCCTTATGTCTCATCCAGCTGTGGGTCTAGATATGGTCAATCCAGGTTGCATCACAGCCCCTGAACGCATTGTGTAAGAATTTCTCTCTCTTTCAATGTCTTGGTTTCATGGGTTTTTCGAAGTAATTTATTTTTATAATGGCGTTTAGCTGCTTTTCACTGCTGTGTTTATGCCGCTTTACACCCACTTGACACACTAACAGTGAGATATCAATACATAGGTTTTAAGATTATTACTAGTCAGATATATTCTTGTGCGGTGAATAGGGTGTGTTGAGTCCAGTTCTCTGAGCAAGGAGTAGGTCTTGTCTATTACATATTGGGTTTATGGAATGGTATCTGAGCTAATTTGAAACCCTTGTTTTATGTATCACCCCACCTCACCTTTCCCGTTAAGCAGCCATAGTGTGTTTTCTGCATGTGTGACTCTGTTCTGTTTTGTAATTCAGTTCAAGTGTAACTGTTTTTACATTCCCTCTATAAGTGATACCTTATGAGAAGTGTCCTTTTCTGTGTGACTTATTTCACTTAGAATCGTCGTACCTAAATCCACTCATCATGCTGCTACTAGCCTTATGACATTGATTTCATGGCTGAGTGATATTCCATTGTACATAAGGACCACAACTTCTTTATCCATTTTTCTCTTTCCTGGGATATTGAAGGTGGAATGAAGTGGAGGTCCTTGTCAACAGAGCAGCCCTAAACTTTGGGGTGCTTGTGTCTTGCTGATTTTTCATTTTCCCAATTTATACCCCCATGAGTGGAAGTGCCCTATGCTCTCTAAGCTGTGTTTTTTAGATGTTTCAGGACACACCGTACACTTCTCCAGAGTGGCTGTTGGCAATTTACATCCCGCTCATCAGTGTAGCAAGGCTCCCATTTCTCCATGGCCTGTCCTGCATTTCTGGTTTTGAGACTTTTTTCAGCATGGCCCTTTTGACCGATGGGTAGCGAGTCTTCTTTGTAGCGCTGATTTGCCTTTCCAGGTTGCTTGGTTGGCCAAAAAGGGCGTATGCGTTTTTTCCTGAATATATTCAGGAAAAAACGCATACGCCCTTTTTGGCCAAGGGCATCATTGTCAACGTTTTGCCGCTTTTCATGTGCTTTAAAGGCGATTCGAATCTACCTCCTGAAATCTGTTTCCTGCAATTCTGCCTTGATTTCAAATCCTCTTCTTTGCCTTCCCTCAATATATTTGTGGACGAGAGTTATCATTTATAACTCTGCAGGTTTGTGAATTGCAGTGCCCTGAAGCTCCATTTTACAACTCGCTTTTTTGGGAGCTGGCCGCAAAAGCACAGGATGGCTTCAGGCCCTGTTCTGGTTCCGGGGGGGAGGATGAGCCTGTGGTTAATTCTTCTTCCTGATGGGAAAATAGAGTGACCTCTGCCTGTCCCAACACCAAGAGCTAGTCTCTCACTGGTTCCCCGTTTACCCGTTCATCCTCAGGACAAATTGCAACCTGTACGGAACAGGAGGTTAAAGGTGCTGATGCTCCAAGTAGGGAGATTATTAGTAAAGCGGCTGGAATGGCGAACCCGGGCACAAGGAGAAGAGAAATGAGGTGCGTTTTAGAAACCTTTCCCCATCACACGGTGTACCATCTTCTGGGTTTCTCATGCATGTTTTCGAGGTAGGAAGACGCCCTTGAACCTGGACATTTGGGCCCCATGCGTTGGGTACCACGCAGTATTACTTTAAAGGGTCTGCGTTTGCTCACCCAACCTCACCAAACCTCTCAGCCCCAAGAGTGTCCACCCTTATGTCTCATCCAGCTGTGGGTCTAGATATGGTCAATCCAGGTTGCATCACAGCCCCTGAATGCATTGTGTAAGAATTTCGCTCTCTTTCACTGTCTTTGTTTCATGGGTTTTTCAAAATAATTTATTTTTATAATGGGGTTTAGCTGCTTTTCACTGCTGTGTTTATGCCGCTTTACACCCACTTGACACACTAACAGAGAGATATCAATACATATGTTTTAAGATTATTACTAGTCAGATATATTCTTGTGCGGTGAATAGGGCGTGTTGAGTCCAGTTCTCTGAGCAAGGAGTAGGTCTTGTCTATTACATATTGGGTTTATGGAACGGTATCTGAGCTAATTTGAAACCCTTGTTTTATGTATCACCCCACCTCACCTTTCCCGTTAAGCAGCCATAGTGTGTTTTCTGCATGTGTGACTCCGTTCTGTTTTGTAATTCAGTTCAAGTGTAACGGTTTTTACATTCCCTCTATCAGTGATACCTTATGAGAAGTGTCCTTTTCTGTGTGACGTACTTCACTTAGAATCGTCGTACCTAAATCCACTCATCATGCTGCTACTAGCCTTATGACATTGATTTCATGGCTGAGTGATATTCCTTTGTACATAAAGACAACAACTCCTTTATCCATTTTTCTCTTTCCTGGGATATTGAAGGTGGAATGAAGTGGAGGTCCTTGTCAACAGAGCAGCCCTAAACTTTGGGGTGCTTGTGTCTTGCTGATTTTTCATTTTCCCAATTTATACCCCCATGAGTGGAAGTGCCCTATGCTCTCTAAGCTGTGTTTTTTAGATGTTTCAGGACACACCGTAGTCTTCTCCAGAGTGGCTGTTGGCAATTTACATCCCGCCCATCAGTGTAGCAAAGCTCCCATTTCTCCATGGCCTGTCCTGCATTTCTGGTTTTGACACTTTTTTCAGCATGGCCCTTTTAACCGATGGGAAGCGAGACTTCTTTGTAGCGCTGATTTGCCTTTCCAGGTTGCTTGGTTGGCCAAAAAGGGCGTATGCGTCTTTTCCTGAATATATTCAGGAAAAAACGCATACGCCCTTTTTGGCCAAGGGCATCATTGTCATCGTTTTGCCGCTTTTCATGTGCTTTAAAGGCGATTCGAATCTACCTCCTGAAATCTGTTTCCTGCAATTCTGCCTTGATTTCAAATCCTCTTCTTTGCCTTCCCTCAATATATTTGTGGACGAGAGTTATCATTTATAACTCTGCAGGTTTGTGAATTGCAGTGCCCTGAAGCTCCATTTTACAACTCGCTTTTTTGGGAGCTGGCCGCAAAAGCGCAGGATGGCTTCAGGCCCTGTTCTGGTTCCGGGGGGGAGGATGAGCCTGTGGTTAATTCTTCTTCCTGATGGGAAAATAGAGTGACTTCTGCCTGTCCCAACACCAAGAGCTAGTCTCTCACTGGTTCCCCGTCTACCCGTTCATCCTCAGGACAAATTGCAACCTGTACGGAACAGGAGGTTAAAGGTGCTGATGCTCCAAGTAGGGAGATTGTTAGTAAAGAGGCTGGAATGGCGAACCCGGGCACAAGGAGAAGAGAAATGAGGTGCGTTTTAGAAACCTTTCCCCATCACATGGTGTACCATCGTTTTGTTTTCTCATGCATGTTTTCGATGTAGGAAGATGCCCTTAAACCTTGAGATTTGGGACCCATGCGATGGGTACCACGCAGTATTACTTTATAGGGTCTGCGTTTGCTCACCCAACCTCACCAAACCTCTCAGCCCCAAGAGTGTCCACCCTTATGTCTCATCCAGCTGTGGGTCTAGATATGGTCAATCCAGGTTGCATCACAGCCCCTGAACGCATTGTGTAAGAATTTCTCTCTCTTTCACTGTCTTTGTTTCATGGGTTTGTAAAAGTAATTTATTTTTATAATGGGGTTTAGCTGCTTTTCACTGCTGTGTTTATGCTGCTTTACACCCATTTGACACACTAACAGAGAGATATGAATACATAGGTTTTAAGATTATTACTACTCAGATATATTCTTGTGCGGTGAATAGGGTGTGTTGAGTCCAGTTCTCTGAGCAAGGAGTAGGTCTTGTCTATTACATATTGGGTTTATGGAACGGTATCTGAGCTAATTTGAAACCCTTGTTTTATGTATCACCCCACCTCACCTTTCCCGTTAAGCAGCCATAGTGTGTTTTCTGCATGTGTGACTCTGTTCTGTTTTGTAATTCAGTTCAAGTGTAACGGTTTTGACATTCCCTCTATAAGTGATACCTTATGAGAAGTGTCCTTTTCTGTGTGACTTATTTCACTTAGAATCGTCGTACCTAAATCCACTCATCATGCTGCTACTAGCCTTATGACATTGATTTCATGGCTGAGTGATATTCCATTGTACATAAGGACCACAACTTCTTTATCCATTTTTCCCTTTCCTGGGATATTGAAGGTGGAATGAAGTGGAGGTCCTTGTCAACAGAGCAGCCCTAAACTTTGGGGTGCTTGTGTCTTGCTGATTTTTCGTTTTCCCAATTTATACCCCCATGAGTGGAAGTGCCCTATGCTCTCTAAGCTGTGTTTTTTAGATGTTTCAGGACACACCGTACACTTCTCCAGAGTGGCTGTTGGCAATTTACATCCCGCCCATCAGTGTAGCAAGGCTCCCATTTCTCCATGGCCTGTCGTGCATTTCTGGTTTTGAGACTTTTTTAAGCATGGCCCTTTTGACCAATGGGTAGCGAGTCTTCTTTGTAGCCCTGATTTGCCTTTCCAGGTTGCTTGGTTGGCCAAAAAGGGCGTATGCGTTTTTTCCTGAATATATTCAGGAAAAAACGCATACGCCCTTTTTGGCCAAGGGCATCATTGTCAACGTTTTACCGCTTTTCATGTGCTTTAAAGGCGATTCGAATCTACCTCCTGAAATCTGTTTCCTGCAATTCTGCCTTGATTTCAAATCCTCTTCTTTGCCTTCCCTCAATATATTTGTGGACGAGAGTTATCATTTATAACTCTGCAGGTTTGTGAATTGCAGTGCCCTGAAGCTCCATTTTACAACTCGCTTTTTTGGGAGCTGGCCGCAAAAGTGCAGGATGGCTTCAGGCCCTGTTCTGGTTCCGGGGGGCAGGCTGAGTCTCTTGCAAATTCTTCTTCCTGATGGGAAAATAGAGTGACCTGTGCCTGTCCCAACACCAAGAGCTAGTCTCTCATTGGTTCCCCATCTACCCGTTCATCCTCAGGACAAATTGCAACCTGTATGGAACAGGAGGTTAAAGGTGCTGATGCTCTAAGTAGGGAGATTACTAGTAAAGTGGCTGGAATGGCGAATCCGGGCACAAGGAGATGAGAAATCAGGTGCGTTTTAGAAACCTTTTCCCATCACACGGTGTACCATCTTCTGGGTTTCTCATGCATGTTTTCGATGTAGGAAGATGCCATTGAACCTGGAGATTTGGGACCCATGCGATGGGTACCACGCAGTATTACTTTAAAGGGTCTGCGTTTGCTCACCCAACCTCACCAAACCTCTCAGCCCCAAGAGTGTCCACCCTTATGTCTCATCCAGCTGTGGGTCTAGATATGGTCAATCCAGGTTGCGTCACAGCCCCTGAACGAATTGTGTAAGAATTTCTCTCTCTTTCACTGTCTTTGTTTCATGGGTTTTTAAAAGTAATTTATTTTTATAATGGGGTTTAGCTGCTTTTCACTGTTGTGTTTATGCCGCTTTACATCCACTTGACACACTAACAGAGAGATATCAATACATAGGTTTTAAGATTATTACTAGTCAGATATTTTCTTGTGCGGTGAATAGGGCGTGTTCAGTCCAGTTCTCTGAGCAAGGAGTAGGTCTTGTCTATTACATATTGGGTTTATGCAACGGTATCTGAGCTAATTTGAAACCCTTGTTTTATGTATCACCCCACCTCACCTTTCCCGTTAAGCAGCCATAGTGTGATTTCTGCATGTGTGACTCTGTTCTCTTTTGTAATTCAGTTCAAGTGTAACGGTTTTTACATTCCCTCTATCAGTGAGACCTTATGAGAAGTGTCCTTTTCTGTGTGACTTATTTCACTTAGAATCGTCGTACCTAAATCCACTCATCATGCTGCTAATAGCCTTATGACATTGATTTCATGGCTGAGTGATATTCCATTGTACATAAGGACCACAACATCTTTATCCATTTTTCTCTTTCCTGGGATATTGAAGGTGGAATGAAGTGGAGGTCCTTGTCAAGAGAGCAGCCCTAAACTTTGGGGTGCTTGTGTCTTGCTGATTTTTCATTTTCCCAATTTATACCCCCATGAGTGGAAGTGCCCTATGCTCTCTAAGCTGTGTTTTTTAGATGTTTCAGGACACACCGTACACTTCTCCAGAGTGGCTGTTGGCAATTTACATCCCGCCCATCAGTGTAGCAAGGCTCCCATTTCTCCATGGCCTGTCGTGCATTTCTGGTTTTGAGACTTTTTTCAGCATGGCCCTTTTGACCGATGGCTAGCGAGTCTTCTTTGTAGCGCTGATTTGCCTTTCCAGGTTGCTTGGTTGGCCAAAAAGGGCGTATGCGTTTTTTCCTGAATATATTCAGGAAAAAACGCATACGCCCTTTTTGGCCAAGGGCATCATTGTCAACGTTTTGCCGCTTTTCATGTGCTTTAAAGGCGATTCGAATCTACCTCCTGAAATCTGTTTCCTGCAATTCTGCCTTGATTTCAAATCCTCTTCTTTGCCTTCCCTCAATATATTTGTGGACGAGAGTTATCATTTATAACTCTGCAGGTTTGTGAATTGCAGTGCCCTGAAGCTCCATTTTACAACTCGCTTTTTTGGGAGCTGGCCGCAAAAGCGCAGGATGGCTTCAGGCCCTGTTCTGGTTCCAGGGGGGAGGATGAGCCCGTGGTTAATTCTTCTCCCTGATGGGAAAATAGAGTGACCTGTGCCTGTCCCAATACCAAGAGCTAGTCTCTCACTAGTTCCCCGTCTACCCGTTCATCCTCAGGACAATTTGCAACCTGTACGGAACAGGAGGTTAAAGGTGCTGATGCTCCAAGTAGGGAGATTATTAGTAAAGCGGCTGGAATGACGAACCCGGGCACAAGGAGAAGAGAAATGAGGTGCGTTTTAGAAACCTTTCCCCATCACATGGTGTACCATCTTTTTGTTTGCTCATGCATGTTTTCGATGTAGGAAGATGCCCTTGAACCTGGAGATTTGGGACCCATGCGATGGGTACCACGCAGTATTACTTTAAAGGGTCTGCGTTTGCTCACCCAACCTCACCAAACCTCTCAGCCCCAAGAGTGTCCACCCTTATGTCTCATCCAGCTGTGGGTCTAGATATGGTCAATCCAGGTTGCGTCACAGCCCCTGAACGAATTGTGTAAGAATTTCTCTCTCTTTCACTGTCTTTGTTTCATGGGTTTTTAAAAGTAATTTATTTTTATAATGGGGTTTAGCTGCTTTTCACTGTTGTGTTTATGCCGCTTTACATCCACTTGACACACTAACAGAGAGATATCAATACATAGGTTTTAAGATTATTACTAGTCAGATATTTTCTTGTGCGGTGAATAGGGCGTGTTCAGTCCAGTTCTCTGAGCAAGGAGTAGGTCTTGTCTATTACATATTGGGTTTATGCAACGGTATCTGAGCTAATTTGAAACCCTTGTTTTATGTATCACCCCACCTCACCTTTCCCATTAAGCAGCCATAGTGTGTTTTCTGCATGTGTGACTCTGTTCTCTTTTGTAATTCAGTTCAAGTGTAACGGTTTTTACATTCCCTCTATCAGTGAGACCTTATGAGAAGTGTCCTTTTCTGTGTGACTTATTTCACTTAGAATCGTCGTACCTAAATCCACTCATCATGCTGCTACTAGCCTTATGACATTGATTTCATGGCTGAGTGATATTCCATTGTACATAAGGACCACAACTTCTTTATCCATTTTTCCCTTTCCTGGGATATTGAAGGTGGAATGAAGTGGAGGTCCTTGTCAACAGAGCAGCCCTAAACTTTGGGGTGCTTGTGTCTTGCTGATTTTTCATTTTCCCAATTTATACCCCCATGAGTGGAAGTGCCCTATGCTCTCTAAGCTGTGTTTTTTAGATGTTTCAGGACACACCGTACACTTCTCCAGAGTGGCTGTTGGCAATTTACATCCCGCCCATCAGTGTAGCAAGGCTCCCATTTCTCCATGGCCTGTCGTGCATTTCTGGTTTTGAGACTTTTTTAAGCATGGCCCTTTTGACCAATGGGTAGCGAGTCTTCTTTGTAGCCCTGATTTGCCTTTCCAGGTTGCTTGGTTGGCCAAAAAGGGCGTATGCGTTTTTTCCTGAATATATTCAGGAAAAAACGCATACGCCCTTTTTGGCCAAGGGCATCATTGTCAACGTTTTACCGCTTTTCATGTGCTTTAAAGGCGATTCGAATCTACCTCCTGAAATCTGTTTCCTGCAATTCTGCCTTGATTTCAAATCCTCTTCTTTGCCTTCCCTCAATATATTTGTGGACGAGAGTTATCATTTATAACTCTGCAGGTTTGTGAATTGCAGTGCCCTGAAGCTCCATTTTACAACTCGCTTTTTTGGGAGCTGGCCGCAAAAGTGCAGGATGGCTTCAGGCCCTGTTCTGGTTCCGGGGGGCAGGCTGAGTCTCTTGCAAATTCTTCTTCCTGATGGGAAAATAGAGTGACCTGTGCCTGTCCCAACACCAAGAGCTAGTCTCTCATTGGTTCCCCATCTACCCGTTCATCCTCAGGACAAATTGCAACCTGTATGGAACAGGAGGTTAAAGGTGCTGATGCTCTAAGTAGGGAGATTACTAGTAAAGTGGCTGGAATGGCGAATCCGGGCACAAGGAGATGAGAAATCAGGTGCGTTTTAGAAACCTTTTCCCATCACACGGTGTACCATCTTCTGGGTTTCTCATGCATGTTTTCGATGTAGGAAGATGCCATTGAACCTGGAGATTTGGGACCCATGCGATGGGTACCACGCAGTATTACTTTAAAGGGTCTGCGTTTGCTCACCCAACCTCACCAAACCTCTCAGCCCCAAGAGTGTCCACCCTTATGTCTCATCCAGCTGTGGGTCTAGATATGGTCAATCCAGGTTGCGTCACAGCCCCTGAACGAATTGTGTAAGAATTTCTCTCTCTTTCACTGTCTTTGTTTCATGGGTTTTTAAAAGTAATTTATTTTTATAATGGGGTTTAGCTGCTTTTCACTGTTGTGTTTATGCCGCTTTACATCCACTTGACACACTAACAGAGAGATATCAATACATAGGTTTTAAGATTATTACTAGTCAGATATTTTCTTGTGCGGTGAATAGGGCGTGTTCAGTCCAGTTCTCTGAGCAAGGAGTAGGTCTTGTCTATTACATATTGGGTTTATGCAACGGTATCTGAGCTAATTTGAAACCCTTGTTTTATGTATCACCCCACCTCACCTTTCCCGTTAAGCAGCCATAGTGTGTTTTCTGCATGTGTGACTCTGTTCTCTTTTGTAATTCAGTTCAAGTGTAACGGTTTTTACATTCCCTCTATCAGTGAGACCTTATGAGAAGTGTCCTTTTCTGTGTGACTTATTTCACTTAGAATCGTCGTACCTAAATCCACTCATCATGCTGCTAATAGCCTTATGACATTGATTTCATGGCTGAGTGATATTCCATTGTACATAAGGACCACAACTTCTTTATCCATTTTTCTCTTTCCTGGGATATTGAAGGTGGAATGAAGTGGAGGTCCTTGTCAAGAGAGCAGCCCTAAACTTTGGGGTGCTTGTGTCTTGCTGATTTTTCATTTTCCCAATTTATACCCCCATGAGTGGAAGTGCCCTATGCTCTCTAAGCTGTGTTTTTTAGATGTTTCAGGACACACCGTACACTTCTCCAGAGTGGCTGTTGGCAATTTACATCCCGCCCATCAGTGTAGCAAGGCTCCCATTTCTCCATGGCCTGTCGTGCATTTCTGGTTTTGAGACTTTTTTCAGCATGGCCCTTTTGACCGATGGCTAGCGAGTCTTCTTTGTAGCGCTGATTTGCCTTTCCAGGTTGCTTGGTTGGCCAAAAAGGGCGTATGCGTTTTTTCCTGAATATATTCAGGAAAAAACGCATACGCCCTTTTTGGCCAAGGGCATCATTGTCAACGTTTTGCCGCTTTTCATGTGCTTTAAAGGCGATTCGAATCTACCTCCTGAAATCTGTTTCCTGCAATTCTGCCTTGATTTCAAATCCTCTTCTTTGCCTTCCCTCAATATATTTGTGGACGAGAGTTATCATTTATAACTCTCCAGGTTTGTGAATTGCAGTGCCCTGAAGCTCCATTTTACAACTCGCTTTTTTGGGAGCTGGCCGCAAAAGCGCAGGATGGCTTCAGGCCCTGTTCTGGTTCCAGGGGGGAGGATGAGCCCGTGGTTAATTCTTCTCCCTGATGGGAAAATAGAGTGACCTGTGCCTGTCCCAATACCAAGAGCTTGTCTCTCACTAGTTCCCCGTCTACCCGTTCATCCTCAGGACAAATTGCAACCTGTACGGAACAGGAGGTTAAAGGTGCTGATGCTCCAAGTAGGGAGATTATTAGTAAAGCGGCTGGAATGACGAACCCGGGCACAAGGAGAAGAGAAATGAGGTGCGTTTTAGAAACCTTTCCCCATCACATGGTGTACCATCGTTTTGTTTTCTCATGCATGTTTTCGATGTAGGAAGATGCCCTTAAACCTTGAGATTTGGGACCCATGCGATGGGTACCACGCAGTATTACTTTATAGGGTCTGCGTTTGCTCACCCAACCTCACCAAACCTCTCAGCCCCAAGAGTGTCCACCCTTATGTCTCATCCAGCTGTGGGTCTAGATATGGTCAATCCAGGTTGCATCACAGCCCCTGAACGCATTGTGTAAGAATTTCTCTCTCTTTCACTGTCTTTGTTTCATGGGTTTGTAAAAGTAATTTATTTTTATAATGGGGTTTAGCTGCTTTTCACTGCTGTGTTTATGCTGCTTTACACCCATTTGACACACTAACAGAGAGATATGAATACATAGGTTTTAAGATTATTACTACTCAGATATATTCTTGTGCGGTGAATAGGGTGTGTTGAGTCCAGTTCTCTGAGCAAGGAGTAGGTCTTGTCTATTACATATTGGGTTTATGGAACGGTATCTGAGCTAATTTGAAACCCTTGTTTTATGTATCACCCCACCTCACCTTTCCCGTTAAGCAGCCATAGTGTGTTTTCTGCATGTGTGACTCTGTTCTGTTTTGTAATTCAGTTCAAGTGTAACGGTTTTGACATTCCCTCTATAAGTGATACCTTATGAGAAGTGTCCTTTTCTGTGTGACTTATTTCACTTAGAATCGTCGTACCTAAATCCACTCATCATGCTGCTACTAGCCTTATGACATTGATTTCATGGCTGAGTGATATTCCATTGTACATAAGGACCACAACTTCTTTATCCATTTTTCCCTTTCCTGGGATATTGAAGGTGGAATGAAGTGGAGGTCCTTGTCAACAGAGCAGCCCTAAACTTTGGGGTGCTTGTGTCTTGCTGATTTTTCATTTTCCCAATTTATACCCCCATGAGTGGAAGTGCCCTATGCTCTCTAAGCTGTGTTTTTTAGATGTTTCAGGACACACCGTACACTTCTCCAGAGTGGCTGTTGGCAATTTACATCCCGCCCATCAGTGTAGCAAGGCTCCCATTTCTCCATGGCCTGTCGTGCATTTCTGGTTTTGAGACTTTTTTAAGCATGGCCCTTTTGACCAATGGGTAGCGAGTCTTCTTTGTAGCCCTGATTTGCCTTTCCAGGTTGCTTGGTTGGCCAAAAAGGGCGTATGCGTTTTTTCCTGAATATATTCAGGAAAAAACGCATACGCCCTTTTTGGCCAAGGGCATCATTGTCAACGTTTTACCGCTTTTCATGTGCTTTAAAGGCGATTCGAATCTACCTCCTGAAATCTGTTTCCTGCAATTCTGCCTTGATTTCAAATCCTCTTCTTTGCCTTCCCTCAATATATTTGTGGACGAGAGTTATCATTTATAACTCTGCAGGTTTGTGAATTGCAGTGCCCTGAAGCTCCATTTTACAACTCGCTTTTTTGGGAGCTGGCCGCAAAAGTGCAGGATGGCTTCAGGCCCTGTTCTGGTTCCGGGGGGCAGGCTGAGTCTCTTGCAAATTCTTCTTCCTGATGGGAAAATAGAGTGACCTGTGCCTGTCCCAACACCAAGAGCTAGTCTCTCATTGGTTCCCCATCTACCCGTTCATCCTCAGGACAAATTGCAACCTGTATGGAACAGGAGGTTAAAGGTGCTGATGCTCTAAGTAGGGAGATTACTAGTAAAGTGGCTGGAATGGCGAATCCGGGCACAAGGAGATGAGAAATCAGGTGCGTTTTAGAAACCTTTTCCCATCACACGGTGTACCATCTTCTGGGTTTCTCATGCATGTTTTCGATGTAGGAAGATGCCATTGAACCTGGAGATTTGGGACCCATGCGATGGGTACCACGCAGTATTACTTTAAAGGGTCTGCGTTTGCTCACCCAACCTCACCAAACCTCTCAGCCCCAAGAGTGTCCACCCTTATGTCTCATCCAGCTGTGGGTCTAGATATGGTCAATCCAGGTTGCGTCACAGCCCCTGAACGAATTGTGTAAGAATTTCTCTCTCTTTCACTGTCTTTGTTTCATGGGTTTTTAAAAGTAATTTATTTTTATAATGGGGTTTAGCTGCTTTTCACTGTTGTGTTTATGCCGCTTTACATCCACTTGACACACTAACAGAGAGATATCAATACATAGGTTTTAAGATTATTACTAGTCAGATATTTTCTTGTGCGGTGAATAGGGCGTGTTCAGTCCAGTTCTCTGAGCAAGGAGTAGGTCTTGTCTATTACATATTGGGTTTATGCAACGGTATCTGAGCTAATTTGAAACCCTTGTTTTATGTATCACCCCACCTCACCTTTCCCGTTAAGCAGCCATAGTGTGTTTTCTGCATGTGTGACTCTGTTCTCTTTTGTAATTCAGTTCAAGTGTAACGGTTTTTACATTCCCTCTATCAGTGAGACCTTATGAGAAGTGTCCTTTTCTGTGTGACTTATTTCACTTAGAATCGTCGTACCTAAATCCACTCATCATGCTGCTAATAGCCTTATGACATTGATTTCATGGCTGAGTGATATTCCATTGTACATAAGGACCACAACATCTTTATCCATTTTTCTCTTTCCTGGGATATTGAAGGTGGAATGAAGTGGAGGTCCTTGTCAAGAGAGCAGCCCTAAACTTTGGGGTGCTTGTGTCTTGCTGATTTTTCATTTTCCCAATTTATACCCCCATGAGTGGAAGTGCCCTATGCTCTCTAAGCTGTGTTTTTTAGATGTTTCAGGACACACCGTACACTTCTCCAGAGTGGCTGTTGGCAATTTACATCCCGCCCATCAGTGTAGCAAGGCTCCCATTTCTCCATGGCCTGTCGTGCATTTCTGGTTTTGAGACTTTTTTCAGCATGGCCCTTTTGACCGATGGCTAGCGAGTCTTCTTTGTAGCGCTGATTTGCCTTTCCAGGTTGCTTGGTTGGCCAAAAAGGGCGTATGCGTTTTTTCCTGAATATATTCAGGAAAAAACGCATACGCCCTTTTTGGCCAAGGGCATCATTGTCAACGTTTTGCCGCTTTTCATGTGCTTTAAAGGCGATTCGAATCTACCTCCTGAAATCTGTTTCCTGCAATTCTGCCTTGATTTCAAATCCTCTTCTTTGCCTTCCCTCAATATATTTGTGGACGAGAGTTATCATTTATAACTCTCCAGGTTTGTGAATTGCAGTGCCCTGAAGCTCCATTTTACAACTCGCTTTTTTGGGAGCTGGCCGCAAAAGCGCAGGATGGCTTCAGGCCCTGTTCTGGTTCCAGGGGGGAGGATGAGCCCGTGGTTAATTCTTCTCCCTGATGGGAAAATAGAGTGACCTGTGCCTGTCCCAATACCAAGAGCTAGTCTCTCACTAGTTCCCCGTCTACCCGTTAATCCTCAGGACAATTTGCAACCTGTACGGAACAGGAGGTTAAAGGTGCTGATGCTCCAAGTAGGGAGATTATTAGTAAAGCGGCTGGAATGACGAACCCGGGCACAAGGAGAAGAGAAATGAGGTGCGTTTTAGAAACCTTTCCCCATCACATGGTGTACCATCTTTTTGTTTGCTCATGCATGTTTTCGATGTAGGAAGATGCCCTTGAACCTGGAGATTTGGGACCCATGCGATGGGTACCACGCAGTATTACTTTAAAGGGTCTGCGTTTGCTCACCCAACCTCACCAAACCTCTCAGCCCCAAGAGTGTCCACCCTTATGTCTCATCCAGCTGTGGGTCTAGATATGGTCAATCCAGGTTGCGTCACAGCCCCTGAACGAATTGTGTAAGAATTTCTCTCTCTTTCACTGTCTTTGTTTCATGGGTTTTTAAAAGTAATTTATTTTTATAATGGGGTTTAGCTGCTTTTCACTGTTGTGTTTATGCCGCTTTACATCCACTTGACACACTAACAGAGAGATATCAATACATAGGTTTTAAGATTATTACTAGTCAGATATTTTCTTGTGCGGTGAATAGGGCGTGTTCAGTCCAGTTCTCTGAGCAAGGAGTAGGTCTTGTCTATTACATATTGGGTTTATGCAACGGTATCTGAGCTAATTTGAAACCCTTGTTTTATGTATCACCCCACCTCACCTTTCCCATTAAGCAGCCATAGTGTGTTTTCTGCATGTGTGACTCTGTTCTCTTTTGTAATTCAGTTCAAGTGTAACGGTTTTTACATTCCCTCTATCAGTGAGACCTTATGAGAAGTGTCCTTTTCTGTGTGACTTATTTCACTTAGAATCGTCGTACCTAAATCCACTCATCATGCTGCTAATAGCCTTATGACATTGATTTCATGGCTGAGTGATATTCCATTGTACATAAGGACCACAACTTCTTTATCCATTTTTCTCTTTCCTGGGATATTGAAGGTGGAATGAAGTGGAGGTCCTTGTCAAGAGAGCAGCCCTAAACTTTGGGGTGCTTGTGTCTTGCTGATTTTTCATTTTCCCAATTTATACCCCCATGAGTGGAAGTGCCCTATGCTCTCTAAGCTGTGTTTTTTAGATGTTTCAGGACACACCGTACACTTCTCCAGAGTGGCTGTTGGCAATTTACATCCCGCCCATCAGTGTAGCAAGGCTCCCATTTCTCCATGGCCTGTCGTGCATTTCTGGTTTTGAGACTTTTTTCAGCATGGCCCTTTTGACCGATGGCTAGCGAGTCTTCTTTGTAGCGCTGATTTGCCTTTCCAGGTTGCTTGGTTGGCCAAAAAGGGCGTATGCGTTTTTTCCTGAATATATTCAGGAAAAAACGCATACGCCCTTTTTGGCCAAGGGCATCATTGTCAACGTTTTGCCGCTTTTCATGTGCTTTAAAGGCGATTCGAATCTACCTCCTGAAATCTGTTTCCTGCAATTCTGCCTTGATTTCAAATCCTCTTCTTTGCCTTCCCTCAATATATTTGTGGACGAGAGTTATCATTTATAACTCTCCAGGTTTGTGAATTGCAGTGCCCTGAAGCTCCATTTTACAACTCGCTTTTTTGGGAGCTGGCCGCAAAAGCGCAGGATGGCTTCAGGCCCTGTTCTGGTTCCAGGGGGGAGGATGAGCCCGTGGTTAATTCTTCTCCCTGATGGGAAAATAGAGTGACCTGTGCCTGTCCCAATACCAAGAGCTTGTCTCTCACTAGTTCCCCGTCTACCCGTTCATCCTCAGGACAAATTGCAACCTGTACGGAACAGGAGGTTAAAGGTGCTGATGCTCCAAGTAGGGAGATTATTAGTAAAGCGGCTGGAATGACGAACCCGGGCACAAGGAGAAGAGAAATGAGGTGCGTTTTAGAAACCTTTCCCCATCACATGGTGTACCATCGTTTTGTTTTCTCATGCATGTTTTCGATTTAGGAAGATGCCCTTAAACCTTGAGATTTGGGACCCATGCGATGGGTACCACGCAGTATTACTTTATAGGGTCTGCGTTTGCTCACCCAACCTCACCAAACCTCTCAGCCCCAAGAGTGTCCACCCTTATGTCTCATCCAGCTGTGGGTCTAGATATGGTCAATCCAGGTTGCATCACAGCCCCTGAACGCATTGTGTAAGAATTTCTCTCTCTTTCACTGTCTTTGTTTCATGGGTTTGTAAAAGTAATTTATTTTTATAATGGGGTTTAGCTGCTTTTCACTGCTGTGTTTATGCTGCTTTACACCCATTTGACACACTAACAGAGAGATATGAATACATAGGTTTTAAGATTATTACTACTCAGATATATTCTTGTGCGGTGAATAGGGTGTGTTGAGTCCAGTTCTCTGAGCAAGGAGTAGGTCTTGTCTATTACATATTGGGTTTATGGAACGGTATCTGAGCTAATTTGAAACCCTTGTTTTATGTATCACCCCACCTCACCTTTCCCGTTAAGCAGCCATAGTGTGTTTTCTGCATGTGTGACTCTGTTCTGTTTTGTAATTCAGTTCAAGTGTAACGGTTTTGACATTCCCTCTATAAGTGATACCTTATGAGAAGTGTCCTTTTCTGTGTGACTTATTTCACTTAGAATCGTCGTACCTAAATCCACTCATCATGCTGCTACTAGCCTTATGACATTGATTTCATGGCTGAGTGATATTCCATTGTACATAAGGACCACAACTTCTTTATCCATTTTTCCCTTTCCTGGGATATTGAAGGTGGAATGAAGTGGAGGTCCTTGTCAACAGAGCAGCCCTAAACTTTGGGGTGCTTGTGTCTTGCTGATTTTTCATTTTCCCAATTTATACCCCCATGAGTGGAAGTGCCCTATGCTCTCTAAGCTGTGTTTTTTAGATGTTTCAGGACACACCGTACACTTCTCCAGAGTGGCTGTTGGCAATTTACATCCCGCCCATCAGTGTAGCAAGGCTCCCATTTCTCCATGGCCTGTCGTGCATTTCTGGTTTTGAGACTTTTTTAAGCATGGCCCTTTTGACCAATGGGTAGCGAGTCTTCTTTGTAGCCCTGATTTGCCTTTCCAGGTTGCTTGGTTGGCCAAAAAGGGCGTATGCGTTTTTTCCTGAATATATTCAGGAAAAAACGCATACGCCCTTTTTGGCCAAGGGCATCATTGTCAACGTTTTACCGCTTTTCATGTGCTTTAAAGGCGATTCGAATCTACCTCCTGAAATCTGTTTCCTGCAATTCTGCCTTGATTTCAAATCCTCTTCTTTGCCTTCCCTCAATATATTTGTGGACGAGAGTTATCATTTATAACTCTGCAGGTTTGTGAATTGCAGTGCCCTGAAGCTCCATTTTACAACTCGCTTTTTTGGGAGCTGGCCGCAAAAGTGCAGGATGGCTTCAGGCCCTGTTCTGGTTCCGGGGGGCAGGCTGAGTCTCTTGCAAATTCTTCTTCCTGATGGGAAAATAGAGTGACCTGTGCCTGTCCCAACACCAAGAGCTAGTCTCTCATTGGTTCCCCATCTACCCGTTCATCCTCAGGACAAATTGCAACCTGTATGGAACAGGAGGTTAAAGGTGCTGATGCTCTAAGTAGGGAGATTACTAGTAAAGTGGCTGGAATGGCGAATCCGGGCACAAGGAGATGAGAAATCAGGTGCGTTTTAGAAACCTTTTCCCATCACACGGTGTACCATCTTCTGGGTTTCTCATGCATGTTTTCGATGTAGGAAGATGCCATTGAACCTGGAGATTTGGGACCCATGCGATGGGTACCACGCAGTATTACTTTAAAGGGTCTGCGTTTGCTCACCCAACCTCACCAAACCTCTCAGCCCCAAGAGTGTCCACCCTTATGTCTCATCCAGCTGTGGGTCTAGATATGGTCAATCCAGGTTGCGTCACAGCCCCTGAACGAATTGTGTAAGAATTTCTCTCTCTTTCACTGTCTTTGTTTCATGGGTTTTTAAAAGTAATTTATTTTTATAATGGGGTTTAGCTGCTTTTCACTGTTGTGTTTATGCCGCTTTACATCCACTTGACACACTAACAGAGAGATATCAATACATAGGTTTTAAGATTATTACTAGTCAGATATTTTCTTGTGCGGTGAATAGGGCGTGTTCAGTCCAGTTCTCTGAGCAAGGAGTAGGTCTTGTCTATTACATATTGGGTTTATGCAACGGTATCTGAGCTAATTTGAAACCCTTGTTTTATGTATCACCCCACCTCACCTTTCCCGTTAAGCAGCCATAGTGTGTTTTCTGCATGTGTGACTCTGTTCTCTTTTGTAATTCAGTTCAAGTGTAACGGTTTTTACATTCCCTCTATCAGTGAGACCTTATGAGAAGTGTCCTTTTCTGTGTGACTTATTTCACTTAGAATCGTCGTACCTAAATCCACTCATCATGCTGCTAATAGCCTTATGACATTGATTTCATGGCTGAGTGATATTCCATTGTACATAAGGACCACAACTTCTTTATCCATTTTTCTCTTTCCTGGGATATTGAAGGTGGAATGAAGTGGAGGTCCTTGTCAAGAGAGCAGCCCTAAACTTTGGGCTGCTTGTGTCTTGCTGATTTTTCATTTTCCCAATTTATACCCCCATGAGTGGAAGTGCCCTATGCTCTCTAAGCTGTGTTTTTTAGATGTTTCAGGACACACCGTACACTTCTCCAGAGTGGCTGTTGGCAATTTACATCCCGCCCATCAGTGTAGCAAGGCTCCCATTTCTCCATGGCCTGTCGTGCATTTCTGGTTTTGAGACTTTTTTCAGCATGGCCCTTTTGACCGATGGCTAGCGAGTCTTCTTTGTAGCGCTGATTTGCCTTTCCAGGTTGCTTGGTTGGCCAAAAAGGGCGTATGCGTTTTTTCCTGAATATATTCAGGAAAAAACGCATACGCCCTTTTTGGCCAAGGGCATCATTGTCAACGTTTTGCCGCTTTTCATGTGCTTTAAAGGCGATTCGAATCTACCTCCTGAAATCTGTTTCCTGCAATTCTGCCTTGATTTCAAATCCTCTTCTTTGCCTTCCCTCAATATATTTGTGGACGAGAGTTATCATTTATAACTCTCCAGGTTTGTGAATTGCAGTGCCCTGAAGCTCCATTTTACAACTCGCTTTTTTGGGAGCTGGCCGCAAAAGCGCAGGATGGCTTCAGGCCCTGTTCTGGTTCCAGGGGGGAGGATGAGCCCGTGGTTAATTCTTCTCCCTGATGGGAAAATAGAGTGACCTGTGCCTGTCCCAATACCAAGAGCTAGTCTCTCACTAGTTCCCCGTCTACCCGTTAATCCTCAGGACAATTTGCAACCTGTACGGAACAGGAGGTTAAAGGTGCTGATGCTCCAAGTAGGGAGATTATTAGTAAAGCGGCTGGAATGACGAACCCGGGCACAAGGAGAAGAGAAATGAGGTGCGTTTTAGAAACCTTTCCCCATCACATGGTGTACCATCTTTTTGTTTGCTCATGCATGTTTTCGATGTAGGAAGATGCCCTTGAACCTGGAGATTTGGGACCCATGCGATGGGTACCACGCTGTATTACTTTAAAGGGTCTGCGTTTGCTCACCCAACCTCACCAAACCTCTCAGCCCCAAGAGTGTCCACCCTTATGTCTCATCCAGCTGTGGATCTAGATATGGTCAATCCAGGTTGCGTCACAGCCCCTGAACGAATTGTGTAAGAATTTCTCTCTCCTTCACTGTCTTTGTTTCATGGGTTTTTAAAAGTAATTTATTTTTATAATGGGGTTTAGCTGCTTTTCACTGTTGTGTTTATGCAGCTTTACATCCACTTGACACACTAACAGAGAGATATCAATACATAGTTTTTAAGATTATTACTAGTCAGATATTTTCTTGTGCGGTGAATAGGGCGTGTTGAGTCCAGTTCTCTGAGCAAGGAGTAGGTCTTGTCTATTACATATTGGGTTTATGCAACGGTATCTGAGCTAATTTGAAACCCTTGTTTTATGTATCACCCCACCTCACCTTTCCCGTTAAGCAGCCATAGTGTGTTTTCTGCATGTGTGACTCTGTTCTGTTTTGTAATTCAGTTCAAGTGTAACGGTTTTTACATTCCCTCTATCAGTGAGACCTTATGAGAAGTGTCCTTTTCTGTGTGACTTATTTCACTTAGAATCGTCGTACCTAAATCCACTCATCATGCTGCTACTAGCCTTATGACATTGATTTCATGGCTGAGTGATATTCCATTGTACATAAGGACCACAACTCCTTTATCCATTTTTCTCTTTCCTGGGATATTGAAGGTGGAATGAAGTGGAGGTCCTTGTCAACAGAGCAGCCCTAAACTTTGGGGTGCTTGTGTCTTGCTGATTTTTCATTTTCCCAATTTATACCCCCATGAGTGGAAGTGCCCTATGCTCTCTAAGCTGTGTTATTTAGATGTTTCAGGACACACCGTACACTTCTCCAGAGTGGCTGTTGGCAATTTACATCCCGCCCATCAGTGTAGCAAGGCTCCCTTTCCTCCCTGGCCTCTCCTGCTTTTCTTGTTTTACACTTTTTTAGGAAGGCCATTTTGACCGATGGGAAGTCAGACTTCTTTGTAGCGCTGAATTGCATTTCCGGCTTGCTTGGTTGGCCAAAAAGGGCCTATGGTTTTTTCCTGAATATATTCAGAAAAAAACGCATATTCTCTTTTTGGCCAAGTGCATCATTGTCGACGTTTTGCTGCTTTTCATGTGCTTTAGTGGTGATTCGAATCTATCTCCTGAAATCTGTTTCCTGCAATTCTGCCTTGATTTCAAATCCTCTTCGTTACCTTCCCTCAATATATTTGTGGACGAGAGTTATCATTTATAATTCTGCAGGTTTGTGAATTGCAGTGCTCCTGTGCTCCATTTGTCAACTCGCTTTTTTGGGAGCTTTCCGCAGAACCGCTCGTTTGCTTCTGGCCCTACTCTGGTTCCCGGTGGCAGTCTAAGCCTTTGCTTAATTCTTCTTCCTGACTGGAAAGTAGAGTAACATGTGCCTCTCCGAACATCTAGGGCTTGGCTCTCCTTGTTTCTCCTCCTTGCCCTTCTTCCTTTGGACAAATTCCGATTTCTGTGCAACTGGATGTTGAAGGTGCTGACATCCTCTAGTGGGGAGATTTTAAGGAAAAAGGCTGGAGGGGTGAACCCAACAACCAGGAAATTAGGCGTTTTGGTGCCTTTTCCAAAATCTTCCTGATCCAACCGTGTTCCATCTTCTGGGTGTCACAGGCATGTTTTAGCTGTAGGAAAGGTCCCGTGTATGTAAGGAGAACACAAGGGATTTTTCCAAATCAGTGTCTCCCCGAACTCCAATCTGGGGAATTTTTAAGCTACTGGTACATGTGTGTTCATTAAGGGACTTGGGCCGTAGGCAGAGTCCGAACTTTAGATGATTGAAGTCTTCAGGTTCAGAAACGCTCACCATCGGCCTCCTTTAGTTTCCATTTTATCTGTAGTTGATAGATGATGTCGATATAGATATCTATTGTTTTTCAGATTATTTCCCCTCAGGGGTCATTACAAAATATTGAGTATAGTTCCCTGTGCTATACAGTAGTTCCTTGTTGATGATATATTTTATACATAGCAGTGTGTATATGTTAATCTGAAACTGTTAATTTATCCCTCCTCCCACCTTTCCCCTTTGCTAATAAAAAAATATAAGATTTTATACTTCTCAGAAATCTAGGAGCTGAAAGAGAGGTATCATTTTCAATGGAAAATCATTCAAAACAAGGTTGAAACTTCAACCAAGATTATTAGATGTACATCCTTGGAAAGAAATCACTGCATTTCTCTACTCTTGACCTGACAAATAAGACAATCCCCTCCACTGAACTTGCTTATAATAAAGTGATGGAAATATCAAATGGAAGTGTTAGAAACATCTTATTTTACACGAGCCTTATACACTGCTCTATGTTAATTACAGTTTGGCTCACACATCTGTTCATTGAAGTTACAATGTTCTCAAATTCTGTTACTGATCCTGCAGAGTGGGCCCCAACAAGGGTCTCCCTGCCCAGTGTCATTGGAGCCAACAGATCGAGACTGACTTTGGTTCAGAAGCAAAGGAAAACTTTATATTTTGATCAGAGAATGGAGAGGTGAGAGTGTGTGCTCCCCTGCGGGTTGTGGGCCGGGCTGCTGTGTAGGGATCCTGTCAGCATCAGCGGGAGGGAGGGGGCGGAGCTCTCGAGGGCCAGGTTGGCTGCAGCTCAGGCTCTATGTCGCAGAGTCTGCACGGGGCCCCACGAGCTGAGGTGTCGGCCCAGCCATTTTGCACTAGGAAATCGGGTCTGAAGTGTCGGGTGTGGGACCTCTGCATGTGGAAACCTAGGAGCAAGTGAAATTAGACAAAGCACAAAGGAAAAAATGGTTAGACTTTATTTAATTGCCCAGATTCTATTTTTATCTCCCAGGAATTTTTAATGGGCTTTGCCAGTGACAAAGCCCTCCTCTGCCTTTTGTCCCATTCCTCATTCTTGGGGCGCTGAGGGTGCAGACACGTCTTCTGTAAATGCTTCATGCTGAGTTGGGTGTCCTCATACCCGGGGGGAGGGGCAGGACTTCTCCCCAGCAGCCTCCAGGTGAGGTTGATTGTCCGCAGGCCTCCTCCCTCACTGCTCGTCTGCCTGAGCACCAGCATTGGAAGTTTTATAGATTCTAATGACCTTTAAGGGTCCAGGAAAGAGATGTGCAGAGACGCTGGGGGGGTGGGCGGTTTTACCCTGCTCCACATTGGTTCGGCCCCCTTAGGCTGACGGTTTCTGCCAGCCTAGATGCTCTGACCAGTAGTCTGTGCTTTCTTCAGTTAGGCCACTGAATTAACGTACAAACAGCACCAGGTGTCAGAGCCCTGCTTGCTCAACTCCCAGACAGTCCAGGGCCGGTGGTGATCCAGGACCATGACGGCCACTCAGTCAACGGCCTTTTGAAGTAGCCAGGAGTACAGCCGGTCTCATTGGCCGCCGTCACTGCGGTGTCTGTAGGCTTTTCTATGGTGGCAGCGTTATTTACGGTTCCCCTGCCAAGTTTATTAGCTCCGCTCTGGGTGCAGTAAGTCCTGTAAGCAATAGTCTGCTCTTTTGGGGCACACTCTTGTTGTTTTCTGAGAGAAGCTCCAGGTCAAGTGATGGTCACACGAGTCGTCATGGGGGCCCATTGCCCCAGGTTGTCTCTCTGGAGGTTGGTGTTGGAGGGCCTCCTCACTCGAGGTCATTGTGCCCACGGAGCAATCCCTGCAACTTCAGGGCATGGTGGGTGGTTAGGATCACCAAGTGGCGTCCTTTTCCCTTAGGAGGGAGCTGGCCTTGTGGGCTGCTGATTTCCAGGTTTTTAGATACCCCCAGTATCCTGGTCGGATGGGGTGGCTGGCCAATGCCTGGAGGGCATTCTTGCATTGTTCCATTTCAAGTGGTCCCAGTTTTTGCACTAATACTCCAAGGGCGATTCGCCTTGGACCAGGAATGTAAAGGTCAAAGGGTTTAGCTAACTTAGGGAGGTCCAGGGCCAGGGTCTGAATTGACTGCTCTTTCCATTCTTGAAAGGCCGCTTCTGGATTCTATTCAAAAGGATCATCATCTTTTCCTTTCAGTGTTTCATATAGAGGCCCAGCTATTAGACTGTAGTTAGGGATCCAGATGCAGCAAACCCCGGTCTCCCCAGGAACCCCTAAGCTGTCTTCTAGTTTCAGGAAAGGTGAGGCTGCAAATGGCTTCTTCCCTTTCCTGGGGTGGGCTTCTCCGACCTTCTGTGCGAATGAAGCCCAGGAAGGCCACCTTAGTTTGTGATATTTGAGCCTTTTCCTTGGACACCTTCTATCTTTCATTGGCTAGGTAGTTCAGAGGCCTCCTTAGTCGGGCTGGTGATCAGAATGTCATCTGCATATTGAAGGAGGGTTCCCTTCTCCAGAGGTAGATCTTTTAGGTCTTTAGCTAACGTTTCCCCAAAGATGGTGTGGGAATTTTTGAACCCCTGGGGCAGGACGGCCCAGCAGTATTGTTTTTGTTGTAGGTTGAGTCCTGCCACTCACAGCCAAAATTTCTTGTGACTCTGGGACTAATGGAATACAGAAGAAGGCATCATTGAAGTCTAATACAGAATGCCATGTCCTGGTGGATGGTAGAATGACCAGCAGGGTGTAGGAATTAGGAACTACTAGATGTATATCCTCTGTGGCTTCACTGACTGTCCTGGCGTCCTCTACCAGGTCCCCAGCAGCCCACGGGGCTCTTGTGGTCAGGCCCCTCCCAGGATATGGAGCTCACCTGGGCAGGTACGCAGCAGCCCACGGGGCTCTCGTGGGCAGGCCCCTCCCTGGATATGGAGCTCCCGTGGACAGGTACCCCGGCAGGGCTGGGCACACAGGAACCGTGCACGTAGCCCTCATTGCAGAGCACCCCCAGCACCCCTGTCACTCAGAGCTGACACAGAGCACCTCAGAGCAGAGCTTGAACTAACAAACAGCAGCTCCAACAGGTCTGTGACCCTAGGCTTCACTCTGTGCGGCCTCCCTCTGCCTGGTCTTCCAGGGGCTTCCACTGCAGCCGGGGCACCAGGCCTCTGTCTCCACCCACCACCCCTCCTCTCCCTGACTCCTGGGTTCCTCTCATTAGCAGAGGGTCTTCTTGAAGTTGTCTCCCACTCATGGACCAGATAAAATGATTCGAAAACAAGCCAGGGCTGCCGCCCCTTATCTATCCTGACTCTCGGGACCCTACACCTGTTCCTTGGATCTGGCCGGTGCAGCAAGGCCCATTTTCTGCAACTCTGAGCCCCTGAGGGGCGAGGATTGGCTGACCTGGGCAGCCTGACCCGGCCGGCCAGCCCTTCCCAGGTGTGCCTGGGTTGAGGTCAATATAAACACCCCTCCAGGCAGCAAAAGCCTCTGCAGCTGTGCCTGACGCCATATTCTCTGCCCCGTCAGCAGTCTCGGGGTTGGGCTGGTGGGAGGGAGTAGGGCCCACGGCTCTATGAGTGGCCCAGTGTGACTGGGGCTCTGCTGGACTTTCTGCAGGAGTTGCCGGGCTGCCACCTGCTAAAGAAGAGGATGTGTCACCCATACTTGCTGCTGGAATTTCTCCCCGGGCAGAGGTGAGGAAGGAAAAAAGCAGTGGGGGCCGGGACAGGAGGGGTACCTCAGGCAGGGAAATGGAAAGCTTCCAGACGAGCGCCCGGGGCCAGGACCATCCTGGCTGGCCTGCAGGCACCAAGTCGGCCTGCGTGCTGTCGCTGGTGTGACTCCAAGCCCCTTCCTCTAGTTTTTAAAGTCTTTGCACACATTCAGGTGTTTTACCTGGGAAGGGTGGGAAAAGTTCAGCAGCAGCTGGCCTGGGGCTCAGCTCATGTTTACTCAGAGACGCCTCCTCACGGTCCCCCAGCTTTGCAATGAGGACGCTCCTCGTGTGGGGGCTGCTGGCTGCATGGGAGATGATTCCCCACCTGTGACCAACTTCAGAATTGTTTACCCCTGGAGCAAGTGCCCTGATAGGGTTTTCCTCTGTATGACCAGTGGGTTCTGTTTTTTTTTTTTTTTTCTTTTTTGGTTCAAGGTAAGTTTTATTCCTCTTTTTGTATTTATGGATATAAGCATGGAAATAATTCATTCATATAAATACGTCTATGGGAAGGACAGAACTTTTTTTTCTGTTTTATTTTTTTAAGTATTATTTATTTTTTAATTTTTGAATTTATTTTATTCATTTTTTTATACAGCAGGCTCTTATTGGTAACCTATTTTATACATATAAGTGTATATATGTCAATCCCAGGCTCGCAATTCATCCCACCACCACCACCCTGCCACTTTCCCCCCTTGGTGTCCATACATTTGTTCTCTACATCTGTGTCTCTATTTCTGCCTTGCAAACCGGTTCATCTTTACCATTTTTCTAGGTTCCACATGTATGCGTTAATATACGATATTTGTTTTTCTCTTTCTGACTTACTTCACTCTGTATGACAGTCTCTAGATCTATCCACGTCTCTACAAATGACCCAATTTCATTCCTTTTTATGGCTGAGTAATATTCCATTTTATATATGTAGCACATCTTTTCTGTTCGTCTGTCTATGGGCATTTAGGTTGCTTCCATGACCTGGCTATTGTAAACAGTGCTGCAATGAATATTGTGGTGAATATGTCTTTTTGAATTATGGTTTTCTCTGGGTATATGGCCAGTAGTGGGATTGCTGGGTCATATGGTAATTCTATTTTTAGTCTTTTAAGGAACCTCCATACTGTTCTCCATAGTGACTGTATCAATTTACATTCCCACAAATAGTGTAAGAGGGTTCCCTTTTCTCCACACCCTCTCCAGCATTTGTTGCTTGTAGATTTTCTGATGATGCCCATTCTAACTCGTGTGAGGTGATACCTCATTGTAGTTTTGGTTTATATTTCTCTAATAATTAGTGATGTTGAGCAGCTTTTCATGTGCTTCTTGGTCATCTGTATGTCTTCTTGGGACAAATGTCTATTTACGTCATCTGCCCATTTTTGGATTGGGTTGTTTGTTTTTTTACTGTTGAGCTGCATGAGCTGTTTATATACATTGGAGATTAATCCTTTGTCCATTGATTCGTTTGCAAATATTTTCTCCCATTGTGAGGGTTGTCTTTTCGTCTTGTTTGTAGTTTCCTTTGTTTTGCAAAAGCTTTTAGGTTTCATTTGCTCCCATATGTTTATTTTTTTTATTCCATTACTCTAGGAGGTGGATCAAAAAAGATCTTGCTGTGATTTATGTCAAAGAGTATTCTTCCTGTGTTTTCCTCTAAGAGTTTTATAGTGTCCGGTCTTACATTTCGGTCTCTAATCCATTTTGAGTTTATTTTTTGTGTATGGTGTTAGGGAGTGTTCTAATTTCATTCTTTTACATGTAGCTGTCCATTTTTCCCAGCACCACTTATTGAAGAGACTGTCTTTTCTCCTTTGTATACCCTTGCCTCCTTTGTCATAGATTAGTGGGCCATAGGTGTGTAGGTTTATCTCTGGGCTTTTTTTTTTCTTTTACATCTTTATTGGAGTATAATTGCTTTACAATTGTGTGTTAGTTTCTGCTGTATAAAAAAGTGAATCAGCTGTGCGTATACATATAACACCATATCCCCTCCCTCTTGCACCTCCCTCTCACTCCCTTATCCCACCCTTTTAGGTGGTCACAAAGCACAGAGCTGATCTCCCTGTGCTATGTGGCTGCTTCCCAGTAGCTATCAATTTTACATTTGGTAGTGTATATATGTCCATACCACTCTCTCACTTTGTCCCAGCTTACCCTTCCCTCTCCCCATGTCCTCAAGTCCTTTCTCTACGTCTGTGTCCTTAATCCTTTCCTGCCCCTAGGTTCTTCATAAACTTTTTTTTTTAAGATTCCATATATATGTGTTAGCATACGGTATTTGTTTTTCTCTTTCTGACTTACTTCACTCTGTAGGACAGACTCTAGATCCATCCACCTCACTAAAAATAACTCAATTTCGTTTCTTTTTATGGCTGAATAATGTTCCATTGTATATATGTGCCACATCTTCTTTATCCATTTATCTGTTGATGGACACTTAGGTTGCTTCCATGTCCTGGCTATTGTAAATAGAGCTACAGTGAACATTGTGGTACATGACTCTTTTTGAATTATGGTTTTCTCAGGGTAAATGTCCAGGAGTGGGTTTGCTGGGTTGCATGGTAGTTCTATTTTTAGTGTTTAAGGAACCCCCATACCGTTCTCCCTAGTGGCTATATCAATTTACATTCCCACCAACAGTGCAAGAGGGTTCCCTTTGCTCCAATAAATGCCTCTCCAGCATTTATTGTTGGTAGATTTTTTGATGATGGCCATTCTGACTGGTGTGAGGTGATACCTCACTGTAGTTTTGATTTGCATTTCTCTAATGATTAGTGATGTTCAGCATCCTTTCATGTGTTTGTTGGCAACCTGTATATCTTCTTTGGAGAAATGTCTATTTAGGTCTTCTGCCCATTTTTGGATTGGGTTGTTTGGTTTTGTGATATTGAGCTACATGAGCTGCTTTTTGGAGATTAATCCTTTGCCATTTGCTTCATTTGAAAATATTTTCTCCCATTCTGATGGTTGTCTTTTCATCTTGCTTATGTTTTCCTCTGCTGTGCAAAAGAATTTATGTTTCATTCGGTCCCATTTTTTTATTTTTGTTTTTATTTCCATTTCTCTAGGAGGTGGGTCAAAAAGGATCTTGCTGTGATTTATGTCATAGACTGTTCTGCTTATGTTTTCCTCTAAGAGTTTTATAGTGGCTGGTCTTATATTTAGGTCTCTAATCCATTTTGAGTTTATTTTTGTGTATGGTGTTAGGGAGTGTACTAATTTCATTCTTTTACATGTAACTGTCCAGTTTTCCCAGCACCACTTGCTGAAGACACTGTCTTTTCTCCATTGTATACCCTTGCCTCCTTTGTCATAGATTAGTGAACCATAGGTACGTGGGTTTATCTCTGTGCTTTCTATCCTGTTCTATTGACCTATATTTCTGTTTTTGTGTCAGTACCATATTATCTTGATTACTGTAGCTTTGCAATATAGTCTGAAGTCTGGAAGTCTGATTCCTCCAGCTCTTTTTTTTCCCCCCTCAAGACTGCTTTGGCTATCCAGGGTCTTTTGTGTCTCCCTACAAATTTTAAGATTTTTTTTTCTTGTTCTGTAGAAAATGCCAAAGGTATTTTGATCGGGATTGCATTGAATCTGTAGATTGCTTTGGGTAGTATAGTCATTTTCACAATATTGATTCTTCTAATCCGAGAACATGGTATATGTCTCCATCTGTTTATAGCATCTTTGATTTCTTTCATCAGTGTCTTATAGTTTTCTGAGTACAGGTCTTTTACTTCCTTAGGTAGGTTTATTCCTAGGTATTTTATTCTTTTTGTTGCAGTGGTAATGGGATTGTTTCCTTAATTTCTCTTTCTGATCTTTCATTGTTAGTGTATAGGAATGCAAGCAATTTCTGTGCATTAATTTTGTATCCTGCAACTTTACCAAATTCATTGATTAGCTCCAGTGGTTTTCTGGTGGCATCTTCAGGATTCTCTTTCTATGATATCATGTCATCTGCAAACAGTGACAATTTTACTTCTTCTTTTCCTTTTTGTATTCCTTTTATTTCTTTTTCTTCTCTGATTGCCATGGCTAGGACTTCCAAAACTATGTTGAATAGCAGTGGTGAGAGTGGACATCCTCGTCTTGTTCCTGATCTTAGAGGAAACGCTTTCAGTTTTTCACCATTGAGAATGCTGTTTGCTGTGGGTTTGTCATATATGGCCTTTATTATGTTGAGGTAGTTTCCCTCTATGCCCACACTCTGCAGAGTTTTTATCGTAAATGAGTGTTGAATTTTCTCAAAATCTTTTCCTTCATCTATTGAGATGATCATATGGTTTTATTCTACAATTTGTTAATATGGTGTATCACATTGATTTGTGTATATTGAAGAATCCTCGCATCCCTGGGATAAACCCCACTTGATCATGGTGTATGATCCTTTTCATGTGTTGTTCGATTCTGTTTGCTAGTATTTTGTTGAGGATTTTTACATCTATATTCATCAGTGATATTGGTCTATAATTTTCTTTCCTTGTAGTATCTCTGTCTGATTTTGGTATCAGGGTGATGGTGGTCTCATAGAATGAGTTTGGGAGTGTTCCTTCCCCTGCAATTGTTTTGAAGAATTTGAGAAGGTTGGGTGTTAGCTCTTCTCTAAATGTTTGATAGAATTCACCTGTGATGCCATCTGGTTCTGGACTTTTGTTTGTTGGAAGATTTTTAATCACAGTTTCAATTTCATTGCTTGTGATAGGTTTGTTCATATTTTCTATTTCTTCCTGGTTCAGTCTTAGAAGGTTATCCCTTTCTAAGAATTTGTCCATTTCTTCCAGATTGTCCATTTTATTGGCCTAGAGTTGCTTGTAGTAGTCTCTTAGGATGCTTTGTATTCCTGTGGTGTCTGTTGTAACTTCTGCTTTTTCACTTCTAATTTTGTTGATTTGCGTCCTCTCCCTCTTTTTCTGGAGTCTGGCTAAAGGTTGATCATTTTTGCTTATCTTCTCAAAGAACCAGCTTTTAGTTTTATTGATCTTTGCTTTCGTTTTCTTTGTTTCTATTTCATTTATTTCTGCTCTGATCTTTATGATTTCTTTCCTTCTACTAACTTTGGGTTTTGTTCTTCTTTCTCTAGTTCCTCTAGGTGTAAGGTTAGATTGTTTATTTGAGATTTTTCTTGTTTCTTGAGGTAGGCTTGTATTGCTATAAACTTCCCTCTTAGAACTCCTTTTGCTGCATCCCATAGGTTTTGGATCATCGTGTTTTTGTTGTCATTTGTCTCTAGGTAGTTTTTGATTTCCTCTTTGATTTCTTCAGTGATCTCTTGGTTATTTAGTAACGTATTGTTTAGCCTCCATGTGTTTGTGATTTTTACGGTTTTTTCCGTGTAATTGATTTCTAATCTCATAGCATTGTGGTCGGAACAGCTGCTTGATATGATTTCAGTTTTCTTAAATTTACTGAGGCTTTATCTGTGACCCAAGATGTGATCTATCCTGGAGAATGTTCCGTGTGCAGTTGAGAAGAACGTGTAATCTGCTGTTTTTGGATGGAATGTCCTATAAATATCAATTAACTCTATCTGGTCTATTGTGTCATTTAAAGCTTGTGTTTCCTTATTAATTGTCTGTCTGGCTGATCTCCACTGGTGTAAGTGAGCTGTTAAAGTCCCCCGCTATTATTGTGTTACTGTCGATTTCCTCTTTTATAGCTGTTAGCAGTTGCCTTATACATTGAGCTGCTCCTATTTTGGGTACATATATATTTATAATTGTTATATCTTCTTCTTGGATTGATCCCCTGACCATTATGTAGTGCCTTTCCTCGTCTCTTGTAACATTCTTTATTTTAAAGTCTATTTTATCTGATATGAGTATTGCTACTCCAGCTTTCTTTTGATTTTCATTTGCATAGAATGTATTTTTCCATCGCCTCACTTTGAGTCTGTATGTGTCCCTAGGTCTGAAATGGATCTCTTGTAGACAGCATATATATGGGTCTTGTTTTTGTATCCATTCAGCGAGCCTGTGTCTTTTGGTTGGAACATGTAGTGCATTCACGTTTAAGGTAATTATCGATATGTATGTTCCTACTACTATTTTCTTAATTGTTATGGGTTTGTCTTGGTGGGTCCTTTTCTTCTCTTGTGTTTCCCACTTAGAGAAGTTCCTTTAGCATTTGGTGTAGAGCTGGTTTCATGGTGCTGAATTCTCTTAGCTTTTGCTTGTCTGTAAGGCTTTTGATTTCTCCATCAAATCTGAATGAGCTCTTTGCAGGGTGGAGTACTCTTGGTTGTAGGTTCTTCCCTTTCATCACTTTAAATTTATTTATCATGCCACTTCCTTCTGGCTTGTAGATTTTCTGCTGAGAAATCAGTTGTTATCCTTATGGGAGTTCCCTTGTATGTTATTTGTCATTTTTCCCTTGCTGCTTTCAATCATTTTTCTTTGTCGTTAATTTTTGTCAATTTGATTACTATGTGTCTTGTCATTTTTCTCCTTTGGTTTATCCTGCCTGGGACACTCTGTGCTTCTGGACTTGGGTGGCTATTTCTTTTCCCATGCTAGGGAAGTTTTTGACCATAATCTCTTCAAATATATTCTCGGGTCCTTTCTCTCTCTCTTCTCCTTCTGGGACCCCTATAATGCGAATGTTGTTGCGTTTAAAGTTGTCCCAGAGGACTCTTGGGGTATCTTCGTTTATTTTCATTCTTTTTCTTTATTCTGTTCCATGGCAGTGATTTCCACCTTTCTGTCTTCCAGGTCACTTATCCGTTCTTCTGCCACAGTTATTCTGCTACTGATTCCTTCTAGTGTATTTTTCATTTCAGTTATTCCATTGTTCACCTCTGTTTGTTTGTTCTTTAATTCTTCTAGGTGTTTGTTCCTTAATTCTTCTAGGTCTTTGTTAAACATTTCTTGCATCTTCTCGATCTTTGCCTCCATTCTTTTTCCAAGGTCTTGGCTCAACTTCACTATCATTATTTTGAATTCTTTTTCTGGAAGGTTCCCTATCTCCACCTCATTTCATTTTTTTTCTGGGGTTTTATCTTGTTCCTTGATCTGGTATAAAGTCCTCTGCCTTTTCATTTTGTCTATCTTTCTGTGAATGTGGTTTTCCTTCCACAGGCTGCAGAATTGTAGTTCTTCTTGCTTCTGCTGTCTGCTCTCCGGTGGATGAGTCTATCTTAGAGGCTTGTGCAAGCTTCCTGATGGGAGGGACTGGTGGTGGGTAGAGCTGGGTGTTGCTTTGGTGGGCAGAGCTTTAATCCGCTTGTCTACGGATTAAATAAAACTTTAATAAAAAGTTTAATCCGCTTGTCTGCTGATGCATGGGGCTGGGTTCCCTCCCTGTTGGTTGTTTGGCCTGAGGCAACCCAGCCCTGGAGCTTACCTTGCTCTTGGTGGGGCTAATGGCGGACTCTGGGAGGGCTCACACCAAGGAGTATTTCCCAGAACTTCTGCTGCCAGTGTCGTTGTCCTCACGGTGAGCCACAGCCACAGCCACCACCTGCCTCTGCAGGAGACCCTCTAAAAGTAGCAGGTAGTTCTGGTCATTCTCCTACAGGGTCACTGCTCCTTCCCCTGGGTCCTGATGTGCACACTACTTTGTGTGTGCCCTCCAAGAGTGGAGTATCTGAGTGGAGTTGAGACTCTGAGACTCTGTGTGGAGTTGCACAGACTCTGGGTCCTGTGAAGCTTCGATGTTTTGTGATTCTAGAAATCCTATAGGAGACGGTCCACAGCAGGTGACGCTAATGTTGTCAGTAGAGGTGTTGAAGCCAAAGATCTGCAGTTCCAACTAGAGGTGCCGATGTACATACAGGACAAAATCATCTCGTGTGAATGTAGTTCAGGCATGTTTAAGATGAATGCAGTCATGTTAATGCCTACCATATTCTATCTTGAGCCTCTCCTCAGGGACCCCCTCCTCAGTTCCTGAGGCTCCTGTAAGTCATGTACAGGGGACTGGAGAGTGGGCTCTGTCCAGTCTGAGCCCTGAGTTACCCTGTGTGTATCTTAGGATACTTTGTATTTCTGTGGTGTCTGTTGTAACATCATCTCTTTCATTTCAGATTTATTTGGGCCCTCTCTTTTTAAAAAAACATACTACTGTTGTCTTTTATTCTCTACAGAAGTTTAATAAGTGTTTGATCTACTATCCTTACCCTATGTATACTTTTTGCAGTGAGATTTTTACTTTTCTTTGTTTCCTTGTTACTATCAATAATTAGTGAGACTTCTTTTAAGCTACCTTCAACATTGCTTATAAAGCTGCTTTATTAGTGATGACAGAGCCTTAATGGAAGTCATGTTCTGGTTGTAAATTAGAATGCAATGTGCCAGCAAATAGCCCCTTAAGTTTATGTCTCATTACTTCTTGTTCTTTTTTTAATTTAATTTTTATTTTTTGTCAGAGCAAATTTAATTAAAATGTTTTGTTTCTTCTAGGTGTGAAAGATGTGGTTCTTTTAAACATATACATATATCTATTCTTCTTTGGATCATTTTCCCATGTAGGTTATGACACGATGTTGAGTAGTCTTGTCTTGGTATTACGTAGGTCTTTGGTGATTACATATTTCACATGTGTTTCTATATCTATCTTAACCCCAATATCCTAATGTATCCAATCCTCACACCTTTCCATGTGGTGAACCATAAGTTTGTTTAATGAATCTGTGATTGCATTTCTCTGTGGAAATATCTTCATTGGTATCAATTTTTAGCTAAGACCTATAAGTGATATTATAGGATATGTGTCTTTTGCTTTCTGACTTAGTACAATTTGCCTGATTACCTCAAGAATCATACATGGTGCTGCAAATGGCATTGTTTCATTTTTTTCCCTGGCTAATATTCCATCTGTACGTGTACCAGTTCTTCTTTGGCCACGCACCTCTTGATGGACTTTCTGGTTGCCTCCATGTCTTGGCTATTGTAATACTGCTGCAATGCACATTAGCTTGCCTGTGTCTTTCCAGTTATATCTTCTTATGTTATAGGCCAAGGAGTGGGCTTGCTGTATCATATGGTAGCTCAGTGTGTATGTTTTAAAGGCACCACCATTCAGTTCTCATTAGTGACTCTTTCCAGGTTACGTCCCACTTAAAATTGAGGGTATGCATTTCTCCAAAACACCTTCAATATTTATTGTTTGTAGTTTTCTTGCTGATGGTTATTCTAATGGGTGCGAGCTGATGCCTATCTGTGGTTGAATTTGCATGTGTCCCATAATCTGTTGAAATTGAGCTTTAAAGCATGCCCTTTTTATTTATCAAACTGTGATTACAGCTCAGTTCTTCAAAGGGTTTTCTTAAAGTAAGTGTCACATTTTGAAAATTTTTGGCCATTACCTCCCTCAAGACATTTTGAGGGCACGTTTCATTTACAGCCCAGAAGTACTTGTTCATATGAAGTGACCATTAGCACAGGTTTTAAAGCTGCTTTTGCAGGTAACGGCCAGAGGGTGGCAGCCTTTCTACGTTCCTAATCTGGTAAATAGGGAAACAGACCTTCAGCCCCAAGAGTGTCCAGCTTTATTTCTCATCCAGCTGTGGGTCTAGATATGGTCACACCAGGTTGCATCACAGCCCCGGAACGAATTATGTAAAAATTTTCCCTCTATCACTGTCTTTGTTTTTTGGGATTTTTAAGTAATTTATTTTTATAATGGGGTTTACCTGATTTTCACTGCTGTGTTTATGCCCCTTTACACCCACTTGATTCACTTACAGAGGGACATCAATACATAGGTTTTAAGATTATTACTAGTCAGATATATTCTTGTGCGGTGAATAGGGCGTGTTGAGTCCAGTTCTCTGAGCAAGGAGTAGGTCTTGTCTATTACATATTGGGTTTATGGAACGGTATCTGAGGTAATTTGAAACCCTTGTTTTATGTATCACCCCACCTCACCTTTCCCGTTAAGCAGCCATAGTGTGTTTTCTGCATGTGTGACTCTGTTCTCTTTTGTAATTCAGTTCAAGTGTAACGGTTTTTACATTCCCTCTATCAGTGAGACCTTATGAGAAGTGTCCTTTTCTGTGTGACTTATTTCACTTAGAATCGTCGTACCTAAATCCACTCATCATGCTGCTACTAGCCTTATGACATTGATTTCATGGCTGAGTGATATTCCATTGTACATAAGGACCACAACTTCTTTATCCATTTTTCTCTTTCCTGGGATATTGAAGGTGGAATGAAGTGGAGGTCCTTGTCAACAAAGCAGCCCTAAACTTTGGGGTGCTTGTGTCTTGCTGATTTTTAATTTTCCCAATTTATACCCCCATGAGTGGAAGTGCCCTATGCTCTCCAAGCTTTGCTTTTTAGACGTTTCAGGACTCACCGTACACTTCTCCAGAGTGGCTGTTTGCAATTTACATCCTGCCCATCAGTGTAGCAAGGCTCCCATTTCTCCATAGCCTGTCCTGCATTTCTGGTTTTGACACTTTTTTCAGCATGGCCCTTTTGACCGATGGGTAGCGAGTCTTCTTTGTAGCGCTGATTTTCCTTTCCAGGTTGCTTGGTTGGCCAAAAAGGGCGTATGCGTTTTTTCCTGAATATATTCAGGAAAAAACGCATACGCCCTTTTTGGCCAAGGGCATCATTGTCAACGTTTTGCCGCTTTTCATGTGCTTTAAAGGCGATTCGAATCTACCTCCTGAAATCTGTTTCCTGCAATTCTGCCTTGATTTCAAATCCTCTTCTTTGCCTTCCCTCAATATATTTGTGGACGAGAGTTATCATTTATAACTCTGCAGGTTTGTGAATTGCAGTGCCCTGAAGCTCCATTTTACAACTCGCTTTTTCGGGAGCTGGCCGCAAAAGCGCAGGATGGCTTCAGGCCCTGTTCTGGTTGCGGGGGGCAGGCTGAGCCTGTGGTTAATTCTTCTTCCTGATGGGAAAATAGAGTGACCTGTGCCTGTCCCAACACCAAGAGCTAGTCTCTCATTGGTTCCACGTCTTCCCGTTCATCCTCAGGACAAATTGCAACCTGTACGGAACAGGAGGTTAAAGGTGCTGATGCTCCAAGTAGGGAGATTGCTAGTAAAGTGGCTGGAATGGCGAACCCGAGCACAAGGAGATGAGAAATGAGGTGCGTTTTAGAAACCTTTCCCCATCACACGGTGTACCATCTTCTGGGTTTCTCATGCATGTTTTCGAGGTAGGAAGACGCCCTTGAACCTGGAGATTTGGGCCCCATGCGTTGGGTACCACGCAGTATTACTTTAAAGGGTCTGCGTTTGCTCACCCAACCTCACCAAACCTCTCAGCCCCAAGAGTGTGCACCCTTATGTCTCATCCAGCTGTGGGTCTAGATATGGTCAATCCAGGATGCATCACAGCCCTTGAACGCATTGCGTAAGAATTTCTCTCTCTTTCACTGTCTTTGTTTCATGGGTTTTTCAAAGTAATTTATTTTTATAATGGGGTTTAGCTGCTTTTCACTGCTGTGTTTATGCCGCTTTACACCCACTTGACACACTAACAGAGAGATATCAATACATACGTTTTAAGATTATTACTAGTCAGATATATTTGTGCGGTGAATAGGGCGTGTTGAGTCCAGTTCTCTGAGCAAGGAGTAGGTCTTGTCTATTACATATTGGGTTTATGGAACGGTATCTGAGCTAATTGGAAACCCTTGTTTTATGTATCACCCCACCTCACCTTTCCCGTTAAGAAGCCATAGTGTGTTTTCTGCATGTGTGACTCCGTTCTGTTTTTTAATTCAGTTGAAGTTTAACGGTTTTTACATTTCCTCTATAAGTGATACCTTATGAGAAGTGTCCTTTTCTGTGTGACTTATTTCACTTAGAATCGTCGTACCTAAATCCACTCATCATGTTGCTACTAGCCTTATGACATTGATTTCATGGCTGAGTGATATTCCATTGTACATAAGGACCACAACTCCTTTATCCATTTTTCTCTTTCCTGGGATATTGAAGGTGGAATGAAGTGGAGGTCCTTGTCAACAGAGCAGCCCTAAACTTTGGGGTGCTTGTGTCTTGCTGATTTTTAATTTTCCCAATTTATACCCCCATGAGTGGAAGTGCCCTATGCTCACTAAGCTGTGTTGTTTAGATGTTTAAGGACACACCGTACACTTCTCCAGAGTGGCTGTTGGCAATTTACATCCCGCCCATCAGTGTAGCAAGGCTCCCATTTCTCCATGGCCTGTCCTGCATTTCTGGTTTTGACACTTTTTTCAGCATGGCCCTTTTGACCGATGGGAAGCGAGTCTTCTTTGTAGCGCTGATTTGCCTTTCCAGGTTGCTTGGTTGGCCAAAAAGGGCGTATGCGTTTTTTCCTGAATATATTCAGGAAAAAACGCATACGCCCTTTTTGGCCAAGGGCATCATTGTCAACGTTTTGCCGCTTTTCATGTGCTTTAAAGGCGATTCGAATCTACCTCCTGAAATCTGTTTCCTGCAATTCTGCCTTGATTTCAAATCCTCTTCTTTGCCTTCCCTCAATATATTTGTGGACGAGAGTTATCATTTATAACTCTGCAGGTTTGTGAATTGCAGTGCCCTGAAGCTCCATTTTACAACTCGCTTTTTAGGGAGCTGGCCGCAAAAGCGCAGGATGGCTTCAGGCCCTGTTCTGGTTCCGGGGGGCAGGCTGAGCCTGTAGTTAATTCTTCTTCCTGATGGGAAAATAGAGTGACCTGTGCCTGTCCCAACACCAAGAGCTAGTCTCTCATTGGTTCCACGTCTTCCCGTTCATCCTCAGGACAAATTGCAACCTGTACGGAACAGGAGGTTAAAGGTGCTGATGCTCCAAGTAGGGAGATTGCTAGTAAAGTGGCTGGAATGGCGAACCCGAGCACAAGGAGATGAGAAATGAGGTGCGTTTTAGAAACCTTTCCCCATCACACGGTGTACCATCTTCTGGGTTTCTCATGCATGTTTTCGAGGTAGGAAGACGCCCTTGAACCTGGAGATTTGGGCCCCATGCGTTGGGTACCACGCAGTATTACTTTAAAGAGTCTGCGTTTGCTCACCCAACCTCACCAAACCTCTCAGCCCCAAGAGTGTCCACCCTTATGTCTCATCCAGCTGTGGGTCTAGATATGGTCAATCCAGGTTGCATCACAGCCCCTGAATGCATTGTGTAAGAATTTCGCTCTCTTTCACTGTCTTTGTTTCATGGGTTTTTCAAAGTAATTTATTTTTATAATGGGGTTTAGCTGCTTTTCACTGCTGTGTTTATGCCGCTTTACACCCACTTGACACACTAACAGAGAGATATCAATACATAGGTTTTAAGATTATTACTAGTCAGATATATTCTTGTGTGGTGAATAGGGCGTGTTGAGTCCAGTTCTCTGAGCAAGGAGTAGGTCTTGTCTATTACATATTGGGTTTATGGAACGGTATCTGAGCTAATTTGAAACCCTTGTTTTATGTATCACCCCACCTCACCTTTCCCGTTAAGCAGCCACAGTGTGTTTTCTGCATGTGTGACTCCGTTCTGTTTTGTAATTCAGTTCAAGTGTAACGGGTTTTACATTCCCTCTATCAGTGATACCTTATGAGAAGTGTCCTTTTCTGTGTGACGTACTTCACTTAGAATCGTCGTACCTAAATCCACTCATCATGCTGCTACTAGCCTTATGACATTGATTTCATGGCTGAGTGATATTCCTTTGTACATAAGGACAACAACTCCTTTATCCATTTTTCTCTTTCCTGGGATATTGAAGGTGGAATGAAGTGGAGGTCCTTGTCAACAGAGCAGCCCTAAACTTTGGGGTGCTTGTGTCTTGCTGATTTTTCATTTTCCCAATTTATACCCCCATGAGTGGAAGTGCCCTATGCTCTCTAAGCTGTGTTTTTTAGATGTTTCAGGACACACCGTAGTCTTCTCCAGAGTGGCTGTTGGCAATTTACATCCCGCCCATCAGTGTAGCAAAGCTCCCATTTCTCCATGGCCTGTCCTGCATTTCTGGTTTTGACACTTTTTTCAGCATGGCCCTTTTAACCGATGGGAAGCGAGACTTCTTTGTAGCGCTGATTTGCCTTTCCAGGTTGCTTGGTTGGCCAAAAAGGGCGTATGCGTCTTTTCCTGAATATATTCAGGAAAAAACGCATACGCCCTTTTTGGCCAAGGGCATCATTGTCATCGTTTTGCCGCTTTTCATGTGCTTTAAAGGCGATTCGAATCTACCTCCTGAAATCTGTTTCCTGCAATTCTGCCTTGATTTCAAATCCTCTTCTTTGCCTTCCCTCAATATATTTGTGGACGAGAGTTATCATTTATAACTCTGCAGGTTTGTGAATTGCAGTGCCCTGAAGCTCCATTTTACAACTCGCTTTTTAGGGAGCTGGCCGCAAAAGCGCAGGATGGCTTCAGGCCCTGCTCTGCTTCCGGGGGGCAGGCTGAGCCTGTGGTTAATTCTTCTTCCTGATGGGAAAATAGAGTGACCTGTGCCTGTCCCAACACCAAGAGCTAGTCTCTCATTGGTTCCACGTCTTCCCGTTCATCCTCAGGACAAATTGCAACCTGTACAGAACAGGAGGTTAAAGGTGCTGATGCTCCAAGTAGGGAGATTGCTAGTAAAGTGGCTGGAATGGCGAACCCGAGCACAAGGAGATGAGAAATGAGGTGCATTTTAGAAACCTTTCCCCATCACACGGTGTACCATCTTCTGGGTTTCTCATGCATGTTTTCGAGGTAGGAAGACGCCCTTGAACCTGGAGATTTGGGCCCCATGCGTTGGGTACCACGCAGTATTACTTTAAAGGGTCTGCGTTTGCTCACCCAACCTCACCAAACCTCTCAGCCCCAAGAGTGTCCACCCTTATGTCTCATCCAGCTGTGGGTCTAGATATGGTCAATCCAGGTTGCATCACAACCCCTGAATGCATTGTGTAAGAATTTCGCTCTCTTTCACTGTCTTTGTTTCATGGGTTTTTCAAAATAATTTATTTTTATAATGGGGTTTAGCTGCTTTTCACTGCTGTGTTTATGCCGCTTTACACCCACTTGACACACTAACAGAGAGATATCAATACATAGGTTTTAAGATTATTACTAGTCAGATATATTCTTGTGCGGTGAATAGGGCGTGTTGAGTCCAGTTCTCTGAGCAAGGAGTAGGTCTTGTCTATTACATATTGGGTTTATGGAACGGTATCTGAGCTAATTTGAAACCCTTGTTTTATGTATCACCCCACCACACCTTTCCCGTTAAGCAGCCACAGTGTGTTTTCTGCATGTGTGACTCCGTTCTGTTTTGTAATTCAGTTCAAGTGTAACGGGTTTTACATTCCCTCTATCAGTGATACCTTATGAGAAGTGTCCTTTTCTGTGTGACGTACTTCACTTAGAATCGTCGTACCTAAATCCACTCATCATGCTGCTACTAGCCTTATGACATTGATTTCATGGCTGAGTGATATTCCTTTGTACATAAGGACAACAACTCCTTTATCCATTTTTCTCTTTCCTGGGATATTGAAGGTGGAATGAAGTGGAGGTCCTTGTCAACAGAGCAGCCCTAAACTTTGGGGTGCTTGTGTCTTGCTGATTTTTCATTTTCCCAATTTATACCCCCATGAGTGGAAGTGCCCTATGCTCTCTAAGCTGTGTTTTTTAGATGTTTCAGGACACACCGTAGTCTTCTCCAGAGTGGCTGTTGGCAATTTACATCCCGCCCATCAGTGTAGCAAAGCTCCCATTTCTCCATGGCCTGTCCTGCATTTCTGGTTTTGACACTTTTTTCAGCATGGCCCTTTTAACCGATGGGAAGCGAGACTTCTTTGTAGCGCTGATTTGCCTTTCCAGGTTGCTTGGTTGGCCAAAAAGGGCGTATGCGTCTTTTCCTGAATATATTCAGGAAAAAACGCATACGCCCTTTTTGGCCAAGGGCATCATTGTCATCGTTTTGCCGCTTTTCATGTGCTTTAAAGGCGATTCGAATCTACCTCCTGAAATCTGTTTCCTGCAATTCTGCCTTGATTTCAAATCCTCTTCTTTGCCTTCCCTCAATATATTTGTGGACGAGAGTTATCATTTATAACTCTGCAGGTTTGTGAATTGCAGTGCCCTGAAGCTCCATTTTACAACTCGCTTTTTAGGGAGCTGGCCGCAAAAGCGCAGGATGGCTTCAGGCCCTGCTCTGCTTCCGGGGGGCAGGCTGAGCCTGTGGTTAATTCTTCTTCCTGATGGGAAAATAGAGTGACCTGTGCCTGTCCCAACACCAAGAGCTAGTCTCTCATTGGTTCCACGTCTTCCCGTTCATCCTCAGGACAAATTGCAACCTGTACAGAACAGGAGGTTAAAGGTGCTGATGCTCCAAGTAGGGAGATTGCTAGTAAAGTGGCTGGAATGGCGAACCCGAGCACAAGGAGATGAGAAATGAGGTGCGTTTTAGAAACCTTTCCCCATCACACGGTGTACCATCTTCTGGGTTTCTCATGCATGTTTTCGAGGTAGGAAGACGCCCTTGAACCTGGAGATTTGGGCCCCATGCGTTGGGTACCACGCAGTATTACTTTAAAGGGTCTGCGTTTGCTCACCCAACCTCACCAAACCTCTCAGCCCCAAGAGTGTCCACCCTTATGTCTCATCCAGCTGTGGGTCTAGATATGGTCAATCCAGGTTGCATCACAGCCCCTGAATGCATTGTGTAAGAATTTCGCTCTCTTTCACTGTCTTTGTTTCATGGGTTTTTCAAAATAATTTATTTTTATAATGGGGTTTAGCTGCTTTTCACTGCTGTGTTTATGCCGCTTTACACCCACTTGACACACTAACAGAGAGATATCAATACATAGGTTTTAAGATTATTACTAGTCAGATATATTCTTGTGCGGTGAATAGGGCGTGTTGAGTCCAGTTCTCTGAGCAAGGAGTAGGTCTTGTCTATTACATATTGGGTTTATGGAACGGTATCTGAGCTAATTTGAAACCCTTGTTTTATGTATCACCCCACCTCACCTTTCCCGTTAAGCAGCCATAGTGTGTTTTCTGCATGTGTGACTCCGTTCTGTTTTGTAATTCAGTTCAAGTGTAACGGGTTTTACATTCCCTCTATCAGTGATACCTTATGAGAAGTGTCCTTTTCTGTGTGACGTACTTCACTTAGAATCGTCGTACCTAAATCCACTCACCATGCTGCTACTAGCCTTATGACATTGATTTCATGGCTGAGTGATATTCCTTTGTACATAAAGACAACAACTCCTTTATCCATTTTTCTCTTTCCTGGGATATTGAAGGTGGAATGAAGTGGAGGTCCTTGTCAACAGAGCAGCCCTAAACTTTGGGGTGCTTGTGTCTTGCTGATTTTTCATTTTCCCAATTTATACCCCCATGAGTGGAAGTGCCCTATGCTCTCTAAGCTGTGTTTTTTAGATGTTTCAGGACACACCGTAGTCTTCTCCAGAGTGGCTGTTGGCAATTTACATCCCGCCCATCAGTGTAGCAAAGCTCCCATTTCTCCATGGCCTGTCCTGCATTTCTGGTTTTGACACTTTTTTCAGCATGGCCCTTTTAACCGATGGGAAGCGAGACTTCTTTGTAGCGCTGATTTGCCTTTCCAGGTTGCTTGGTTGGCCAAAAAGGGCGTATGCGTCTTTTCCTGAATATATTCAGAAAAAACGCATACGCCCTTTTTGGCCAAGGGCATCATTGTCATCGTTTTGCCGCTTTTCATGTGCTTTAAAGGCGATTCGAATCTACCTCCTGAAATCTGTTTCCTGCAATTCTGCCTTGATTTCAAATCCTCTTCTTTGCCTTCCCTCAATATATTTGTGGACGAGAGTTATCATTTATAACTCTGCAGGTTTGTGAATTGCAGTGCCCTGAAGCTCCATTTTACAACTCGCTTTTTAGGGAGCTGGCCGCAAAAGCGCAGGATGGCTTCAGGCCCTGCTCTGCTTCCGGGGGGCAGGCTGAGCCTGTGGTTAATTCTTCTTCCTGATGGGAAAACAGAGTGACCTGTGCCTGTCCCTACACCAGGAGCTAGTCTCTCATTGGTTCCAAGTCTTCCCGTTCATCCTCAGGACAAATTGCAACCTGTACAGAACAGGAGGTTAAAGGTGCTGATGCTCCAAGTAGGGAGATTGCTAGTAAAGTGGCTGGAATGGCGAACCCGAGCACAAGGAGATGAGAAATGAGGTGCGTTTTAGAAACCTTTCCCCATCACACGGTGTACCATCTTCTGGGTTTCTCATGCATGTTTTCGAGGTAGGAAGACGCCCTTGAACCTGGAGATTTGGGCCCCATGCGTTGGGTACCACGCAGTATTACTTTAAAGGGTCTGCGTTTGCTCACCCAACCTCACCAAACCTCTCAGCCCCAAGAGTGTCCACCCTTATGTCTCATCCAGCTGTGGGTCTAGATATGGTCAATCCAGGTTGCATCACAGCCCCTGAATGCATTGTGTAAGAATTTCGCTCTCTTTCACTGTCTTTGTTTCATGGGTTTTTCAAAATAATTTATTTTTATAATGGGGTTTAGCTGCTTTTCACTGCTGTGTTTATGCCGCTTTACAGCCACTTGACACACTAACAGAGAGATATCAATACATAGGTTTTAAGATTATTACTAGTCAGATATATTCTTGTGCGGTGAATAGGGCGTGTTGAGTCCAGTTCTCTGAGCAAGGAGTAGGTCTTGTCTATTACATATTGGGTTTATGGAACGGTATCTGAGCTAATTTGAAACCCTTGTTTTATGTATCACCCCACCTCACCTTTCCCGTTAAGCAGCCATAGTGTGTTTTCTGCATGTGTGACTCCGTTCTGTTTTGTAATTCAGTTCAAGTGTAACGGGTTTTACATTCCCTCTATCAGTGATACCTTATGAGAAGTGTCCTTTTCTGTGTGACGTACTTCACTTAGAATCGTCGTACCTAAATCCACTCACCATGCTGCTACTAGCCTTATGACATTGATTTCATGGCTGAGTGATATTCCTTTGTACATAAAGACAACAACTCCTTTATCCATTTTTCTCTTTCCTGGGATATTGAAGGTGGAATGAAGTGGAGGTCCTTGTCAACAGAGCAGCCCTAAACTTTGGGGTGCTTGTGTCTTGCTGATTTTTCATTTTCCCAATTTATACCCCCATGAGTGGAAGTGCCCTATGCTCTCTAAGCTGTGTTTTTTAGATGTTTCAGGACACACCGTAGTCTTCTCCAGAGTGGCTGTTGGCAATTTACATCCCGCCCATCAGTGTAGCAAAGCTCCCATTTCTCCATGGCCTGTCCTGCATTTCTGGTTTTGACACTTTTTTCAGCATGGCCCTTTTAACCGATGGGAAGCGAGACTTCTTTGTAGCGCTGATTTGCCTTTCCAGGTTGCTTGGTTGGCCAAAAAGGGCGTATGCGTCTTTTCCTGAATATATTCAGAAAAAACGCATACGCCCTTTTTGGCCAAGGGCATCATTGTCATCGTTTTGCCGCTTTTCATGTGCTTTAAAGGCGATTCGAATCTACCTCCTGAAATCTGTTTCCTGCAATTCTGCCTTGATTTCAAATCCTCTTCTTTGCCTTCCCTCAATATATTTGTGGACGAGAGTTATCATTTATAACTCTGCAGGTTTGTGAATTGCAGTGCCCTGAAGCTCCATTTTACAACTCGCTTTTTAGGGAGCTGGCCGCAAAAGCACAGGATGGCTTCAGGCCCTGCTCTGCTTCCGGGGGGCAGGCTGAGCCTGTGGTTAATTCTTCTTCCTGATGGGAAAACAGAGTGACCTGTGCCTGTCCCTACACCAGGAGCTAGTCTCTCATTGGTTCCAAGTCTTCCCGTTCATCCTCAGGACAAATTGCAACCTGTACGGAACAGGAGGTTAAAGGTGCTGATGCTCCAAGTAGGGAGATTGCTAATAAAGTGGCTGGAATGGCGAACCGAGCACAAGGAGATGAGAAATGAGGTGCGTTTTAGAAACCTTTCCCCATCACACGGTGTACCATCTTCTGGGTTTCTCATGCATGTTTTCGATGTAGCAAGATGCCCTTGAACCTGGAGATTTGCGACCCATGCGATGGGGACCACGCAGTACTACTTTAAAGGGTCTGCGTTTGCTCACCCAACCTCACCAAACCTCTCAGCCCCAAGAGTGTCCACCCTTATGTCTCATCCAGCTGTGGGTCTAGATATGGTCAATCCAGGTTGCATCATAGCCCCTGAACGCATTGTGTAAGAATTTCGCTCTCTTTCACTGTCTTTGTTTCATGGGTTTGTAAAAGTAATTTATTTTTATAATGGGGTTTAGCTGCTTTTCACTGCTGTGTTTATGCCGCTTTACACCCACTTGACACACTAACAGAGAGATATCAATACATAGGTTTTAAGATTATTACTAGTCAGATATATTCTTGTGCGGTGAATAGGGCGTGTTGAGTCCAGTTCTCTGAGCAAGGAGTAGATCTTGTCTATTACATATTGGGTTTATGGAAGGGTATCTGAGCTAATTGGAAACCCTTGTTTTATGTATCACCCCACCTCACCTTTCCCGTTAAGCAGCCATAGTGTGTTTTCTGCATGTGTGACTCCGTTCTGTTTTGTAATTCAGTTCAAGTGTAACGGTTTTTACATTCCCTCTATCAGTGATACCTTATGAGAAGTGTCCTTTTCTGTGTGACTTACTTCACTTAGAATCGTCGTACCTAAATCCACTCATCATGCTGCTACTAGCCTTATGACATTGATTTCATGGCTGAGTGATATTCCTTTGTACATAAGGACCACAACTTCTTTATCCATTTTTCTCTTTCCTGGGATATTGAAGGTGGAATGAAGTGGAGGTCCTTGTCAACAGAGCAGCCCTAAACTTTGGGGTGCTTGTGTCTTGCTGATTTTTCATTTTCCCAATTTATACCCCCATGAGTGGAAGTGCCCTATGCTCTCTAAGCTGTGTTTTTTAGATGTTTCAGGACACACCGTACGCTTCTCCAGAGTGGCTGTTGGCAATTTACATCCCGCCCATCAGTGTAGCAAAGCTCCCATTTCTCCATGGCCTGTCCTGCATTTCTGGTTTTGACACTTTTTTCAGCATGGCCCTTTTAACCGATGGGAAGCGAGACTTCTTTGTAGCGCTGATTTGCCTTTCCAGGTTGCTTGGTTGGCCAAAAAGGGCGTATGCGTTTTTTCCTGAATATATTCAGGAAAAAACGCATACGCCCTTTTTGGCCAAGGGCATCATTGTCAACGTTTTGCCGCTTTTCATGTGCTTTAAAGGCGATTCGAATCTACCTCCTGAAATCTGTTTCCTGCAATTCTGCCTTGATTTCAAATCCTCTTCTTTGCCTTCCCTCAATATATTTGTGGACGAGAGTTATCATTTATAACTCTGCAGGTTTGTGAATTGCAGTGCCCTGAAGCTCCATTTTACAACTCGCTTTTTAGGGATCTGGCCGCAAAAGCGCAGGATGGATTCAGGCCCTGTTCTGGTTCCGGGGGGCAGGCTGAGCCTGTAGTTAATTCTTCTTCCTGATGGGAAAATAGAGTGACCTGGGCCTGTACCTACACCAAGAGCTAGTCTCTCATTGGTTCCAAGTCTTCTCGTTCATCCTCAGGACAAATTGCAACCTGTACGGAACAGGAGGTTAAAGGTGCTGATGCTCCAAGTAGGGAGATTGCTAGTAAAGTGGCTGGAATGGCGAACCGAGCACAAGGAGATGAGAAATGAGGTGCGTTTTAGAAACCTTTCCCCATCATACGGTGTACCATCTTCTGGGTTTCTCATGCATGTTTTCGATGTAGCAAGATGACCTTGAACCTGGAGATTTGGGACCCATGCGATGGGTACCACGGAGTATTACTTTAAAGGGTCTGCGTTTGCTCACCCAACCTCACCAAACCTCTCAGCCCCAAGAGTGTGCACCCTTATGTCTCATCCAGCTGTGGGTCTAGATATGGTCAATCCAGGATGCATCACAGCCCCTGAACGCATTGTGTAAGAATTTCTCTCTCTTTCACTGTCTTTGTTTCATGGGTTTTTCAAAGTAATTTATTTTTATAATGGGGTTTAGCTGCTTTTCACTGCTGTGTTTATGCCGCTTTACACCCACTTGACACACTAACAGAGAGATATCAATACATAGGTTTTAAGATTATTACTAGTCAGATATATTCTTGTGCGGTGAATAGGGCGTGTTGAGTCCAGTTCTCTGAGCAAGGAGTAGGACTTGTCTATTACATATTGTGTTTATGGAACGGTATCTGAGCTAATTTGAAACCCTTGTTTTATGTATCACCCCACCTCACCTTTCCCGTTAAGCAGCCATAGTGTGTTTTCTGCATGTGTGACTCCGTTCTGTTTTGTAATTCAGTTCAAGTGTAACGGTTTTTACATTCCCTCTATCAGTGATACCTTATGAGAAATGTCCTTTTCTGTGTGACTTATTTCACTTAGAATCGTCGTACCTAAATCCACTCATCATGCTGCTACTAGCCTTATGACATTGATTTCATGGCTGAGTGATATTCCATTGTACATAAGGACCACAACTTCTTTATCCATTTTTCTCTTTCCTGGGATATTGAAGGTGGAATGAAGTGGAGGTCCTTGTCAACAGAGCAGCCCTAAACTTTGGGGTGCTTGTGTCTTGATGATTTTTAATTTTCCCAATTTATACCCCCATGAGTGGAAGTGCCCTATGCTCTCTAAGCTGTGTTTTTTAGATGTTTCAGGACACACCGTACACTTCTCCAGAGTGGCTGTTGGCAATTTACATCCCGCCCATCAGTGTAGCAAGGCTCCCATTTCTCCATGGCCTGTCCTGCATTTCTGGTTTTGACACTTTTTTCAGCATGGCCTTTTTAACCGATGGGAAGCGAGACATCTTTGTAGCGCTGATTTTCCTTTCCAGGTTGCTTGGTTGGCCAAAAAGGGCGTATGCGTTTTTTCTTGAATATATTCAGGAAAAAACGCATACGCCCTTTTTGGCCAATGGCATCATTGTCAACGTTTTGCCGCTTTTCATGTGCTTTAAAGGCGATTCGAATCTATCTCCTGAAATCTGTTTCCTGCAATTCTGCCTTGATTTCAAATCCTCTTCTTTGCCTTCCCTCAATATATTTGTGGACGAGAGTTATCATTTATAACTCTGCAGGTTTGTGAATTGCAGTGCCCTGAAGCTCCATTTTACAACTCGCTTTTTAGGGAGCTGGCCGCAAAAGCGCAGGATGGCTTCAGGCCCTGTTCTGGTTCCGGGGGGCAGGCTGAGCCTGTGGTTAATTCTTCTTCCTGATGGGAAAATAGAGTGACCTGTGCCTGTCACTACACCAAGAGCTAGTCTCTCATTGGTTCCAAGTCTTCCCGTTCATCCTCAGGACAAATTGCAACCAGTACGGAACAGGAGGTTAAAGGTGCTGATGCTCCAAGTAGGGAGATTGCTAGTAAAGCGGCTGGAATGGCGAACCCGAGCACAAGGAGATGAGAAATGAGGTGCGTTTTAGAAACCTTTCCCCATCACACGGTGTACCATCTTCTGGGTTTCTCATGCATGTTTTTCATGTAGCAAGATGCCCTTGAACCTGGAGATTTGGGACCCATGCGATGGGTACCACGCAGTATTACTTTAAAGGGTCTGCGTTTGCTCACCCAACCTCACCAAACCTCTCAGCCCCAAGAGTGTCCACCCTTATGTCTCATCCAGCTGTGGGTCTAGATATGGTCAATCCAGGTTGCATCACAGCCCCTGAACGCATTGTGTAAGAATTTCTCTCTCTTTCACTGTCTTTGTTTCATGGGTTTTTCAAAGTAATTTATTTTTATAATGGGGTTTAGCTGCTTTTCATTGCTGTGTTTATGCCGCTTTACACCCACTTGACGCACTAACAGAGAGATATCAATACATAGGTTTTAAGATTATTACTAGTCAGATATATTCTTGTGCGGTGAATAGGGCGTGTTGAGTCCAGTTCTCTGAGCAAGGAGTAGGTCTTGTCTATTACATATTGGGTTTATGGAACGGTATCTGAGCTAATTTGAAACCCTTGTTTTATGTATCACCCCACCTCACCTTTCCCGTTAAGCAGCCATAGTGTGTTTTCTGCCTGTGTGACTCCGTTCTGTTTTGTAATTCAGTTCAAGTGTAACGGTTTTTACATTCCCTCTATCAGTGATACCTTATGAGAAGTGTCCTTTTCTGTGTGACTTATTTCTCTTAGAATCGTCGTACCTAAATCCACTCATCATGCTGCTACTAGCCTTATGACATTGATTTCATGGCTGAGTGATATTCCTTTGTACATAAGGACAACAACTCCTTTATCCATTTTTCTCTTTCCTGGGATATTGAAGGTGGAATGAAGTGGAGGTCCTTGTCAACAGAGCAGCCCTAAACTTTGGGGTGCTTGTGTCTTGCTGATTTTTCATTTTCCCAATTTATACCCCCATGAGTGGAAGTGCCCTATGCTCTCTAAGCTGTGTTTTTTAGATGTTTCAGGACACACCGTAGTCTTCTCCAGAGTGGCTGTTGGCAATTTACATCCCGCCCATCAGTGTAGCAAAGCTCCCATTTCTCCATGGCCTGTCCTGCATTTCTGGTTTTGACACTTTTTTCAGCATGGCCCTTTTAACCGATGGGAAGCGAGACTTCTTTGTAGCGCTGATTTGCCTTTCCAGGTTGCTTGGTTGGCCAAAAAGGGCGTATGCGTCTTTTCCTGAATATATTCAGGAAAAAACGCATACGCCCTTTTTGGCCAAGGGCATCATTGTCATCGTTTTGCCGCTTTTCATGTGCTTTAAAGGCGATTCGAATCTACCTCCTGAAATCTGTTTCCTGCAATTCTGCCTTGATTTCAAATCCTCTTCTTTGCCTTCCCTCAATATATTTGTGGACGAGAGTTATCATTTATAACTCTGCAGGTTTGTGAATTGCAGTGCCCTGAAGCTCCATTTTACAACTCGCTTTTTAGGGAGCTGGCCGCAAAAGCGCATGATGGCTTCAGGCCCTGTTCTGGTTGCGGGGGGCAGGCTGAGCCTGTGGTTAATTCTTCTTCCTGATGGGAAAATAGAGTGACCTGTGCCTGTCCCAACACCAAGAGCTAGTCTCTCATTGGTTCCCCGTCTTCCCGTTCATCCTCAGGACAAATTGCAACCTGTACGGAACAGGAGGTTAAAGGTGCTGATGCTCCAAGTAGGGAGATTGCTAGTAAAGTGGCTGGAATGGCGAACCCGAGCACAAGGAGATGAGAAATGAGGTGCGTTTTAGAAACCTTTCCCCATCACACGGTGTACCATCTTCTGGGTTTCTCATGCATGTTTTCGAGGTAGGAAGACGCCCTTGAACCTGGACATTTGGGCCCCATGCGTTGGGTACCACGCAGTATTACTTTAAAGGGTCTGCGTTTGCTCACCCAACCTCACCAAACCTCTCAGCCCCAAGAGTGTCCACCCTTATGTCTCATCCAGCTGTGGGTCTAGATATGGTCAATCCAGGTTGCATCACAGCCCCTGAATGCATTGTGTAAGAATTTCGCTCTCTTTCACTGTCTTTGTTTCATGGGTTTTTCAAAATAATTTATTTTTATAATGGGGTTTAGCTGCTTTTCACTGCTGTGTTTATGCCGCTTTACACCCACTTGACACACTAACAGAGAGATATCAATACATAGGTTTTAAGATTATTACTAGTCAGATATATTCTTGTGCGGTGAATAGGGCGTGTTGAGTCCAGTTCTCTGAGTAAGGAGTAGGTCTTGTCTATTACATATTGGGTTTATGGAACGGTATCTGAGCTAATTTGAAACCCTTGTTTTATGTATCACCCCACCTCACCTTTCCCGTTAAGCAGCCATAGTGTGATTTCTGCATGTGTGACTCCGTTCTGTTTTGTAATTCAGTTCAAGTGTAACGGTTTTTACATTCCCTCTATCAGTGATACCTTATGAGAAGTGTCCTTTTCTGTGTGACGTACTTCACTTAGAATCGTCGTACCTAAATCCACTCATCATGCTGCTACTAGCCTTATGACATTGATTTCATGGCTGAGTGATATTCCTTTGTACATAAGGACAACAACTCCTTTATCCATTTTTCTCTTTCCTGGGATATTGAAGGTGGAATGAAGTGGAGGTCCTTGTCAACAGAGCAGCCCTAAACTTTGGGGTGCTTGTGTCTTGCTGATTTTTCATTTTCCCAATTTATACCCCCATGAGTGGAAGTGCCCTATGCTCTCTAAGCTGTGTTTTTTAGATGTTTCAGGACACACCGTAGTCTTCTCCAGAGTGGCTGTTGGCAATTTACATCCCGCCCATCAGTGTAGCAAAGCTCCCATTTCTCCATGGCCTGTCCTGCATTTCTGGTTTTGACACTTTTTTCAGCATGGCCCTTTTAACCGATGGGAAGCGAGACTTCTTTGTAGCGCTGATTTGCCTTTCCAGGTTGCTTGGTTGGCCAAAAAGGGCGTATGCGTCTTTTCCTGAATATATTCAGGAAAAAACGCATACGCCCTTTTTGGCCAAGGGCATCATTGTCATCGTTTTGCCGCTTTTCATGTGCTTTAAAGGCGATTCGAATCTACCTCCTGAAATCTGTTTCCTGCAATTCTGCCTTGATTTCAAATCCTCTTCTTTGCCTTCCCTCAATATATTTGTGGACGAGAGTTATCATTTATAACTCTGCAGGTTTGTGAATTGCAGTGCCCTGAAGCTCCATTTTACAACTCGCTTTTTAGGGAGCTGGCCGCAAAAGCGCATGATGGCTTCAGGCCCTGTTCTGGTTGTGGGGGGCAGGCTGAGCCTGTGGTTAATTCTTCTTCCTGATGGGAAAATAGAGTGACCTGTGCCTGTCCCAACACCAAGAGCTAGTCTCTCATTGGTTCCACGTCTTCCCGTTCATCCTCAGGACAAATTGCAACCAGTACGGAACAGGAGGTTAAAGGTGCTGATGCTCCAAGTAGGGAGATTGCTAGTAAAGTGGCTGGAATGGCGAACCCGAGCACAAGGAGATGAGAAATGAGGTGCGTTTTAGAAACCTTTCCCCATCACACGGTGTACCATCTTCTGGGTTTCTCATGCATGTTTTCGAGGTAGGAAGACGCCCTTGAACCTGGAGATTTGGGCCCCATGCGTTGGGTACCACGCAGTATTACTTTAAAGGGTCTGCGTTTGCTCACCCAACCTCAACAAACCTCTCAGCCCCAAGAGTGTGCACCCTTATGTCTCATCCAGCTGTGGGTCTAGATATGGTCAATCCAGGTTGCATCACAGCCCCTGAACGCATTGTGTAAGAATTTCTCTCTCTTTCACTGTCTTTGTTTCATGGGTTTTTCAAAGTAATTTATTTTTATAATGGGGTTTAGCTGCTTTTCACTGCTGTGTTTATGCCGCTTTACACCCACTTGACACACTAACAGAGAGATATCAATACATAGGTTTTAAGATTATTACTAGTCAGATATATTCTTGTGCGGTGAATAGGGCGTGTTGAGTCCAGTTCTCTGAGCAAGGAGTAGGTCTTGTCTATTACATATTGGGTTTATGGAACGGTATCTGAGCTAATTTGAAACCCTTGTTTTATGTATCACCCCACCTCACCTTTCCCGTTAAGCAGCCATAGTGTGTTTTCTGCATGTGTGACTCTGTTCTGTTTTGTAATTCAGTTCAAGTGTAACGGTTTTTACATTCCCTCTATAAGTGATACCTTATGAGAAGTGTCCTTTTCTGTGTGACTTATTTCACTTAGAATCGTCGTACCTAAATCCACTCATCATGCTGCTACTAGCCTTATGACATTGATTTCATGGCTGAGTGATATTCCATTGTACATAAGGACCACAACTTCTTTATCCATTTTTCTCTTTCCTGGGATATTGAAGGTGGAATGAAGTGGAGGTCCTTGTCAACAGAGCAGCCCTAAACTTTGGGGTGCTTGTGTCTTGCTGATTTTTCATTTTCCCAATTTATACCCCCATGAGTGGAAGTGCCCTATGCTCTCTAAGCTGTGTTTTTTAGATGTTTCAGGACACACCGTACACTTCTCCAGAGTGGCTGTTGGCAATTTACATCCCGCCCATCAGTGTAGCAAGGCTCCCATTTCTCCATGGCCTGTCCTGCATTTCTGGTTTTGACACTTTTTTCAGCATGGCCCTTTTGACCGATGGGTAGCGAGTCTTCTTTGTAGCGCTGATTTGCCTTTCCAGGTTGCTTGGTTGGCCAAAAAGGGCGTATGCGTTTTTTTCTGAATATATTCAGGAAAAAACGCATACGCCCTTTTTGGCCAAGGGCATCATTGTCAACGTTTTGCCGCTTTTCATGTGCTTTAAAGGCGATTCGAATCTTCCTCCTGAAATCTGTTTCCTGCAATTCTGCCTTGATTTCAAATCCTCTTCTTTGCCTTCCCTCAATATATTTGTGGACGAGAGTTATCATTTATAACTCTGCAGGTTTGTGAATTGCAGTGCCCTGAAGCTCCATTTTACAACTCGCTTTTTAGGGAGCTGGCCGCAAAAGCGCAGGATGGCTTCAGGCCCTGTTCTGGTTGTGGGGGGCAGGCTGAGCCTGTGGTTAATTCTTCTTCCTGATGGGAAAATAGAGTGACCTGTGCCTGTCCCTACACCAAGAGGTAGTCTCTCATTGGTTCCAAGTCTTCCCGTTCATCCTCAGGACAAATTGCAACCAGTACGGAACAGGAGGTTAAAGGTGCTGATGCTCCAAGTAGGGAGATTGCTAATAAAGCGGCTGGAATGGCGAACCCGAGCACAAGGAGATGAGAAATGAGGTGCGTTTTAGAAACCTTTCCCCATCACATGGTGTACCATCTTCTGGGTTTCTCATGCATGTTTTCGATGTAGCAAGATGCCCTTGAACCTGGAGATTTGGGACCCATGCGATGGGTACTACGCAGTATTACTTTAAAGGGTCTGCGTTTGCTCACCCAACCTCACCAAACCTCTCAGCCCCAAGAGTGTCCACCCTTATGTCTCATCCAGCTGTGGGTCTAGATATGGTCAATCCAGGTTGCATCACAGCCCCTGAACGCATTGTGTAAGAATTTCTCTCTCTTTCACTGTCTTTGTTTCATGGGTTTGTAAAAGTAATTTATTTTTATAATGGGGTTTAGCTGCTTTTCACTGCTGTGTTTATGCCGCTTTACACCCACTTGACACACTAACAGAGAGATATCAATACATAGGTTTTAAGATTATTACTAGTCAGATATATTCTTGTGCGGTGAATAGGGCGTGTTGAGTCCAGTTCTCTGAGCAAGGAGTAGGTCTTGTCTATTACATATTGGGTTTATGGAACGGTATCTGAGCTAATTTGAAACCCTTGTTTTATGTATCACCCCACCTCACTTTTCCCGTTAAGCAGCCATAGTGTGTTTTCTGCATGTGTGACTCCGTTCTGTTTTGTAATTCAGTTCAAGTGTAACGGTTTTTACATTCCCTCTATCAGTGATACCTTATGAGAAGTGTCCTTTTCTGTGTGACTTATTTCACTTAGAATCGTCGTACCTAAATCCACTCATCATGCTGCTACTAGCCTTATGACATTGATTTCATGGCTGAGTGATATTCCTTTGTACATAAGGACAACAACTCCTTTATCCATTTTTCTCTTTCCTGGGATATTGAAGGTGGAATGAAGTGGAGGTCCTTGTCAACAGAGCAGCCCTAAACTTTGGGGTGCTTGTGTCTTGCTGATTTTTCATTTTCCCAATTTATACCCCCATGAGTGGAAGTGCCCTATGCTCTCTAAGCTGTGTTTTTTAGATGTTTCAGGACACACCGTAGTCTTCTCCAGAGTGGCTGTTGGCAATTTACATCCCGCCCATCAGTGTAGCAAAGCTCCCATTTCTCCATGGCCTGTCCTGCATTTCTGGTTTTGACACTTTTTTCAGCATGGCCCTTTTAACCGATGGGAAGCGAGACTTCTTTGTAGCGCTGATTTGCCTTTCCAGGTTGCTTGGTTGGCCAAAAAGGGCGTATGCGTCTTTTCCTGAATATATTCAGGAAAAAACGCATACGCCCTTTTTGGCCAAGGGCATCATTGTCATCGTTTTGCCGCTTTTCATGTGCTTTAAAGGCGATTCGAATCTACCTCCTGAAATCTGTTTCCTGCAATTCTGCCTTGATTTCAAATCCTCTTCTTTGCCTTCCCTCAATATATTTGTGGACGAGAGTTATCATTTATAACTCTGCAGGTTTGTGAATTGCAGTGCCCTGAAGCTCCATTTTACAACTCGCTTTTTAGGGAGCTGGCCGCAAAAGCGCATGATGGCTTCAGGCCCTGTTCTGGTTGCGGGGGGCAGGCTGAGCCTGTGGTTAATTCTTCTTCCTGATGGGAAAATAGAGTGACCTGTGCCTGTCCCAACACCAAGAGCTAGTCTCTCATTGGTTCCCCGTCTTCCCGTTCATCCTCAGGACAAATTGCAACCTGTACGGAACAGGAGGTTAAAGGTGCTGATGCTCCAAGTAGGGAGATTGCTAGTAAAGTGGCTGGAATGGCGAACCCGAGCACAAGGAGATGAGAAATGAGGTGCGTTTTAGAAACCTTTCCCCATCACACGGTGTACCATCTTCTGGGTTTCTCATGCATGTTTTCGAGGTAGGAAGACGCCCTTGAACCTGGAGATTTGGGCCCCATGCGTTGGGTACCACGCAGTATTACTTTAAAGGGTCTGCGTTTGCTCACCCAACCTCACCAAACCTCTCAGCCCCAAGAGTGTGCACCCTTATGTCTCATCCAGCTGTGGGTCTAGATATGGTCAACCCAGGTTGCATCACAGCCCCTGAACGCATTGCGTAAGAATTTCTCTCTCTTTCACTGTCTTTGTTTCATGGGTTTTTCAAAGTAATTTATTTTTATAATGGGGTTTAGCTGCTTTTCACTGCTGTGTTTATGCCGCTTTACACCCACTTGACACACTAAGAGAGAGATATCAATACATACGTTTTAAGATTATTACTAGTCAGATATATTTGTGCGGTGAATAGGGCGTGTTGAGTCCAGTTCTCTGAGCAAGGGGTAGGTCTTGTCTATTACATATTGGGTTTATGGAACGGTATCTGAGCTAATTGGAAACCCTTGTTTTATGTATCACCCCACCTCACCTTTCCCGTTAAGCAGCCATAGTGTGTTTTCTGCATGTGTGACTCCGTTCTGTTTTTTAATTCAGTTGAAGTTTAACGGTTTTTACATTTCCTCTATAAGTGATACCTTATGAGAAGTGTCCTTTTCTGTGTGACTTATTTCACTTAGAATCGTCGTACCTAAATCCACTCATCATGTTGCTACTAGCCTTATGACATTGATTTCATGGCTGAGTGATATTCCATTGTACATAAGGACCACAACTCCTTTATCCATTTTTCTCTTTCCTGGGATATTGAAGGTGGAATGAAGTGGAGGTCCTTGTCAACAGAGCAGCCCTAAACTTTGGGGTGCTTGTGTCTTGCTGATTTTTAATTTTCCCAATTTATACCCCCATGAGTGGAAGTGCCCTATGCTCTCTAAGCTGTGTTTTTTAGATGCTTCAGGACACACCGTAGTCTTCTCCAGAGTGGCTGTTGGCAATTTACATCCCGCTCATCAGTGTAGCAAACCTCCCATTTCTCCATGGCCTGTCCTGCATTTCTGGTTTTGACACTTTTTTCAGCATGGCCCTTTTAACCGATGGGAAGCGAGACTTCTTTGTAGCGCTGATTTGCCTTTCCAGGTTGCTTGGTTGGCCAAAAAGGGCGTATGCGTTTTTTCCTGAATATATTCAGGAAAAAACGCATACGCCCTTTTTGGCCAAGGGCATCATTGTCAACGTTTTGCCGCTTTTCATGTGCTTTAAAGGCGATTCGAATCTACCTCCTGAAATCTGTTTCCTGCAATTCTGCCTTGATTTCAAATCCTCTTCTTTGCCTTCCCTCAATATATTTGTGGACGAGAGTTATCATTTATAACTCTGCAGGTTTGTGAATTGCAGTGCCCTGAAGCTCCATTTTACAACTCGCTTTTTAGGGAGCTGGCCGCAAAAGCGCATGATGGCTTCAGGCCCTGTTCTGGTTCCGGGGGGCAGGCTGAGGCTGTGGTTAATTCTTCTTCCTAATGGGAAAACAGAGTGACCTGTGCCTGTCCCTACACCAGGAGCTAGTCTCTCATTGGTTCCAAGTCTTCCCGTTCATCCTCAGGACAAATTGCAACCTGTACGGAACAGGAGGTTAAAGGTGCTGATGCTCCAAGTAGGGAGTTTGCTAGTAAAGTGGCTGGAATGGCGAACCGAGCACAAGGAGATGAGAAATGAGGTGCGTTTTAGAAACCTTTCCCCATCATACGGTGTACCATCTTCTGGGTTTCTCATGCATGTTTTCGATGTAGCAAGATGACCTTGAACCTGGAGATTTGGGACCCATGCGATGGGTACCACGCAGTATTACTTTAAAGGGTCTGCGTTTGCTCACCCAACCTCACCAAACCTCTCAGCCCCAAGAGTGTGCACCCTTATGTCTCATCCAGCTGTGGGTCTAGATATGGTCAATCCAGGTTGCATCACAGCCCCTGAACGCATTGTGTAAGAATTTCTCTCTCTTTCACTGTCTTTGTTTCATGGGTTTTTCAAAGTAATTTATTTTTATAATGGGGTTTAGCTGCTTTTCACTGCTGTGTTTATGCCGGTTTACAACCACTTGACACACTAACAGAGAGATATCAATACATAGGTTTTAAGATTATTACTAGTCAGATATATTCTTGTGCGGTGAATAGGGCGTGTTGAGTCCAGTTCTCTGAGCAAGGAGTAGGACTTGTCTATTACATATTGGGTTTATGGAACGGTATCTGAGCTAATTTGAAACCCTTGTTTTATGTATCACCCCACCTCACCTTTCCCGTTAAGCAGCCTTAGTGTGTTTTCTGCCTGTGTGACTCCGTTCTGTTTTGTAATTCAGTTCAAGTGTAACGGTTTTTACATTCCCTCTATCAGTGATACCTTATGAGAAATGTCCTTTTCTGTGTGACTTATTTCACTTAGAATCGTCGTACCTAAATCCACTCATCATGCTGCTACTAGCCTTATGACATTGATTTCATGGCTGAGTGATATTCCATTGTACATAAGGACCACAACTTCTTTATCCATTTTTCTCTTTCCTGGGATATTGAAGGTGGAATGAAGTGGAGGTCCTTGTCAACAGAGCAGCCCTAAACTTTGGGGTGCTTGTGTCTTGCTGATTTTTCATTTTCCCAATTTATACCCCCATGAGTGGAAGTGCCCTATGCTCTCTAAGCTGTGTTTTTTAGATGTTTCAGGACACACCGTACACTTCTCCAGAGTGGCTGTTGGCAATTTACATCCCGCCCATCAGTGTAGCAAGGCTCCCATTTCTCCATGGCCTGTCCTGCATTTCTGGTTTTGACACTTTTTTCAGCATGGCCTTTTTAACCGATGGGAAGCGAGACATCTTTGTAGCGCTGATTTTCCTTTCCAGGTTGCTTGGTTGGCCAAAAAGGGCGTATGCGTTTTTTCTTGAATATATTCAGGAAAAAACGCATACGCCCTTTTTGGCCAATGGCATCATTGTCAACGTTTTGCCGCTTTTCATGTGCTTTAAAGGCGATTCGAATCTACCTCCTGAAATCTGTTTCCTGCAATTCTGCCTTGATTTCAAATCCTCTTCTTTGCCTTCCCTCAATATATTTGTGGACGAGAGTTATCATTTATAACTCTGCAGGTTTGTGAATTGCAGTGCCCTGAAGCTCCGTTTTACAACTCGCTTTTTAGGGAGCTGGCCGCAAAAGCGCAGGATGGCTTCAGGCCCTGTTCTGGTTGTGGGGGGCAGGCTGAGCCTGTGGTTAATTCTTCTTCCTGATGGGAAAATAGAGTGACCTGTGCCTGTCCCTACACCAAGAGGTAGTCTCTCATTGGTTCCAAGTCTTCCCGTTCATCCTCAGGACAAATTGCAACCAATACGGAACAGGAGGTTAAAGGTGCTGATGCTCCAAGTAGGGAGATTGCTAGTAAAGCGGCTGGAATGGCGAACCCGAGCACAAGGAGATGAGAAATGAGGTGCGTTTTAGAAACCTTTCCCCATCACATGGTGTACCATCTTCTGGGTTTCTCATGCATGTTTTCGATGTAGCAAGATGCCCTTGAACCTGGAGATTTGGGACCCATGCGATGGGTACCACGCAGTATTACTTTAAAGGGTCTGCGTTTGCTCACCCAACCTCACCAAACCTCTCAGCCCCAAGAGTGTCCACCCTTATGTCTCATCCAGCTGTGGGTCTAGATATGGTCAATCCAGGTTGCATCACAGCCCCTGAACGCATTGTGTAAGAATTTCTCTCTCTTTCACTGTCTTTGTTTCATGGGTTTTTCAAAGTAATTTATTTTTATAATGGGGTTTAGCTGCTTTTCATTGCTGTGTTTATGCCGCTTTACACCCACTTGACGCACTAACAGAGAGATATCAATACATAGGTTTTAAGATTATTACTAGTCAGATATATTCTTGTGCGGTGAATAGGGCGTGTTGAGTCCAGTTCTCTGAGCAAGGAGTAGGTCTTGTCTATTACATATTGGGTTTATGGAACGGTATCTGAGCTAATTTGAAACCCTTGTTTTATGTATCACCCCACCTCACCTTTCCCGTTAAGCAGCCATAGTGTGTTTTCTGCCTGTGTGACTCCGTTCTGTTTTGTAATTCAGTTCAAGTGTAACGGTTTTTCCATTCCCTCTATCAGTGATACCTTATGAGAAGTGTCCTTTTCTGTGTGACTTATTTCACTTAGAATTGTCGTACCTAAATCCACTCATCATGCTGCTACTAGCCTTATGACATTGATTTCATGGCTGAGTGATAATCCATTGTACATAAGGACCACAACTCCTTTATCCATTTTTCTCTTTCCTGGGATATTTAAGGTGGAATGAAGTGGAGGTCCTTGTCAAGAGAGCAACCCTAAACTTTGGGGTGCTTGTGTCTTGATGATTTTTAATTTTCCCAATGTATACCCCCATGAGTGGAAGTGCCCTATGCTCTCTAAGCTGTGTTTTTTAGATGTTTCAGGACACACCGTACTCTTCTCCAGAGTGGCTGTTGGCAATTTACATCCCGCCCATCAGTGTAGCAAGGCTCCCATTTCTCCATGGCCTGTCCTGCATTTCTGGTTTTGACACTTTTTTCAGCATGGCCCTTTTAACCGATGGGAAGCGAGACTTCTTTGTAGCGCTGATTTGCCTTTCCAGGTTGCTTGGTTGGCCAAAAAGGGCGTATGCGTTTTTTCCTGAATATATTCAGGAAAAAACGCATACGCCCTTTTTGGCCAAGGGCATCATTGTCAACGTTTTGCCGCTTTTCATGTGCTTTAAAGGCGATTCGAATCTACCTCCTGAAATCTGTTTCCTGCAATTCTGCCTTGATTTCAAATCCTCTTCTTTGCCTTCCCTCAATATATTTGTGGACGAGAGTTATCATTTATAACTCTGCAGGTTTGTGAATTGCAGTGCCCTGAAGCTCCATTTTACAACTCGCTTTTTAGGGAGCTGGCCGCAAAAGCGCAGGATGGCTTCAGGCCCTGCTCTGATTCCGGGGGGCAGGCTGAGCCTGTGGTTAATTCTTCTTCCTGATGGGAAAATAGAGTGACCTGTGCCTGTCACTACACCAAGAGCTAGTCTCTCATTGGTTCCAAGTCTTCCCGTTCATCCTCAGGACAAATTGCAACCTGTACGGAACAGGAGGTTAAAGGTGCTGATGCTCCAAGTAGGGAGATTGCTAGTAAAGTGGCTGGAATGGCGAACCCGAGCACAAGGAGATGAGAAATGAGGTGCGTTTTAGAAACCTTTCCCCATCACACGGTGTACCATCTTCTGGGTTTCTCATGCATGTTTTCGATGTAGCAAGATGCCCTTGAACCTGGAGATTTGGGACCCATGCGATGGGTACCACGCAGTATTACTTTAAAGGGTCTGCGTTTGCTCACCCAACCTCACCAAACCTCTCAGCCCCAAGAGTGTCCACCCTTATGTCTCATCCAGCTGTGGGTCTAGATACGGTCAATCCAGGTTGCATCACAGCCCCTGAACGCATTGTGTAAGAATTTCGCTCTCTTTCACTGTCTTTGTTTCATGTGTTTTTCGAAGTAATTTATTTTTATAATGGGGTTTAGCTGCTTTTCACTGCTGTGTTTATGCCGCTTTACACCCACTTGACACACTAACAGAGAGATATCAATACATAGGTTTTAAGATTATTACTAGTCAGATATATTCTTGTGCGGTGAATAGGGCGTGTTGAGTCCAGTTCTCTGAGCAAGGAGTAGGTCTTGTCTATTACATATTGGGTTTATGGAATGGTATCTGAGCTAATTTGAAACCCTTGTTTTATGTATCACCCCACCTCACCTTTCCCGTTAAGCAGCCATAGTGTGTTTTCTGCATGTGTGATTCCGTTCTGTTTTGTAATTCAGTTCAAGTGTAACGGTTTTTACATTCCCTCTATAAGTGATACATTATGAGAAGTGTCCTTTTCTGTGTGACTTATTTCACTTAGAATCGTCGTACCTAAATCCACTCATCATGCTGCTACTAGCCTTATGACATTGATTTCATAGCTGAGTGATATTCCATTGTATAAATGGACCACAACTTCTTTATCGTATTTTCCCTTTCCTGGGATATTGAAGGTGGAATGAAGTGGAGGTCCTTGTCAAGAGAGCAGCCCTAAACTTTGGGGTGCTTGTGTCTTGCTGATTTTTAATTTTCCCAATGTATACCCCCATGAGTGGAAGTGCCCTATGCTCTCTAAGCTGTGTTTTTTAGATGTTTCAGGACACACCCTACTCTTCTCCAGAGTGGCTGTTGGCAATTTACATCCCGCCCATCAGTGTAGCAAGGCTCCCATTTCTCCATGGCCTGTTCTGCATTTCTGGTTTTGACACTTTTTTCAGCATGGCCCTTTTAACCGATGGGAAGCGAGACTTCTTTGTAGCGCTGATTTGCCTTTCCAGGTTGCTTGGTTGGCCAAAAAGGGCGTATGCGTTTTTTCCTGAATATATTCAGGAAAAAACGCATACGCCCTTTTTGGCCAAGGGCATCATTGTCAACGTTTTGCCACTTTTCATGTGCTTTAAAGGCGATTCGAATCTACCTCCTGAAATCTGTTTCCTGCAATTCTGCCTTGATTTCAAATCCTCTTCTTTGCCTTCCCTCAATATATTTGTGGACGAGAGTTATCATTTATAACTCTGCAGGTTTGTGAATTGCAGTGCCCTGAATCTCCATTTTACAACTCGCTTTTTAGGGAGCTGGCCGCAAAAGCGCATGATGGCTTCAGGCCCTGTTCTGGTTCCGGGGGGCAGGCTGAGCCTGTGGTTAATTCTTCTTCCTGATGGGAAAATAGAGTGACCTCTGCCTGTCCCTACACCAGGAGCTAGTCTCTCATTGGTTCCAAGTCTTCCCGTTCATCCTCAGGACAAATTGCAACCTGTACGGAACAGGAGGTTAAAGGTGCTGATGCTCCAAGTAGGGAGATTGCTAGTAAAGTGGCTGGAATGGCGAACCCGAGCACAAGGAGATGAGAAATGAGGTGCGTTTTAGAAACCTTTCCCCATCACACGGTGTACCATCTTCTGGGTTTCTCATGCATGTTTTCGATGTAGCAAGATGCCCTTGAACCTGGAGATTTGGGACCCATGCGATGGGTACCACGCAGTATTACTTTAAAGGGTCTGCGTTTGCTCACCCAAACTCACCAAACCTCTCAGCCCCAAGAGTGTCCACCCTTATGTCTCATCCAGCTGTGGGTCTAGATATGGTCAATCCAGGTTGCATCACAGCCCCTGAACGCATTGTGTAAGAATGTCTCTCTCTTTCACTGTCTTTGTTTCATGGGTTTTTCAAAGTAATTTATTTTTATAATGGGGTTTAGCTGCTTTTCACTGCTGTGTTTATGCTGCTTTACACCCACTTGACACACTAACAGAGAGATATCAATACATAGGTTTTAAGATTATTACTAGTCAGATATATTCTTGTGCGGTGAATAGGGCGTGTTGAGTCCAGTTCTCTGAGCAAGGAGTAGGTCTTGTCTATTACATATTGGGTTTATGGAACGGTATCTGAGCTAATTTGAAACCCTTGTTTTATGTATCACCCCACCTCACCTTTCCCGTTAAGCAGCCATAGTGTGTTTTCCGCATGTGTGATTCCGTTCTGTTTTGTAATTCAGTTCAAGTGTAACGGTTTTTACATTCCCTCTATAAGTGATACATTATGAGAAGTGTCCTTTTCTGTGTGACTTATTTCACTTAGAATCGTCGTACCTAAATCCACTCATCATGCTGCTACTAGCCTTATGACATTGATTTCATAGCTGAGTGATATTCCATTGTATAAATGGACCACAACTTCTTTATCGTATTTTCTCTTTCCTGTGACATTGAAGGTGGAATGAAGTGGAGGTCCTTGTCAAGAGAGCAGCCCTAAACTTTGGGGTGCTTGTGTCTTGCTGATTTTTAATTTTCCCAATGTATACCCCCATGAGTGGAAGTGCCCTATGCTCTCTAAGCTGTGTTTTTTAGATGTTTCAGGACACACCCTACTCTTCTCCAGAGTGGCTGTTGGCAATTTACATCCCGCCCATCAGTGTAGCAAGGCTCCCATTTCTCCATGGCCTGTCCTGCATTTCTGGTTTTGACACTTTTTTCAGCATGGCCCTTTTAACCTATGGGAAGCGAGACTTCTTTGTAGCGCTGATTTGCCTTTCCAGGTTGCTTGGTTGGCCAAAAAGGGCGTATGCGTTTTTTCCTGAATATATTCAGGAAAAAACGCATACGCCCTTTTTGGCCAAGGGCATCATTGTCAACGTTTTGCCACTTTTCATGTGCTTTAAAGGCGATTCGAATCTACCGCCTGAAATCTGTTTCCTGCAATTCTGCCTTGATTTCAAATCCTCTTCTTTGCCTTCCCTCAATATATTTGTGGACGAGAGTTATCATTTATAACTCTGCAGGTTTGTGAATTGCAGTGCCCTGAATCTCCATTTTACAACTCGCTTTTTATGGAGCTGGCCGCAAAAGCGCATGATGGCTTCAGGCCCTGTTCTGGTTCCGGGGGGCAGGCTGAGCCTGTGGTTAATTCTTCTTCCTGATGGGAAAACAGAGTGACCTGTGCCTGTCCCTACACCAGGAGCTAGTCTCTCATTGGTTCCAAGTCTTCCCGTTCATCCTCAGGACAAATTGCAACCTGTACGGAACAGGAGGTTAAAGGTGCTGATGCTCCAAGTAGGGAGATTGCTAGTAAAGTGGCTGGAATGGCGAACCCGAGCACAAGGAGATGAGAAATGAGGTGCGTTTTAGAAACCTTTCCCCATCACACGGTGTACCATCTTCTGGGTTTCTCATGCATGTTTTCGATGTAGCAAGATGCCCTTGAACCTGGAGATTTGGGACCCATGCGATGGGTACCACGCAGTATTACTTTAAAGGGTCTGCGTTTGCTCACCCAACCTCACCAAACCTCTCAGCCCCAAGAGTGTCCACCCTTATGTCTCATCCAGCTGTGGGTCTAGATATGGTCAATCCAGGTTGCATCACAGCCCCTGAACGCATTGTGTAAGAATTTCTCTCTCTTTCACTGTCTTTGTTTCATGGGTTTGTAAAAGTAATTTATTTTTATAATGGGGTTTAGCTGCTTTTCACTGCTGTGTTTATGCCGCTTTACACCCACTTGACACACTAACAGAGAGATATCAATACATAGGTTTTAAGATTATTACTAGTCAGATATATTCTTGTGCGGTGAATAGGGCGTGTTGAGTCCAGTTCTCTGAGCAAGGAGTAGGTCTTGTCTATTACATATTGGGTTTATGGAACGGTATCTGAGCTAATTTGAAACCCTTGTTTTATGTATCACCCCACCTCACCTTTCCCGTTAAGCAGCCATAGTGTGTTTTCTGCATGTGTGACTCCGTTCTGTTTTGTAATTCAGTTCAAGTGTAACGGTTTTTACATTCCCTCTATAAGTGATACATTATGAGAAGTGTCCTTTTCTGTGTGACTTATTTCACTTAGAATCGTCGTACCTAAATCCACTCATCATGCTGCTACTAGCCTTATGACATTGATTTCATAGCTGAGTGATATTCCATTGTATAAATGGACCACAACTTCTTTATCCTATTTTCTCTTTCCTGTGACATTGAAGGTGGAATGAAGTGGAGGTCCTTGTCAACAGAGCAGCCCTAAACTTTGGGGTGCTTGTGTCTTGCTGATTTTTAATTTTCCCAATGTATACCCCCATGAGTGGAAGTGCCCTATGCTCTCTAAGCTGTGTTTTTTAGATGTTTCAGGACACACCGTAGTCTTCTCCAGAGTGGCTGTTGGCAATTTACATCCCGCCCATCAGTGTAGCAAGGCTCCCATTTCTCCATGGCCTGTCCTGCATTTCTGGTTTTGACACTTTTTTCAGCATGGCCCTTTTAACCGATGGGAAGCGAGACTTCTTTGTAGCGCTGATTTGCCTTTCCAGGTTGCTTGGTTGGCCAAAAAGGGCGTATGCGTTTTTTCCTGAATATATTCAGGAAAAAACGCATACGCCCTTTTTGGCCAAGGGCATCATTGTCAACGTTTTGCCACTTTTCATGTGCTTTAAAGGCGATTCGAATCTACCTCCTGAAATCTGTTTCCTGCAATTCTGCCTTGATTTCAAATCCTCTTCTTTGCCTTCCCTCAATATATTTGTGGACGAGAGTTATCATTTATAACTCTGCAGGTTTGTGAATTGCAGTGCCCTGAATCTCCATTTTACAACTCGCTTTTTAGGGAGCTGGCCGCAAAAGCGCATGATGGCTTCAGGCCCTGTTCTGGTTCCGGGGGGCAAGCTGACCCTGTGGTTAATTCTTCTTCCTGATGGGAAAATAGAGTGACCTGTGCCTGTCCCTACACCAGGAGCTAGTCTCTCATTGGTTCCAAGTCTTCCCGTTCATCCTCAGGACAAATTGCAACCTGTACGGAACAGGAGGTTAAAGGTGCTGATGCTCCAAGTAGGGAGATTGCTAGTAAAGTGGCTGGAATGGCGAACCCGAGCACAAGGAGATGAGAAATGAGGTGCGTTTTAGAAACCTTTCCCCATCACACGGTGTACCATCTTCTGGGTTTCTCATGCATGTTTTCGATGTAGCAAGATGCCCTTGAACCTGGAGATTTGGGACCCATGCGATGGGTACCACGCAGTATTACTTTAAAGGGTCTGCGTTTGCTCACCCAACCTCACCAAACCTCTCAGCCCCAAGAGTGTCCACCCTTATGTCTCATCCAGCTGTGGGTCTAGATATGGTCAATACAGGTTGCATCACAGCCCCTGAACGCATTGTGTAAGAATTTCTCTCTCTTTCATTGTCTTTGTTTCATGGGTTTGTAAAAGTAATTTATTTTTATAATGGGGTTTAGCTGCTTTTCACTGCTGTGTTTATGCCGCTTTACACCCACTTGACACACTAACAGAGAGATATCAATACATAGGTTTTAAGATTATTACTAGTCAGATATATTCTTGTGCGGTGAATAGGGCTTGTTGAGTCCAGTTCTCTGAGCAAGGAGTAGGTCTTGTCTATTACATATTGGGTTTATGGAACGGTATCTGAGCTAATTTGAAACCCTTGTTTTATGTATCACCCCACCTCACCTTTCCCGTTAAGCAGCCATAGTGTGTTTTCTGCATGTGTGACTCCGTTCTGTTTTGTAATTCAGTTCAAGTGTAACGGTTTTTACATTCACTCTATCAGTGATACCTTATGAGAAGTGTCCTTTTCTGTGTGACTTATTTCACTTAGAATCGTCGTACCTAAATCCACTCATCATGCTGCTACTAGCCTTATGACATTGATTTTATGGCTGAGTGATATTCCATTGTACATAAGGACCACAACTCCTTTATCCATTTTTCTCTTTCCTGGGATATTGAAGGTGGAATGAAGTGGAGGTCCTTGTCAACAGAGCAGCCCTAAACTTTGGGGTGCTTGTGTCTTGCTGATTTTTAATTTTCCCAATTTATACCCCCATGAGTGTAAGTGCCCTATGCTCACTAAGCTGTGTTGTTTAGATGTTTAAGGACACACCGTACACTTCTCCAGAGTGGCTGTTGGCAATTTACATCCCGCCCATCAGTGTAGCACGGCTCCCATTTCTCCATGGCCTGTCCTGCATTTCTGGTTTTGACACTTTTTTCAGCATGGCCCTTTTGACCGATGGGAAGCGAGTCTTCTTTGTGGCGCTGATTTGCCTTTCCAGGTTGCTTGGTTGGCCAAAACAGGCGTATGCGTTTTTTCCTGAATATATTCAGGAAAAAACGCATACGCCCTTTTTGGCCAAGGGCATCATTGTCAACGTTTTGCCGCTTTTCATGTGCTTTAAAGGCGATTCAAATCTACCTCCTGAAATCTGTTTCCTGCAATTCTGCCTTGATTTCAAATCCTCTTCTTTGCCTTCCCTCAATATATTTGTGGACGAGAGTTATCATTTATAACTCTGCAGGTTTGTGAATTGCAGTGCCCTGAATCTCCATTTTACAACTCGCTTTTTAGGGAGCTGGCCGCAAAAGCGCATGATGGCGTCAGGCCCTGTTCTGGTTCCGGGGCGCAAGCTGAGCCTGTGGTTAATTCTTCTTCCTGATGGGAAAATAGAGTGACCTGTGCCTGTCCCTACACCAGGAGCTAGTCTCTCATTGGTTCCAAGTCTTCCCGTTCATCCTCAGGACAAATTGCAACCTGTACGGAACAGGAGGTTAAAGGTGCTGATGCTCCAAGTAGGGAGATTGCTAGTAAAGTGGCTGGAATGGCGAACCCGAGCACAAGGAGATGAGAAATGAGGTGCGTTTTAGAAACCTTTCCCCATCACACGGTGTACCATCTTCTGGGTTTCTCATGCATGTTTTCGATGTAGCAAGATGCCCTTGAACCTGGAGATTTGGGACCCATGCGATGGGTACCACGCAGTATTACTTTAAAGGGTCTGCGTTTGCTCACCCAACCTCACCAAACCTCTCAGCCCCAAGAGTGTCCACCCTTATGTCTCATCCAGCTGTGGGTCTAGATATGGTCAATCCAGGTTGCATCACAGCCCCTGAACGCATTGTGTAAGAATTTCGCTCTCTTTCACTGTCTTTGTTTCATGGGTTTGTAAAAGTAATTTATTTTTATAATGGGGTTTAGCTGCTTTTCACTGCTGTGTTTATGCCGCTTTACACCCACTTGACACACTAACAGAGAGATATCAATACATAGGTTTTAAGATTATTACTAGTCAGATATATTCTTGTGCGGTGAATAGGGCGTGTTGAGTCCAGTTCTCTGAGCAAGGAGTAGTTCTTGTCTATTACATATTGGTTTTATGGAACGGTATCTGAGCTAATTTGAAACCCTTGTTTTATGTATCACCCCACCTCACCTTTCCCGTTAAGCAGCCATAGTGTGTTTTCTGCATGTGTGACTCTGTTCTGTTTTGTAATTCAGTTCAAGTGTAACGGTTTTTACATTCCCTCTATCAGTGATACCTTATGAGAAGTGTCCTTTTCTGTGTGACTTATTTCACTTAGAATCGTCGTACCTAAATCCACTCATCATGCTGCTACTAGCCTTATGACATTGATTTCATGGCTGAGTGATATTCCATTGTTTATATGGACCACAACTCCTTTATCCATTTTTCTCTTTCCTGGGATATTGAAGGTGGAATGAAGTGGAGGTCCTTGTCAAGAGAACAGCCCTAAACTTTGGGGTGCTTGTGTCTTGCTGATTTTTAATTTTCCCAATGTATGCCCCCATGAGTGGAAGTGCCCTATGCTCTCTAAGCTTTGCTTTTTAGACGTTTCAGGACTCACCGTACACTTCTCCAGAGTGGCTGTTGGCAATTTACATCCCGCCCATCAGTGTAGCACGGCTCCCATTTCTCCATGGCCTTTCCTGTATTTCTGGTTTTGACACTTTTTTCAGCATGGCCCTTTTAACCGATGGGAAGCGAGACTTCTTTGTAGCGCTGATTTGCCTTTCCAGGTTGCTTGGTTGGCCAAAAAGGGCGTATGCGTTTTTTCCTGAATATATTCAGGAAAAAACGCATACGCCCTTTTTGGCCAAGGGCATCATTGTCAACGTTTTGCCGCTTTTCATGTGCTTTAAAGGCGATTCGAATCTACCTCCTGAAATCTGTTTCCTGCAATTCTGCCTTGATTTCAAATCCTCTTCTTTGCCTTCCCTCAATATATTTGTGGATGAGAGTTATCATTTATAACTCTGCAGGTTTGTGAATTGCAGTGCCCTGAAGCTCCATTTTACAACTCGCTTTTTAGGGAGCTGGCCGCAAAAGCGCATGATGGCTTCAGGCCCTGTTCTGGTTCCGGGGGGCAGGCTGAGGCTGTGGTTAATTCTTCTTCCTAATGGGAAAACAGAGTGACCTGTGCCTGTCCCTACACCAGGAGCTAGTCTCTCATTGGTTCCAAGTCTTCCCGTTCATCCTCAGGACAAATTGCAACCTGTACGGAACAGGAGGTTAAAGGTGCTGATGCTCCAAGTAGGGAGATTGTTAGTAAAGCGGCTGGAATGGCGAACCCGGGCACAAGGAGAAGAGAAATGAGGTGCGTTTTAGAAACCTTTCCCCATCACATGGTGTACCATCTTTTTGTTTTCTCATGCATGTTTTCGATGTAGCAAGATGCCCTTGAACCTGGAGATTTGGGACCCATGCGATGGGTACCACGCAGTATTACTTTAAAGGGTCTGCGTTTGCTCACCCAACCTCACCAAACCTCTCAGCCCCAAGAGTGTCCACCCTTATGTCTCATCCAGCTGTGGGTCTAGATATGGTCAATCCAGGTTGCATCACAGCCCCTGAACGCATTGTGTAAGAATTTCGCTCTCTTTCACTGTCTTTGTTTCATGGGTTTTTCAAAGTAATTTATTTTTATAATGGGGTTTAGCTGCTTTTCACTGCTGTGTTTATGCCGCTTTACACCCACTTGACACACTAACAGAGAGATATCAATACATAGGTTTTAAGATTATTACTAGTCAGATATATTCTTGTGCGGTGAATAGGGCGTGTTGAGTCCAGTTCTCTGAGCAAGGAGTAGTTCTTGTCTATTACATATTGGTTTTATGGAACGGTATCTGAGCTAATTTGAAACCCTTGTTTTATGTATCACCCCACCTCACCTTTCCCGTTAAGCAGCCATAGTGTGTTTTCTGCATGTGTGACTCTGTTCTGTTTTGTAATTCAGTTCAAGTGTAACGGTTTTTACATTCCCTCTATCAGTGATACCTTATGAGAAGTGTCCTTTTCTGTGTGACTTATTTCACTTAGAATCGTCGTACCTAAATCCACTCATCATGCTGCTACTAGCCTTATGACATTGATTTCATGGCTGAGTGATATTCCATTGTTTATATGGACCACAACTCCTTTATCCATTTTTCTCTTTCCTGGGATATTGAAGGTGGAATGAAGTGGAGGTCCTTGTCAAGAGAACAGCCCTAAACTTTGGGGTGCTTGTGTCTTGCTGATTTTTAATTTTCCCAATGTATGCCCCCATGAGTGGAAGTGCCCTATGCTCTCTAAGCTTTGCTTTTTAGACGTTTCAGGACTCACCGTACACTTCTCCAGAGTGGCTGTTGGCAATTTACATCCCGCCCATCAGTGTAGCACGGCTCCCATTTCTCCATGGCCTTTCCTGTATTTCTGGTTTTGACACTTTTTTCAGCATGGCCCTTTTAACCGATGGGAAGCGAGACTTCTTTGTAGCGCTGATTTGCCTTTCCAGGTTGCTTGGTTGGCCAAAAAGGGCGTATGCGTTTTTTCCTGAATATATTCAGGAAAAAACGCATACGCCCTTTTTGGCCAAGGGCATCATTGTCAACGTTTTGCCGCTTTTCATGTGCTTTAAAGGCGATTCGAATCTACCTCCTGAAATCTGTTTCCTGCAATTCTGCCTTGATTTCAAATCCTCTTCTTTGCCTTCCCTCAATATATTTGTGGATGAGAGTTATCATTTATAACTCTGCAGGTTTGTGAATTGCAGTGCCCTGAAGCTCCATTTTACAACTCGCTTTTTAGGGAGCTGGCCGCAAAAGCGCATGATGGCTTCAGGCCCTGTTCTGGTTCCGGGGGGCAGGCTGAGGCTGTGGTTAATTCTTCTTCCTAATGGGAAAACAGAGTGACCTGTGCCTGTCCCTACACCAGGAGCTAGTCTCTCATTGGTTCCAAGTCTTCCCGTTCATCCTCAGGACAAATTGCAACCTGTACGGAACAGGAGGTTAAAGGTGCTGATGCTCCAAGTAGGGAGATTGTTAGTAAAGCGGCTGGAATGGCGAACCCGGGCACAAGGAGAAGAGAAATGAGGTGCGTTTTAGAAACCTTTCCCCATCACATGGTGTACCATCTTTTTGTTTTCTCATGCATGTTTTCGATGTAGCAAGATGCCCTTGAACCTGGAGATTTGGGACCCATGCGATGGGTACCACGCAGTATTACTTTAAAGGGTCTGCGTTTGCTCACCCAACCTCACCAAACCTCTCAGCCCCAAGAGTGTCCACCCTTATGTCTCATCCAGCTGTGGGTCTAGATATGGTCAATCCAGGTTGCATCACAGCCCCTGAACGCATTGTGTAAGAATTTCGCTCTCTTTCACTGTCTTTGTTTCATGGGTTTTTCAAAGTAATTTATTTTTATAATGGGGTTTAGCTGCTTTTCACTGCTGTGTTTATGCCGCTTTACACCCACTTGACACACTAACAGAGAGATATCAATACATAGGTTTTAAGATTATTACTAGTCAGATATATTCTTGTGCGGTGAATAGGGCGTGTTGAGTCCAGTTCTCTGAGCAAGGAGTAGTTCTTGTCTATTACATATTGGTTTTATGGAACGGTATCTGAGCTAATTTGAAACCCTTGTTTTATGTATCACCCCACCTCACCTTTCCCGTTAAGCAGCCATAGTGTGTTTTCTGCATGTGTGACTCTGTTCTGTTTTGTAATTCAGTTCAAGTGTAACGGTTTTTACATTCCCTCTATCAGTGATACCTTATGAGAAGTGTCCTTTTCTGTGTGACTTATTTCACTTAGAATCGTCGTACCTAAATCCACTCATCATGCTGCTACTAGCCTTATGACATTGATTTTATGGCTGAGTGATATTCCATTGTTTATATGGACCACAACTCCTTTATCCATTTTTCTCTTTCCTGGGATATTGAAGGTGGAATGAAGTGGAGGTCCTTGTCAAGAGAACAGCCCTAAACTTTGGGGTGCTTGTGTCTTGCTGATTTTTAATTTTCCCAATGTATACCCCCATGAGTGGAAGTGCCCTATGCTCTCTAAGCTTTGCTTTTTAGACGTTTCAGGACTCACCGTACACTTCTCCAGAGTGGCTGTTGGCAATTTACATCCCGCCCATCAGTGTAGCACGGCTCCCATTTCTCCATGGCCTTTCCTGTATTTCTGGTTTTGACACTTTTTTCAGCATGGCCCTTTTAACCGATGGGAAGCGAGACTTCTTTGTAGCGCTGATTTGCCTTTCCAGGTTGCTTGGTTGGCCAAAAAGGGCGTATGCGTTTTTTCCTGAATATATTCAGGAAAAAACGCATACGCCCTTTTTGGCCAAGGGCATCATTGTCAACGTTTTGCCGCTTTTCATGTGCTTTAAAGGCGATTCGAATCTACCTCCTGAAATCTGTTTCCTGCAATTCTGCCTTGATTTCAAATCCTCTTCTTTGCCTTCCCTCAATATATTTGTGGACGAGAGTTATCATTTATAACTCTGCAGGTTTGTGAATTGCAGTGCCCTGAAGCTCCATTTTACAACTCGCTTTTTAGGGAGCTGGCCGCAAAAGCGCATGATGGCTTCAGGCCCTGTTCTGGTTCCGGGGGGCAGGCTGAGGCTGTGGTTAATTCTTCTTCCTAATGGGAAAACAGAGTGACCTGTGCCTGTCCCTACACCAGGAGCTAGTCTCTCATTGGTTCCAAGTCTTCCCGTTCATCCTCAGGACAAATTGCAACCTGTACGGAACAGGAGGTTAAAGGTGCTGATGCTCCAAGTAGGGAGATTGCTAGTAAAGTGGCTGGAATGGTGAACCCGAGCACAAGGAGATGAGAAATGAGGTGCGTTTTAAAAACCTTTCCCCATCACACGGTGTACCATCTTCTGGGTTTCTCATGCATGTTTTCGATGTAGCAAGATGCCCTTGAACCTGGAGATTTGGGACCCATGCGATGGGTACCACGCAGTATTACTTTAAAGGGTCTGCGTTTGCTCACCCAACCTCACCAAACCTCTCAGCCCCAAGAGTGTCCACCCTTATGTCTCATCCAGCTGTGGGTCTAGATATGGTCAATCCAGGTTGCATCACAGCCCCTGAACGCATTGTGTAAGAATTTCGCTCTCTTTCACTGTCTTTGTTTCATGGGTTTTTCAAAGTAATTTATTTTTATAATGGGGTTTAGCTGCTTTTCACTGCTGTGTTTATGCCGCTTTACACCCACTTGACACACTAACAGAGAGATATCAATACATAGGTTTTAAGATTATTACTAGTCAGATATATTCTTGTGCGGTGAATAGGGCGTGTTGAGTCCAGTTCTCTGAGCAAGGAGTAGGTCTTGTCTATTACATATTGGTTTTATGGAACGGTATCTGAGCTAATTTGAAACCCTTGTTTTATGTATCACCCCACCTCACCTTTCCCGTTAAGCAGCCATAGTGTGTTTTCTGCATGTGTGACTCCGTTCTGTTTTGTAATTCAGTTCAAGTGTAACGGTTTTTACATTCACTCTATCAGTGATACCTTATGAGAAGTGTCCTTTTCTGTGTGACTTATTTCACTTAGAATCGTCGTACCTAAATCCACTCATCATGCTGCTACTAGCCTTATGACATTGATTTCATGGCTGAGTGATATTCCATTGTACATAAGGACCACAACTCCTTTATCCATTTTTCTCTTTCCTGGGATATTGAAGGTGGAATGAAGTGGAGGTCCTTGTCAAGAGAGCAGCCCTAAACTTTGGGGTGCTTGTGTCTTGCTGATTTTTAATTTTCCCAGTTTATACCCCCATGAGTGTAAGTGCCCTATGCTCACTAAGCTGTGTTGTTTAGATGTTTAAAGACACACCGTACACTTCTCCAGAGTGGCTGTTGGCAATTTACATCCCGCCCATCAGTGTAGCAAGGCTCCCATTTCTCCATGGCCTGTCCTGCATTTCTGGTTTTGACACTTTTTTCAGCATGGCCCTTTTGACCGATGGGAAGCGAGTCTTCTTTGTGGCGCTGATTTGCCTTTCCAGGTTGCTTGGTTGGCCAAAAAGGGCGTATGCGTTTTTTCCTGAATATATTCAGGAAAAAACGCATACGCCCTTTTTGGCCAAGGGCATCATTGTCAACGTTTTGCCGCTTTTCATGTGCTTTAAAGGCGATTCGAATCTACCTCCTGAAATCTGTTTCCTGCAATTCTGCCTTGATTTCAAATCCTCTTCTTTGCCTTCCCTCAATATATTTGTGGACGAGAGTTATCATTTATAACTCTGCAGGTTTGTGAATTGCAGTGCCCTGAAGCTCCATTTTACAACTCGCTTTTTAGGGAGCTGGCCGCAAAAGCGCAGGATTGCTTCAGGCCCTACTCTGGTTCCGGGGGGCAGGCTGAGCCTGTGGTTAATTCTTCTTCCTGATGGGAAAATAGAGTGACCTGTGCCTGTCACTACACCAAGAGCTAGTCTCTCATTGGTTCCAAGTCTTCCCGTTCATCCTCAGGACAAATTGCAACCTGTACGGAACAGGAGGTTAAAGGTGCTGATGCTCCAAGTAGGGAGATTGTTAGTAAAGCGGCTGGAATGGCAAACCCGGGCACAAGGAGAAGAGAAATGAGGTGCGTTTTAGAAACCTTTCCCCATCACATGGTGTACCATCTTTTTGTTTTCTCATGCATGTTTTCGATGTAGCAAGATGCCCTTGAACCTGGAGATTTGGGACCCATGCGATGGGTACCACGCAGTATTACTTTAAAGGGTCTGCGTTTGCTCACCCAACCTCACCAAACCTCTCAGCCCCAAGAGTGTCCACCCTTATGTCTCATCCAGCTGTGGGTCTAGATATGGTCAATCCAGGTTGCATCACAGCCCCTGAACGCATTGTGTAAGAATTTCGCTCTCTTTCACTGTCTTTGTTTCATGGGTTTTTCAAAGTAATTTATTTTTATAATGGGGTTTAGCTGCTTTTCACTGCTGTGTTTATGCCGCTTTACACCCACTTGACACACTAACAGAGAGATATCAATACATAGGTTTTAAGATTATTACTAGTCAGATATATTCTTGTGCGGTGAATAGGGCGTGTTGAGTCCAGTTCTCTGAGCAAGGAGTAGTTCTTGTCTATTACATATTGGTTTTATGGAACGGTATCTGAGCTAATTTGAAACCCTTGTTTTATGTATCACCCCACCTCACCTTTCCCGTTAAGCAGCCATAGTGTGTTTTCTGCATGTGTGACTCTGTTCTGTTTTGTAATTCAGTTCAAGTGTAACGGTTTTTACATTCCCTCTATCAGTGATACCTTATGAGAAGTGTCCTTTTCTGTGTGACTTATTTCACTTAGAATCGTCGTACCTAAATCCACTCATCATGCTGCTACTAGCCTTATGACATTGATTTTATGGCTGAGTGATATTCCATTGTTTATATGGACCACAACTCCTTTATCCATTTTTCTCTTTCCTGGGATATTGAAGGTGGAATGAAGTGGAGGTCCTTGTCAAGAGAACAGCCCTAAACTTTGGGGTGCTTGTGTCTTGCTGATTTTTAATTTTCCCAATGTATACCCCCATGAGTGGAAGTGCCCTATGCTCTCTAAGCTTTGCTTTTTAGACGTTTCAGGACTCACCGTACACTTCTCCAGAGTGGCTGTTGGCAATTTACATCCCGCCCATCAGTGTAGCACGGCTCCCATTTCTCCATGGCCTTTCCTGTATTTCTGGTTTTGACACTTTTTTCAGCATGGCCCTTTTAACCGATGGGAAGCGAGACTTCTTTGTAGCGCTGATTTGCCTTTCCAGGTTGCTTGGTTGGCCAAAAAGGGCGTATGCGTTTTTTCCTGAATATATTCAGGAAAAAACGCATACGCCCTTTTTGGCCAAGGGCATCATTGTCAACGTTTTGCCGCTTTTCATGTGCTTTAAAGGCGATTCGAATCTACCTCCTGAAATCTGTTTCCTGCAATTCTGCCTTGATTTCAAATCCTCTTCTTTGCCTTCCCTCAATATATTTGTGGACGAGAGTTATCATTTATAACTCTGCAGGTTTGTGAATTGCAGTGCCCTGAAGCTCCATTTTACAACTCGCTTTTTAGGGAGCTGGCCGCAAAAGCGCATGATGGCTTCAGGCCCTGTTCTGGTTCCGGGGGGCAGGCTGAGGCTGTGGTTAATTCTTCTTCCTAATGGGAAAACAGAGTGACCTGTGCCTGTCCCTACACCAGGAGCTAGTCTCTCATTGGTTCCAAGTCTTCCCGTTCATCCTCAGGACAAATTGCAACCTGTACGGAACAGGAGGTTAAAGGTGCTGATGCTCCAAGTAGGGAGATTGCTAGTAAAGTGGCTGGAATGGTGAACCCGAGCACAAGGAGATGAGAAATGAGGTGCGTTTTAGAAACCTTTCCCCATCACACGGTGTACCATCTTCTGGGTTTCTCATGCATGTTTTCGATGTAGCAAGATGCCCTTGAACCTGGAGATTTGGGACCCATGCGATGGGTACCACGCAGTATTACTTTAAAGGGTCTGCGTTTGCTCACCCAACCTCACCAAACCTCTCAGCCCCAAGAGTGTCCACCCTTATGTCTCATCCAGCTGTGGGTCTAGATATGGTCAATCCAGGTTGCATCACAGCCCCTGAACGCATTGTGTAAGAATTTCGCTCTCTTTCACTGTCTTTGTTTCATGGGTTTTTCAAAGTTATTTATTTTTATAATGGGGTTTAGCTGCTTTTCACTGCTGTGTTTATGCCGCTTTACACCCACTTGACACACTAACAGAGAGATATCAATACATAGGTTTTAAGATTATTACTAGTCAGATATATTCTTGTGCGGTCAATAGGGCGTGTTGAGTCCAGTTCTCTGAGCAAGGAGTAGGTCTTGTCTATTACATATTGGGTTTATGGAACGGTATCTGAGCTAATTTGAAACCCTTGTTTTATGTATCACCCCACCTCACCTTTCCCGTTAAGCAGCCATAGTGTGTTTTCTGCATGTGTGACTCCGTTCTGTTTTGTAATTCAGTTCAAGTGTAACGGTTTTTACATTCACTCTATCAGTGATACCTTATGAGAAGTGTCCTTTTCTGTGTGACTTATTTCACTTAGAATCGTCGTACCTAAATCCACTCATCATGCTGCTACTAGCCTTATGACATTGATTTCATGGCTGAGTGATATTCCATTGTACATAAGGACCACAACTCCTTTATCCATTTTTCTCTTTCCTGGGATATTGAAGGTGGAATGAAGTGGAGGTCCTTGTCAAGAGAGCAGCCCTAAACTTTGGGGTGCTTGTGTCTTGCTGATTTTTAATTTTCCCAGTTTATACCCCCATGAGTGGAAGTGCCCTATGCTCACTAAGCTGTGTTGTTTAGATGTTTAAAGACACACCGTACACTTCTCCAGAGTGGCTGTTGGCAATTTACATCCCGCCCATCAGTGTAGCAAGGCTCCCATTTCTCCATGGCCTGTCCTGCATTTCTGGTTTTGACACTTTTTTCAGCATGGCCCTTTTGACCGATGGGAAGCGAGTCTTCTTTGTGGCGCTGATTTGCCTTTCCAGGTTGCTTGGTTGGCCAAAAAGGGCGTATGCGTTTTTTCCTGAATATATTCAGGAAAAAACGCATACGCCCTTTTTGGCCAAGGGCATCATTGTCAACGTTTTGCCGCTTTTCATGTGCTTTAAAGGCGATTCGAATCTACCTCCTGAAATCTGTTTCCTGCAATTCTGCCTTGATTTCAAATCCTCTTCTTTGCCTTCCCTCAATATATTTGTGGACGAGAGTTATCATTTATAACTCTGCAGGTTTGTGAATTGCAGTGCCCTGAAGCTCCATTTTACAACTCGCTTTTTCGGGAGCTGGCCGCAAAAGCGCATGATGGCTTCAGCCCCTGTTCTGGTTCCCGGGGGCAGGCTGAGCCTGTGGTTAATTCTTCTTCCTGATGGGAAAACAGAGTGACCTGTGCCTGTCCCTACACCAGGAGCTAGTCTCTCATTGGTTCCAAGTCTTCCCGTTCATCCTCAGGACAAATTGCAACCTGTACGGAACAGGAGGTTAAAGGTGCTGATGCTCCAAGTAGGGAGATTGCTAGTAAAGTGGCTGGAATGGCGAACCCGAGCACAAGGAGATGAGAAATGAGGTGCGTTTTAGAAACCTTTCCCCATCACACGGTGTACCATCTTCTGGGTTTCTCATGCATGTTTTCGATGTAGCAAGATGCCCTTGAACCTGGAGATTTGGGACCCATGCGATGGGTACCACGCAGTATTACTTTAAAGGGTCTGCGTTTGCTCACCCAACCTCACCAAACCTCTCAGCCCCAAGAGTGTCCACCCTTATGTCTCATCCAGCTGTGGGTCTAGATATGGTCAATCCAGGTTGCATCACAGCCCCTGAACGCATTGTGTAAGAATTTCGCTCTCTTTCACTGTCTTTGTTTCATGGGTTTTTCAAAGTAATTTATTTTTATAATGGGGTTTAGCTGCTTTTCACTGCTGTGTTTATGCCGCTTTACACCCACTTGACACACTAACAGAGAGATATCAATACATAGGTTTTAAGATTATTACTAGTCAGATATATTCTTGTGCGGTGAATAGGGCGTGTTGAGTCCAGTTCTCTGAGCAAGGAGTAGGTCTTGTCTATTACATATTGGGTTTATGGAACGGTATCTGAGCTAATTTGAAACCCTTGTTTTATGTATCACCCCACCTCACCTTTCCCGTTAAGCAGCCATAGTGTGTTTTCTGCATGTGTGACTCCGTTCTGTTTTGTAATTCAGTTCAAGTGTAACGGTTTTTACATTCCCTCTATCAGTGATACCTTATGAGAAGTGTCCTTTTCTGTGTGACTTATTTCACTTAGAATCGTCGTACCTAAATCCACTCATCATGCTGCTACTAGCCTTATGACATTGATTTCATGGCTGAGTGATATTCCATTGTACATAAGGACCACAACTCCTTTATCCATTTTTCTCTTTCCTGGGATATTGAAGGTGGAATGAAGTGGAGGTCCTTGTCAAGAGAGCAGCCCTAAACTTTGGGGTGCTTGTGTCTTGCTGATTTTTAATTTTCCCAATGTATACCCCCATGAGTGGAAGTGCCCTATGCTCTCTAAGCTTTGCTTTTTAGACGTTTCAGGACTCACCGTACACTTCTCCAGAGTGGCTGTTGGCAATTTACATCCCGCCCATCAGTGTAGCACGGCTCCCATTTCTCCATGGCCTTTCCTGTATTTCTGGTTTTGACACTTTTTTCAGCATGGCCCTTTTAACCGATGGGAAGCGAGACTTCTTTGTAGCGCTGATTTGCCTTTCCAGGTTGCTTGGTTGGCCAAAAAGGGCGTATGCGTTTTTTCCTGAATATATTCAGGAAAAAACGCATACGCCCTTTTTGGCCAAGGGCATCATTGTCAACGTTTTGCCGCTTTTCATGTGCTTTAAAGGCGATTCGAATCTACCTCCTGAAATCTGTTTCCTGCAATTCTGCCTTGATTTCAAATCCTCTTCTTTGCCTTCCCTCAATATATTTGTGGACGAGAGTTATCATTTATAACTCTGCAGGTTTGTGAATTGCAGTGCCCTGAAGCTCCATTTTACAACTCGCTTTTTAGGGAGCTGGCCGCAAAAGCGCAGGATGGCTTCAGGCCCTGTTCTGGTTCCGGGGGGCAGGCTGAGGCTGTGGTTAATTCTTCTTCCTAATGGGAAAACAGAGTGACCTGTGCCTGTCCCTACACCAGGAGCTAGTCTCTCATTGGTTCCAAGTCTTCCCGTTCATCCTCAGGACAAATTGCAACCTGTACGGAACAGGAGGTTAAAGGTGCTGATGCTCCAAGTAGGGAGATTGCTAGTAAAGTGGCTGGAATGGCGAACCCGAGCACAAGGAGATGAGAAATGAGGTGCGTTTTAGAAACCTTTCCCCATCACACGGTGTACCATCTTCTGGGTTTCTCATGCATGTTTTCGATGTAGCAAGATGCCCTTGAACCTGGAGATTTGGGACCCATGCGATGGGTACCACGCAGTATTACTTTAAAGGGTCTGCGTTTGCTCACCCAACCTCACCAAACCTCTCAGCCCCAAGAGTGTCCACCCTTATGTCTCATCCAGCTGTGGGTCTAGATATGGTCAATCCAGGTTGCATCACAGCCCCTGAACGCATTGTGTAAGAATTTCGCTCTCTTTCACTGTCTTTGTTTCATGGGTTTTTCAAAGTAATTTATTTTTATAATGGGGTTTAGCTGCTTTTCACTGCTGTGTTTATGCCGCTTTACACCCACTTGACACACTAACAGAGAGATATCAATACATAGGTTTTAAGATTATTACTAGTCAGATATATTCTTGTGCGGTGAATAGGGCGTGTTGAGTCCAGTTCTCTGAGCAAGGAGTAGGTCTTGTCTATTACATATTGGGTTTATGGAACGGTATCTGAGCTAATTTGAAACCCTTGTTTTATGTATCACCCCCCCTCACCTTTCCCGTTAAGCAGCCATAGTGTGTTTTCTGCATGTGTGACTCCGTTCTGTTTTGTAATTCAGTTCAAGTGTAACGGTTTTTACATTCCCTCTATCAGTGATACCTTATGAGAAGTGTCCTTTTCTGTGTGACTTATTTCACTTAGAATCGTCGTACCTAAATCCACTCATCATGCTGCTACTAGCCTTATGACATTGATTTCATGGCTGAGTGATATTCCATTGTACATAAGGACCACAACTCCTTTATCCATTTTTCTCTTTCCTGGGATATTGAAGGTGGAATGAAGTGGAGGTCCTTGTCAAGAGAGCAGCCCTAAACTTTGGGGTGCTTGTGTCTTGCTGATTTTTAATTTTCCCAATGTATACCCCCATGAGTGGAAGTGCCCTATGCTCTCTAAGCTTTGCTTTTTAGACGTTTCAGGACTCACCGTACACTTCTCCAGAGTGGCTGTTGGCAATTTACATCCCGCCCATCAGTGTAGCACGGCTCCCATTTCTCCATGGCCTTTCCTGTATTTCTGGTTTTGACACTTTTTTCAGCATGGCCCTTTTAACCGATGGGAAGCGAGACTTCTTTGTAGCGCTGATTTGCCTTTCCAGGTTGCTTGGTTGGCCAAAACGGGCGTATGCGTTTTTTCCTGAATATATTCAGGAAAAAACGCATACGCCCTTTTTGGCCAAGGGCATCATTGTCAACGTTTTGCCGCTTTTCATGTGCTTTAAAGGCGATTCGAATCTACCTCCTGAAATCTGTTTCCTGCAATTCTGCCTTGATTTCAAATCCTCTTCTTTGCCTTCCCTCAATATATTTGTGGACGAGAGTTATCATTTATAACTCTGCAGGTTTGTGAATTGCAGTGCCCTGAAGCTCCATTTTACAACTCGCTTTTTAGGGAGCTGGCCGCAAAAGCGCATGATGGCTTCAGCCCCTGTTCTGGTTCCCGGGGGCAGGCTGAGCCTGTGGTTAATTCTTCTTCCTGATGGGAAAACAGAGTGACCTGTGCCTGTCCCTACACCAGGAGCTAGTCTCTCATTGGTTCCAAGTCTTCCCGTTCATCCTCAGGACAAATTGCAACCTGTACGGAACAGGAGGTTAAAGGTGCTGATGCTCCAAGTAGGGAGATTGCTAGTAAAGTGGCTGGAATGGCGAACCCGAGCACAAGGAGATGAGAAATGAGGTGCGTTTTAGAAACCTTTCCCCATCACACGGTGTACCATCTTCTGGGTTTCTCATGCATGTTTTCGATGTAGCAAGATGCCCTTGAACCTGGAGATTTGGGACCCATGCGATGGGTACCACGCAGTATTACTTTAAAGGGTCTGCGTTTGCTCACCCAACCTCACCAAACCTCTCAGCCCCAAGAGTGTCCACCCTTATGTCTCATCCAGCTGTGGGTCTAGATATGGTCAATCCAGGTTGCATCACAGCCCCTGAACGCATTGTGTAAGAATATCGCTCTCTTTCACTGTCTTTGTTTCATGGGTTTTTCAAAGTAATTTATTTTTATAATGGGGTTTAGCTGCTTTTCACTGCTGTGTTTATGCCGCTTTACACCCACTTGACACACTAACAGAGAGATATCAATACATAGGTTTTAAGATTATTACTAGTCAGATATATTCTTGTGCGGTGAATAGGGCGTGTTGAGTCCAGTTCTCTGAGCAAGGAGTAGTTCTTGTCTATTACATATTGGTTTTATGGAACGGTATCTGAGCTAATTTGAAACCCTTGTTTTATGTATCACCCCACCTCACCTTTCCCGTTAAGCAGCCATAGTGTGTTTTCTGCATGTGTGACTCTGTTCTGTTTTGTAATTCAGTTCAAGTGTAACGGTTTTTACATTCCCTCTATCAGTGATACCTTATGAGAAGTGTCCTTTTCTGTGTGACTTATTTCACTTAGAATCGTCGTACCTAAATCCACTCATCATGCTGCTACTAGCCTTATGACATTGATTTCATGGCTGAGTGATATTCCATTGTTTATATGGACCACAACTCCTTTATCCATTTTTCTCTTTCCTGGGATATTGAAGGTGGAATGAAGTGGAGGTCCTTGTCAAGAGAACAGCCCTAAACTTTGGGGTGCTTGTGTCTTGCTGATTTTTAATTTTCCCAATGTATACCCCCATGAGTGGAAGTGCCCTATGCTCTCTAAGCTTTGCTTTTTAGACGTTTCAGGACTCACCGTACACTTCTCCAGAGTGGCTGTTGGCAATTTACATCCCGCCCATCAGTGTAGCACGGCTCCCATTTCTCCATGGCCTTTCCTGTATTTCTGGTTTTGACACTTTTTTCAGCATGGCCCTTTTAACCGATGGGAAGCGAGACTTCTTTGTAGCGCTGATTTGCCTTTCCAGGTTGCTTGGTTGGCCAAAAAGGGCGTATGCGTTTTTTCCTGAATATATTCAGGAAAAAACGCATACGCCCTTTTTGGCCAAGGGCATCATTGTCAACGTTTTGCCGCTTTTCATGTGCTTTAAAGGCGATTCGAATCTACCTCCTGAAATCTGTTTCCTGCAATTCTGCCTTGATTTCAAATCCTCTTCTTTGCCTTCCCTCAATATATTTGTGGACGAGAGTTATCATTTATAACTCTGCAGGTTTGTGAATTGCAGTGCCCTGAAGCTCCATTTTACAACTCGCTTTTTAGGGAGCTGGCCGCAAAAGCGCATGATGGCTTCAGGCCCTGTTCTGGTTCCGGGGGGCAGGCTGAGGCTGTGGTTAATTCTTCTTCCTAATGGGAAAACAGAGTGACCTGTGCCTGTCCCTACACCAGGAGCTAGTCTCTCATTGGTTCCAAGTCTTCCCGTTCATCCTCAGGACAAATTGCAACCTGTACGGAACAGGAGGTTAAAGGTGCTGATGCTCCAAGTAGGGAGATTGCTAGTAAAGTGGCTGGAATGGTGAACCCGAGCACAAGGAGATGAGAAATGAGGTGCGTTTTAAAAACCTTTCCCCATCACACGGTGTACCATCTTCTGGGTTTCTCATGCATGTTTTCGATGTAGCAAGATGCCCTTGAACCTGGAGATTTGGGACCCATGCGATGGGTACCACGCAGTATTACTTTAAAGGGTCTGCGTTTGCTCACCCAACCTCACCAAACCTCTCAGCCCCAAGAGTGTCCACCCTTATGTCTCATCCAGCTGTGGGTCTAGATATGGTCAATCCAGGTTGCATCACAGCCCCTGAACGCATTGTGTAAGAATTTCGCTCTCTTTCACTGTCTTTGTTTCATGGGTTTTTCAAAGTAATTTATTTTTATAATGGGGTTTAGCTGCTTTTCACTGCTGTGTTTATGCCGCTTTACACCCACTTGACACACTAACAGAGAGATATCAATACATAGGTTTTAAGATTATTACTAGTCAGATATATTCTTGGGCGGTCAATAGGGCGTGTTGAGTCCAGTTCTCTGAGCAAGGAGTAGGTCTTGTCTATTACATATTGGTTTTATGGAACGGTATCTGAGCTAATTTGAAACCCTTGTTTTATGTATCACCCCACCTCACCTTTCCCGTTAAGCAGCCATAGTGTGTTTTCTGCATGTGTGACTCCGTTCTGTTTTGTAATTCAGTTCAAGTGTAACGGTTTTTACATTCCCTCTATCAGTGATACCTTATGAGAAGTGTCCTTTTCTGTGTGACTTATTTCACTTAGAATCGTCGTACCTAAATCCACTCATCATGCTGCTACTAGCCTTATGACATTGATTTCATGGCTGAGTGATATTCCATTGTACATAAGGACCACAACTCCTTTATCCATTTTTCTCTTTCCTGGGATATTGAAGGTGGAATGAAGTGGAGGTCCTTGTCAAGAGAGCAGCCCTAAACTTTGGGGTGCTTGTGTCTTGCTGATTTTTAATTTTCCCAATGTATACCCCCATGAGTGGAAGTGCCCTATGCTCTCTAAGCTTTGCTTTTTAGATGTTTCAGGACTCACCGTACACTTCTCCAGAGTGGCTGTTGGCAATTTACATCCCACCCATCAGTGTAGCACGGCTCCCATTTCTCCATGGCCTTTCCTGTATTTCTGGTTTTGACACTTTTTTCAGCATGGCCCTTTTAACCGATGGGAAGCGAGACTTCTTTGTAGCGCTGATTTGCCTTTCCAGGTTGCTTGGTTGGCCAAAAAGGGCGTATGCGTTTTTTCCTGAATATATTCAGGAAAAAACGCATACGCCCTTTTTGGCCAAGGGCATCATTGTCAACGTTTTGCCACTTTTCATGTGCTTTAAAGGCGATTCGAATCTACCTCCTGAAATCTGTTTCCTGCAATTCTGCCTTGATTTCAAATCCTCTTCTTTGCCTTCCCTCAATATATTTGTGGACGAGAGTCATCATTTATAACTCTGCAGGTTTGTGAATTGCAGTGCCCTGAAGCTCCATTTTACAACTCGCTTTTTAGGGATCTGGCCGCAAAAGCGCATGATGGCTTCAGGCCCTGTTCTGGTTCCGGGGGGCAGGCTGAGCCTGTGGTTAATTCTTCTTCCTGATGGGAAAATAGAGTGACCTGTGCCTGTCCCTACACCAGGAGCTAGTCTCTCATTGGTTCCAAGTCTTCCCGTTCATCCTCAGGACAAATTGCAACCTGTACGGAACAGGAGGTTAAAGGTGCTGATGCTCCAAGTAGGGAGATTGCTAGTAAAGTGGCTGGAATGGCGAACCCGAGCACAAGGAGATGAGAAATGAGGTGCGTTTTAGAAACCTTTCCCCATCACACGGTGTACCATCTTCTGGGTTTCTCATGCATGTTTTCGATGTAGCAAGATGCCCTTGAACCTGGAGATTTGGGACCCATGCGATGGGTACCACGCAGTATTACTTTAAAGGGTCTGCGTTTGCTCACCCAACCTCACCAAACCTCTCAGCCCCAAGAGTGTCCACCCTTATGTCTCATCCAGCTGTGGGTCTAGATATGGTCAATCCAGGTTGCATCACAGCCCCTGAACGCATTGTGTAAGAATTTCGCTCTCTTTCACTGTCTTTGTTTCATGGGTTTTTCAAAGTAATTTATTTTTATAATGGGGTTTAGCTGCTTTTCACTGCTGTGTTTATGCCGCTTTACACCCACTTGACACACTAACAGAGAGATATCAATACATAGGTTTTAAGATTATTACTAGTCAGATATATTCTTGTGCGGTGAATAGGGCGTGTTGAGTCCAGTTCTCTGAGCAAGGAGTAGGTCTTGTCTATTACATATTGGGTTTATGGAACGGTATCTGAGCTAATTTGAAACCCTTGTTTTATGTATCACCCCACCTCACCTTTCCCGTTAAGCAGCCATAGTGTGTTTTCTGCATGTGTGACTCCGTTCTGTTTTGTAATTCAGTTCAAGTGTAACGGTTTTTACATTCCCTCTATCAGTGATACCTTATGAGAAGTGTCCTTTTCTGTGTGACTTATTTCACTTAGAATCGTCGTACCTAAATCCACTCATCATGCTGCTACTAGCCTTATGACATTGATTTCATGGCTGAGTGATATTCCATTGTACATAAGGACCACAACTCCTTTATCCATTTTTCTCTTTCCTGGGATATTGAAGGTGGAATGAAGTGGAGGTCCTTGTCAAGAGAGCAGCCCTAAACTTTGGGGTGCTTGTGTCTTGCTGATTTTTAATTTTCCCAATGTATACCCCCATGAGTGGAAGTGCCCTATGCTCTCTAAGCTTTGCTTTTTAGACGTTTCAGGACTCACCGTACACTTCTCCAGAGTGGCTGTTGGCAATTTACATCCCGCCCATCAGTGTAGCACGGCTCCCATTTCTCCATGGCCTTTCCTGTATTTCTGGTTTTGACACTTTTTTCAGCATGGCCCTTTTAACCGATGGGAAGCGAGACTTCTTTGTAGCGCTGATTTGCCTTTCCAGGTTGCTTGGTTGGCCAAAAAGGGCGTATGCGTTTTTTCCTGAATATATTCAGGAAAAAACGCATACGCCCTTTTTGGCCAAGGGCATCATTGTCAACGTTTTGCCGCTTTTCATGTGCTTTAAAGGCGATTCGAATCTACCTCCTGAAATCTGTTTCCTGCAATTCTGCCTTGATTTCAAATCCTCTTCTTTGCCTTCCCTCAATATATTTGTGGACGAGAGTTATCATTTATAACTCTGCAGGTTTGTGAATTGCAGTGCCCTGAAGCTCCATTTTACAACTCGCTTTTTAGGGAGCTGGCCGCAAAAGCGCAGGATGGCTTCAGGCCCTGTTCTGGTTCCGGGGGGCAGGCTGAGGCTGTGGTTAATTCTTCTTCCTAATGGGAAAACAGAGTGACCTGTGCCTGTCCCTACACCAGGAGCTAGTCTCTCATTGGTTCCAAGTCTTCCCGTTCATCCTCAGGACAAATTGCAACCTGTACGGAACAGGAGGTTAAAGGTGCTGATGCTCCAAGTAGGGAGATTGCTAGTAAAGTGGCTGGAATGGCGAACCCGAGCACAAGGAGATGAGAAATGAGGTGCGTTTTAGAAACCTTTCCCCATCACACGGTGTACCATCTTCTGGGTTTCTCATGCATGTTTTCGATGTAGCAAGATGCCCTTGAACCTGGAGATTTGGGACCCATGCGATGGGTACCACGCAGTATTACTTTAAAGGGTCTGCGTTTGCTCACCCAACCTCACCAAACCTCTCAGCCCCAAGAGTGTCCACCCTTATGTCTCATCCAGCTGTGGGTCTAGATATGGTCAATCCAGGTTGCATCACAGCCCCTGAACGCATTGTGTAAGAATTTCGCTCTCTTTCACTGTCTTTGTTTCATGGGTTTTTCAAAGTAATTTATTTTTATAATGGGGTTTAGCTGCTTTTCACTGCTGTGTTTATGCCGCTTTACACCCACTTGACACACTAACAGAGAGATATCAATACATAGGTTTTAAGATTATTACTAGTCAGATATATTCTTGTGCGGTGAATAGGGCGTGTTGAGTCCAGTTCTCTGAGCAAGGAGTAGGTCTTGTCTATTACATATTGGGTTTATGGAACGGTATCTGAGCTAATTTGAAACCCTTGTTTTATGTATCACCCCCCCTCACCTTTCCCGTTAAGCAGCCATAGTGTGTTTTCTGCATGTGTGACTCCGTTCTGTTTTGTAATTCAGTTCAAGTGTAACGGTTTTTACATTCCCTCTATCAGTGATACCTTATGAGAAGTGTCCTTTTCTGTGTGACTTATTTCACTTAGAATCGTCGTACCTAAATCCACTCATCATGCTGCTACTAGCCTTATGACATTGATTTCATGGCTGAGTGATATTCCATTGTACATAAGGACCACAACTCCTTTATCCATTTTTCTCTTTCCTGGGATATTGAAGGTGGAATGAAGTGGAGGTCCTTGTCAAGAGAGCAGCCCTAAACTTTGGGGTGCTTGTGTCTTGCTGATTTTTAATTTTCCCAATGTATACCCCCATGAGTGGAAGTGCCCTATGCTCTCTAAGCTTTGCTTTTTAGACGTTTCAGGACTCACCGTACACTTCTCCAGAGTGGCTGTTGGCAATTTACATCCCGCCCATCAGTGTAGCACGGCTCCCATTTCTCCATGGCCTTTCCTGTATTTCTGGTTTTGACACTTTTTTCAGCATGGCCCTTTTAACCGATGGGAAGCGAGACTTCTTTGTAGCGCTGATTTGCCTTTCCAGGTTGCTTGGTTGGCCAAAACGGGCGTATGCGTTTTTTCCTGAATATATTCAGGAAAAAACGCATACGCCCTTTTTGGCCAAGGGCATCATTGTCAACGTTTTGCCGCTTTTCATGTGCTTTAAAGGCGATTCGAATCTACCTCCTGAAATCTGTTTCCTGCAATTCTGCCTTGATTTCAAATCCTCTTCTTTGCCTTCCCTCAATATATTTGTGGACGAGAGTTATCATTTATAACTCTGCAGGTTTGTGAATTGCAGTGCCCTGAAGCTCCATTTTACAACTCGCTTTTTAGGGAGCTGGCCGCAAAAGCGCATGATGGCTTCAGCCCCTGTTCTGGTTCCCGGGGGCAGGCTGAGCCTGTGGTTAATTCTTCTTCCTGATGGGAAAACAGAGTGACCTGTGCCTGTCCCTACACCAGGAGCTAGTCTCTCATTGGTTCCAAGTCTTCCCGTTCATCCTCAGGACAAATTGCAACCTGTACGGAACAGGAGGTTAAAGGTGCTGATGCTCCAAGTAGGGAGATTGCTAGTAAAGTGGCTGGAATGGCGAACCCGAGCACAAGGAGATGAGAAATGAGGTGCGTTTTAGAAACCTTTCCCCATCACACGGTGTACCATCTTCTGGGTTTCTCATGCATGTTTTCGATGTAGCAAGATGCCCTTGAACCTGGAGATTTGGGACCCATGCGATGGGTACCACGCAGTATTACTTTAAAGGGTCTGCGTTTGCTCACCCAACCTCACCAAACCTCTCAGCCCCAAGAGTGTCCACCCTTATGTCTCATCCAGCTGTGGGTCTAGATATGGTCAATCCAGGTTGCATCACAGCCCCTGAACGCATTGTGTAAGAATATCGCTCTCTTTCACTGTCTTTGTTTCATGGGTTTTTCAAAGTAATTTATTTTTATAATGGGGTTTAGCTGCTTTTCACTGCTGTGTTTATGCCGCTTTACACCCACTTGACACACTAACAGAGAGATATCAATACATAGGTTTTAAGATTATTACTAGTCAGATATATTCTTGTGCGGTGAATAGGGCGTGTTGAGTCCAGTTCTCTGAGCAAGGAGTAGTTCTTGTCTATTACATATTGGTTTTATGGAACGGTATCTGAGCTAATTTGAAACCCTTGTTTTATGTATCACCCCACCTCACCTTTCCCGTTAAGCAGCCATAGTGTGTTTTCTGCATGTGTGACTCTGTTCTGTTTTGTAATTCAGTTCAAGTGTAACGGTTTTTACATTCCCTCTATCAGTGATACCTTATGAGAAGTGTCCTTTTCTGTGTGACTTATTTCACTTAGAATCGTCGTACCTAAATCCACTCATCATGCTGCTACTAGCCTTATGACATTGATTTCATGGCTGAGTGATATTCCATTGTTTATATGGACCACAACTCCTTTATCCATTTTTCTCTTTCCTGGGATATTGAAGGTGGAATGAAGTGGAGGTCCTTGTCAAGAGAACAGCCCTAAACTTTGGGGTGCTTGTGTCTTGCTGATTTTTAATTTTCCCAATGTATACCCCCATGAGTGGAAGTGCCCTATGCTCTCTAAGCTTTGCTTTTTAGACGTTTCAGGACTCACCGTACACTTCTCCAGAGTGGCTGTTGGCAATTTACATCCCGCCCATCAGTGTAGCACGGCTCCCATTTCTCCATGGCCTTTCCTGTATTTCTGGTTTTGACACTTTTTTCAGCATGGCCCTTTTAACCGATGGGAAGCGAGACTTCTTTGTAGCGCTGATTTGCCTTTCCAGGTTGCTTGGTTGGCCAAAAAGGGCGTATGCGTTTTTTCCTGAATATATTCAGGAAAAAACGCATACGCCCTTTTTGGCCAAGGGCATCATTGTCAACGTTTTGCCGCTTTTCATGTGCTTTAAAGGCGATTCGAATCTACCTCCTGAAATCTGTTTCCTGCAATTCTGCCTTGATTTCAAATCCTCTTCTTTGCCTTCCCTCAATATATTTGTGGACGAGAGTTATCATTTATAACTCTGCAGGTTTGTGAATTGCAGTGCCCTGAAGCTCCATTTTACAACTCGCTTTTTTGGGAGCTGGCCGCAAAAGCGCATGATGGCTTCAGGCCCTGTTCTGGTTCCGGGGGGCAGGCTGAGGCTGTGGTTAATTCTTCTTCCTAATGGGAAAACAGAGTGACCTGTGCCTGTCCCTACACCAGGAGCTAGTCTCTCATTGGTTCCAAGTCTTCCCGTTCATCCTCAGGACAAATTGCAACCTGTACGGAACAGGAGGTTAAAGGTGCTGATGCTCCAAGTAGGGAGATTGCTAGTAAAGTGGCTGGAATGGTGAACCCGAGCACAAGGAGATGAGAAATGAGGTGCGTTTTAAAAACCTTTCCCCATCACACGGTGTACCATCTTCTGGGTTTCTCATGCATGTTTTCGATGTAGCAAGATGCCCTTGAACCTGGAGATTTGGGACCCATGCGATGGGTACCACGCAGTATTACTTTAAAGGGTCTGCGTTTGCTCACCCAACCTCACCAAACCTCTCAGCCCCAAGAGTGTCCACCCTTATGTCTCATCCAGCTGTGGGTCTAGATATGGTCAATCCAGGTTGCATCACAGCCCCTGAACGCATTGTGTAAGAATTTCGCTCTCTTTCACTGTCTTTGTTTCATGGGTTTTTCAAAGTAATTTATTTTTATAATGGGGTTTAGCTGCTTTTCACTGCTGTGTTTATGCCGCTTTACACCCACTTGACACACTAACAGAGAGATATCAATACATAGGTTTTAAGATTATTACTAGTCAGATATATTCTTGTGCGGTGAATAGGGCGTGTTGAGTCCAGTTCTCTGAGCAAGGAGTAGGTCTTGTCTATTACATATTGGTTTTATGGAACGGTATCTGAGCTAATTTGAAACCCTTGTTTTATGTATCACCCCACCTCACCTTTCCCGTTAAGCAGCCATAGTGTGTTTTCTGCATGTGTGACTCCGTTCTGTTTTGTAATTCCGTTCAAGTGTAACGGTTTTTACATTCCCTCTATCAGTGATACCTTATGAGAAGTGTCCTTTTCTGTGTGACTTATTTCACTTAGAATCGTCGTACCTAAATCCACTCATCATGCTGCTACTAGCCTTATGACATTGATTTCATGGCTGAGTGATATTCCATTGTACATAAGGACCACAACTCCTTTATCCATTTTTCTCTTTCCTGGGATATTGAAGGTGGAATGAAGTGGAGGTCCTTGTCAAGAGAGCAGCCCTAAACTTTGGGGTGCTTGTGTCTTGCTGATTTTTAATTTTCCCAATGTATACCCCCATGAGTGGAAGTGCCCTATGCTCTCTAAGCTTTGCTTTTTAGACGTTTCAGGACTCACCGTACACTTCTCCAGAGTGGCTGTTGGCAATTTACATCCCGCCCATCAGTGTAGCACGGCTCCCATTTCTCCATGGCCTTTCCTGTATTTCTGGTTTTGACACTTTTTTCAGCATGGCCCTTTTAACCGATGGGAAGCGAGACTTCTTTGTAGCGCTGATTTGCCTTTCCAGGTTGCTTGGTTGGCCAAAACGGGCGTATGCGTTTTTTCCTGAATATATTCAGGAAAAAACGCATACGCCCTTTTTGGCCAAGGGCATCATTGTCAACGTTTTGCCGCTTTTCATGTGCTTTAAAGGCGATTCGAATCTACCTCCTGAAATCTGTTTCCTGCAATTCTGCCTTGATTTCAAATCCTCTTCTTTGCCTTCCCTCAATATATTTGTGGACGAGAGTTATCATTTATAACTCTGCAGGTTTGTGAATTGCAGTGCCCTGAAGCTCCATTTTACAACTCGCTTTTTAGGGAGCTGGCCGCAAAAGCGCAGGATGGCTTCAGGCCCTGTTCTGGTTCCGGGGGGCAGGCTGAGGCTGTGGTTAATTCTTCTTCCTAATGGGAAAACAGAGTGACCTGTGCCTGTCCCTACACCAGGAGCTAGTCTCTCATTGGTTCCAAGTCTTCCCGTTCATCCTCAGGACAAATTGCAACCTGTACGGAACAGGAGGTTAAAGGTGCTGATGCTCCAAGTAGGGAGATTGCTAGTAAAGTGGCTGGAATGGCGAACCCGAGCACAAGGAGATGAGAAATGAGGTGCGTTTTAGAAACCTTTCCCCATCACACGGTGTACCATCTTCTGGGTTTCTCATGCATGTTTTCGATGTAGCAAGATGCCCTTGAACCTGGAGATTTGGGACCCATGCGATGGGTACCACGCAGTATTACTTTAAAGGGTCTGCGTTTGCTCACCCAACCTCACCAAACCTCTCAGCCCCAAGAGTGTCCACCCTTATGTCTCATCCAGCTGTGGGTCTAGATATGGTCAATCCAGGTTGCATCACAGCCCCTGAACGCATTGTGTAAGAATTTCGCTCTCTTTCACTGTCTTTGTTTCATGGGTTTTTCAAAGTAATTTATTTTTATAATGGGGTTTAGCTGCTTTTCACTGCTGTGTTTATGCCGCTTTACACCCACTTGACACACTAACAGAGAGATATCAATACATAGGTTTTAAGATTATTACTAGTCAGATATATTCTTGTGCGGTGAATAGGGCGTGTTGAGTCCAGTTCTCTGAGCAAGGAGTAGGTCTTGTCTATTACATATTGGGTTTATGGAACGGTATCTGAGCTAATTTGAAACCCTTGTTTTATGTATCACCCCCCCTCACCTTTCCCGTTAAGCAGCCATAGTGTGTTTTCTGCATGTGTGACTCCGTTCTGTTTTGTAATTCAGTTCAAGTGTAACGGTTTTTACATTCCCTCTATCAGTGATACCTTATGAGAAGTGTCCTTTTCTGTGTGACTTATTTCACTTAGAATCGTCGTACCTAAATCCACTCATCATGCTGCTACTAGCCTTATGACATTGATTTCATGGCTGAGTGATATTCCATTGTACATAAGGACCACAACTCCTTTATCCATTTTTCTCTTTCCTGGGATATTGAAGGTGGAATGAAGTGGAGGTCCTTGTCAACAGAGCAGCCCTAAACTTTGGGGTGCTTGTGTCTTGCTGATTTTTAATTTTCCCAATGTATACCCCCATGAGTGGAAGTGCCCTATGCTCTCTAAGCTTTGCTTTTAAGACTTTTCAGGACTCACCGTACACTTCTCCAGAGTGGCTGTTGGCAATTTACATCCCGCCCATCAGTGTAGCACGGCTCCCATTTCTCCATGGCCTGTCCTGTATTTCTGGTATTGACACTTTTTTCAGCATGGCCCTTTTAACCGATGTGAAGCGAGACTTCTTTGTAGCGCTGATTTGCCTTTCCAGGTTGCTTGGTTGGCCAAAAAGGGCGTATGCGTTTTTTCCTGAATATATTCAGGAAAAAACGCATACGCCCTTTTTGGCCAAGGGCATCATTGTCAACGTTTTGCCGCTTTTCATGTGCTTTAAAGGCGATTCGAATCTACCACCTGAAATCTGTTTCCTGGAATTCTGCCTTGATTTCAAATCCTCTTCTTTGCCTTCCCTCAATATATTTGTGGACGAGAGTTATCATTTATAACTCTGCAGGTTTGTGAATTGCAGTGCCCTGAAGCTCCATTTTACAACTCGCTTTTTAGGGAGCTGGCCGCAAAAGCGCAGGATGGCTTCAGGCCCTGTTCTGGTTCCGGGGGGCAGGCTGAGCCTGTGGTTAATTCTTCTTCCTGATGGGAAAACAGAGTGACCTGTGCCTGTCCCTACACCAGGAGCTAGTCTCTCATTGGTTCCAAGTCTTCCCGTTCATCCTCAGGACAAATTGCAACCTGTACGGAACAGGAGGTTAAAGGTGCTGATGCTCCAAGTAGGGAGATTGCTAGTAAAGTGGCTGGAATGGCGAACCCGAGCACAAGGAGATGAGAAATGAGGTGCGTTTTAGAAACCTTTCCCCATCACATGGTGTACCATCTTTTTGTTTTCTCATGCATGTTTTCGATGTAGGAAGATGCCCTTGAACCTGGAGATTTGGGACCCATGCGATTGGTACCACGCAGTATTACTTTAAAGGGTCTGCGTTTCCTCACCCAACCTCACCAAATCTCTCAGCCCCAACAGTGTCCACCCTTATGTCTCATCCAGCTGTGGGTCTAGATATGGTCAATCCAGGTGGCATCACAGCCTCTGAACGCATTGTGTAAGAATTTCTCTCTCTTTCACTGTCTTTGTTTCATGGGTTTTTCAAAGTAATTTATTTTTATAATGGGGTTTAGCTGCTTTTCACTGCTGTGTTTATGCCGCTTTACACCCACATGACACACTAACAGAGAGATATCAATACATAGGTTTTAAGATTATAACTAGTCAGATATATTCTTGTGCGGTGAATAGGGCGTGTTGAGTCCAGTTCTCTGAGCAAGGAGTAGGTCTTGTCTATTACATATTGGGTTTATGGAACGGTATCTGAGCTAATTTGAAACCCTTGTTTTATGTATCACCCCACCTCACCTTTCCCGTTAAGCAGCCATAGTGTGTTTTCTGCATGTGTGACTCCGTTCTGTTTTGTAATTCAGTTCAAGTGTAACGGTTTTTACATTCCCTCTATCAGTGATACCTTATGAGAAGTGTCCTTTTCTGTGTGACTTATTTCACTTAGAATCGTCGTACCTAAATCCACTCATCATGCTGCTACTAGCCTTATGACATTGATTTCTTGGCTGAGTGATATTCCATTGTACATAAGGACCACAACTCCTTTATCCATTTTTCTCTTTCCTGGGATATTGAAGGTGGAATGAAGTGGAGGTCCTTGTCAAGAGAGCAGCCCTAAACTTTGGGGTGCTTGTGTCTTGCTGATTTTTAATTTTCCCAATGTATACCCCCATGAGTGGAAGTGCCCTATGCTCTCTAAGCTTTGCTTTTTAGACGTTTCAGGACTCACCGTACACTTCTCCAGAGTGGCTGTTGGCAATTTACATCCCGCCCATCAGTGTAGCACGGCTCCCATTTCTCCATGGCCTTTCCTGTATTTCTGGTTTTGACACTTTTTTCAGCATGGCCCTTTTAACCGATGGGAAGCGAGACTTCTTTGTAGCGCTGATTTGCCTTTCCAGGTTGCTTGGTTGGCCAAAAAGGGCGTATGCGTTTTTTCCTGAATATATTCAGGAAAAAACGCATACGCCCTTTTTGGCCAAGGGCATCATTGTCAACGTTTTGCCGCTTTTCATGTGCTTTAAAGGCGATTCGAATCTACCTCCTGAAATCTGTTTCCTGCAATTCTGCCTTGATTTCAAATCCTCTTCTTTGCCTTCCCTCAATATATTTGTGGACGAGAGTTATCATTTATAACTCTGCAGGTTTGTGAATTGCAGTGCCCTGAAGCTCCATTTTACAACTCGCTTTTTAGGGAGCTGGCCGCAAAAGCGCAGGATGGCTTCAGGCCCTGTTCTGGTTCCGGGGGGCAGGCTGAGGCTGTGGTTAATTCTTCTTCCTGATGGGAAAACAGAGTGACCTGTGCCTGTCCCTACACCAGGAGCTAGTCTCTCATTGGTTCCAAGTCTTCCCGTTCATCCTCAGGACAAATTGCAACCTGTACGGAACAGGAGGTTAAAGGTGCTGATGCTCCAAGTAGGGAGATTGCTAGTAAAGTGGCTGGAATGGCGAACCCGAGCACAAGGAGATGAGAAATGAGGTGCGTTTTAGAAACCTTTCCCCATCACACGGTGTACCATCTTCTGGGTTTCTCATGCATGTTTTCGATGTAGCAAGATGCCCTTGAACCTGGAGATTTGGGACCCATGCGATGGGTACCACGCAGTATTACTTTAAAGGGTCTGCGTTTGCTCACCCAACCTCACCAAACCTCTCAGCCCCAAGAGTGTCCACCCTTATGTCTCATCCAGCTGTGGGTCTAGATATGGTCAATCCAGGTTGCATCACAGCCCCTGAACGCATTGTGTAAGAATTTCGCTCTCTTTCACTGTCTTTGTTTCATGGGTTTTTCAAAGTAATTTATTTTTATAATGGGGTTTAGCTGCTTTTCACTGCTGTGTTTATGCCGCTTTACACCCACTTGACACACTAACAGAGAGATATCAATACATAGGTTTTAAGATTATTACTAGTCAGATATATTCTTGTGCGGTGAATAGGGCGTGTTGAGTCCAGTTCTCTGAGCAAGGAGTAGGTCTTGTCTATTACATATTGGGTTTATGGAACGGTATCTGAGCTAATTTGAAACCCTTGTTTTATGTATCACCCCCCCTCACCTTTCCCGTTAAGCAGCCATAGTGTGTTTTCTGCATGTGTGACTCCGTTCTGTTTTGTAATTCAGTTCAAGTGTAACGGTTTTTACATTCCCTCTATCAGTGATACCTTATGAGAAGTGTCCTTTTCTGTGTGACTTATTTCACTTAGAATCGTCGTACCTAAATCCACTCATCATGCTGCTACTAGCCTTATGACATTGATTTCATGGCTGAGTGATATTCCATTGTACATAAGGACCACAACTCCTTTATCCATTTTTCTCTTTCCTGGGATATTGAAGGTGGAATGAAGTGGAGGTCCTTGTCAAGAGAGCAGCCCTAAACTTTGGGGTGCTTGTGTCTTGCTGATTTTTAATTTTCCCAATGTATACCCCCATGAGTGGAAGTGCCCTATGCTCTCTAAGCTTTGCTTTTTAGACGTTTCAGGACTCACCGTACACTTCTCCAGAGTGGCTGTTGGCAATTTACATCCCGCCCATCAGTGTAGCACGGCTCCCATTTCTCCATGGCCTTTCCTGTATTTCTGGTTTTGACACTTTTTTCAGCATGGCCCTTTTAACCGATGGGAAGCGAGACTTCTTTGTAGCGCTGATTTGCCTTTCCAGGTTGCTTGGTTGGCCAAAACGGGCGTATGCGTTTTTTCCTGAATATATTCAGGAAAAAACGCATACGCCCTTTTTGGCCAAGGGCATCATTGTCAACGTTTTGCCGCTTTTCATGTGCTTTAAAGGCGATTCGAATCTACCTCCTGAAATTTGTTTCCTGCAATTCTGCCTTGATTTCAAATCCTCTTCTTTGCCTTCCCTCAATATATTTGTGGACGAGAGTTATCATTTATAACTCTGCAGGTTTGTGAATTGCAGTGCCCTGAAGCTCCATTTTACAACTCGCTTTTTAGGGAGCTGGCCGCAAAAGCGCATGATGGCTTCAGCCCCTGTTCTGGTTCCCGGGGGCAGGCTGAGCCTGTGGTTAATTCTTCTTCCTGATGGGAAAACAGAGTGACCTGTGCCTGTCCATACACCAGGAGCTAGTCTCTCATTGGTTCCAAGTCTTCCCGTTCATCCTCAGGACAAATTGCAACCTGTACGGAACAGGAGGTTAAAGGTGCTGATGCTCCAAGTAGGGAGATTGCTAGTAAAGTGGCTGGAATGGCGAACCCGAGCACAAGGAGATGAGAAATGAGGTGCGTTTTAGAAACCTTTCCCCATCACACGGTGTACCATCTTCTGGGTTTCTCATGCATGTTTTCGATGTAGCAAGATGCCCTTGAACCTGGACATTTGGGACCCATGCGATGGGTACCACGCAGTATTACTTTAAAGGGTCTGCGTTTGCTCACCCAACCTCACCAAACCTCTCAGCCCCAAGAGTGTCCACCCTTATGTCTCATCCAGCTGTGGGTCTAGATATGGTCAATCCAGGTTGCATCACAGCCCCTGAACGCATTGTGTAAGAATATCGCTCTCTTTCACTGTCTTTGTTTCATGGGTTTTTCAAAGTAATTTATTTTTATAATGGGGTTTAGCTGCTTTTCACTGCTGTGTTTATGCCGCTTTACACCCACTTGACACACTAACAGAGAGATATCAATACATAGGTTTTAAGATTATTACTAGTCAGATATATTCTTGTGCGGTGAATAGGGCGTGTTGAGTCCAGTTCTCTGAGCAAGGAGTAGTTCTTGTCTATTACATATTGGTTTTATGGAACGGTATCTGAGCTAATTTGAAACCCTTGTTTTATGTATCACCCCACCTCACCTTTCCCGTTAAGCAGCCATAGTGTGTTTTCTGCATGTGTGACTCTGTTCTGTTTTGTAATTCAGTTCAAGTGTAACGGTTTTTACATTCCCTCTATCAGTGATACCTTATGAGAAGTGTCCTTTTCTGTGTGACTTATTTCACTTAGAATCGTCGTACCTAAATCCACTCATCATGCTGCTACTAGCCTTATGACATTGATTTCATGGCTGAGTGATATTCCATTGTTTATATGGACCACAACTCCTTTATCCATTTTTCTCTTTCCTGGGATATTGAAGGTGGAATGAAGTGGAGGTCCTTGTCAAGAGAACAGCCCTAAACTTTGGGGTGCTTGTGTCTTGCTGATTTTTAATTTTCCCAATGTATACCCCCATGAGTGGAAGTGCCCTATGCTCTCTAAGCTTTGCTTTTTAGACGTTTCAGGACTCACCGTACACTTCTCCAGAGTGGCTGTTGGCAATTTACATCCCGCCCATCAGTGTAGCACGGCTCCCATTTCTCCATGGCCTTTCCTGTATTTCTGGTTTTGACACTTTTTTCAGCATGGCCCTTTTAACCGATGGGAAGCGAGACTTCTTTGTAGCGCTGATTTGCCTTTCCAGGTTGCTTGGTTGGCCAAAAAGGGCGTATGCGTTTTTTCCTGAATATATTCAGGAAAAAACGCATACGCCCTTTTTGGCCAAGGGCATCATTGTCAACGTTTTGCCGCTTTTCATGTGCTTTAAAGGCGATTCGAATCTACCTCCTGAAATCTGTTTCCTGCAATTCTGCCTTGATTTCAAATCCTCTTCTTTGCCTTCCCTCAATATATTTGTGGACGAGAGTTATCATTTATAACTCTGCAGGTTTGTGAATTGCAGTGCCCTGAAGCTCCATTTTACAACTCGCTTTTTAGGGAGCTGGCCGCAAAAGCGCATGATGGCTTCAGGCCCTGTTCTGGTTCCGGGGGGCAGGCTGAGGCTGTGGTTAATTCTTCTTCCTAATGGGAAAACAGAGTGACCTGTGCCTGTCCCTACACCAGGAGCTAGTCTCTCATTGGTTCCAAGTCTTCCCGTTCATCCTCAGGACAAATTGCAACCTGTACGGAACAGGAGGTTAAAGGTGCTGATGCTCCAAGTAGGGAGATTGCTAGTAAAGTGGCTGGAATGGTGAACCCGAGCACAAGGAGATGAGAAATGAGGTGCGTTTTAAAAACCTTTCCCCATCACACGGTGTACCATCTTCTGGGTTTCTCATGCATGTTTTCGATGTAGCAAGATGCCCTTGAACCTGGAGATTTGGGACCCATGCGATGGGTACCACGCAGTATTACTTTAAAGGGTCTGCGTTTGCTCACCCAACCTCACCAAACCTCTCAGCCCCAAGAGTGTCCACCCTTATGTCTCATCCAGCTGTGGGTCTAGATATGGTCAATCCAGGTTGCATCACAGCCCCTGAACGCATTGTGTAAGAATTTCGCTCTCTTTCACTGTCTTTGTTTCATGGGTTTTTCAAAGTAATTTATTTTTATAATGGGGTTTAGCTGCTTTTCACTGCTGTGTTTATGCCGCTTTACACCCACTTGACACACTAACAGAGAGATATCAATACATAGGTTTTAAGATTATTACTAGTCAGATATATTCTTGTGCGGTGAATAGGGCGTGTTGAGTCCAGTTCTCTGAGCAAGGAGTAGGTCTTGTCTATTACATATTGGTTTTATGGAACGGTATCTGAGCTAATTTGAAACCCTTGTTTTATGTATCACCCCACCTCACCTTTCCCGTTAAGCAGCCATAGTGTGTTTTCTGCATGTGTGACTCCGTTCTGTTTTGTAATTCCGTTCAAGTGTAACGGTTTTTACATTCCCTCTATCAGTGATACCTTATGAGAAGTGTCCTTTTCTGTGTGACTTATTTCACTTAGAATCGTCGTACCTAAATCCACTCATCATGCTGCTACTAGCCTTATGACATTGATTTCATGGCTGAGTGATATTCCATTGTACATAAGGACCACAACTCCTTTATCCATTTTTCTCTTTCCTGGGATATTGAAGGTGGAATGAAGTGGAGGTCCTTGTCAAGAGAGCAGCCCTAAACTTTGGGGTGCTTGTGTCTTGCTGATTTTTAATTTTCCCAATGTATACCCCCATGAGTGGAAGTGCCCTATGCTCTCTAAGCTTTGCTTTTTAGATGTTTCAGGACTCACCGTACACTTCTCCAGAGTGGCTGTTGGCAATTTACATCCCACCCATCAGTGTAGCACGGCTCCCATTTCTCCATGGCCTTTCCTGTATTTCTGGTTTTGACACTTTTTTCAGCATGGCCCTTTTAACCGATGGGAAGCGAGACTTCTTTGTAGCGCTGATTTGCCTTTCCAGGTTGCTTGGTTGGCCAAAAAGGGCGTATGCGTTTTTTCCTGAATATATTCAGGAAAAAACGCATACGCCCTTTTTGGCCAAGGGCATCATTGTCAACGTTTTGCCGCTTTTCATGTGCTTTAAAGGCGATTCGAATCTACCTCCTGAAATCTGTTTCCTGCAATTCTGCCTTGATTTCAAATCCTCTTCTTTGCCTTCCCTCAATATATTTGTGGACGAGAGTTATCATTTATAACTCTGCAGGTTTGTGAATTGCAGTGCCCTGAAGCTCCATTTTACAACTCGCTTTTTAGGGAGCTGGCCGCAAAAGCGCAGGATGGCTTCAGGCCCTGTTCTGGTTCCGGGGGGCAGGCTGAGGCTGTGGTTAATTCTTCTTCCTGATGGGAAAACAGAGTGACCTGTGCCTGTCCCTACACCAGGAGCTAGTCTCTCATTGGTTCCAAGTCTTCCCGTTCATCCTCAGGACAAATTGCAACCTGTACGGAACAGGAGGTTAAAGGTGCTGATGCTCCAAGTAGGGAGATTGCTAGTAAAGTGGCTGGAATGGCGAACCCGAGCACAAGGAGATGAGAAATGAGGTGCGTTTTAGAAACCTTTCCCCATCACACGGTGTACCATCTTCTGGGTTTCTCATGCATGTTTTCGATGTAGCAAGATGCCCTTGAACCTGGAGATTTGGGACCCATGCGATGGGTACCACGCAGTATTACTTTAAAGGGTCTGCGTTTGCTCACCCAACCTCACCAAACCTCTCAGCCCCAAGAGTGTCCACCCTTATGTCTCATCCAGCTGTGGGTCTAGATATGGTCAATCCAGGTGGCATCACAGCCCCTGAACGCATTGTGTAAGAATTTCGCTCTCTTTCACTGTCTTTGTTTCATGGGTTTTTCAAAGTAATTTATTTTTATAATGGGGTTTAGCTGCTTTTCACTGCTGTGTTTATGCCGCTTTACACCCACTTGACACACTAACAGAGAGATATCAATACATAGGTTTTAAGATTATTACTAGTCAGATATATTCTTGTGCGGTGAATAGGGCGTGTTGAGTCCAGTTCTCTGAGCAAGGAGTAGGTCTTGTCTATTACATATTGGGTTTATGGAACGGTATCTGAGCTAATTTGAAACCCTTGTTTTATGTATCACCCCCCCTCACCTTTCCCGTTAAGCAGCCATAGTGTGTTTTCTGCATGTGTGACTCCGTTCTGTTTTGTAATTCAGTTCAAGTGTAACGGTTTTTACATTCCCTCTATCAGTGATACCTTATGAGAAGTGTCCTTTTCTGTGTGACTTATTTCACTTAGAATCGTCGTACCTAAATCCACTCATCATGCTGCTACTAGCCTTATGACATTGATTTCATGGCTGAGTGATATTCCATTGTACATAAGGACCACAACTCCTTTATCCATTTTTCTCTTTCCTGGGATATTGAAGGTGGAATGAAGTGGAGGTCCTTGTCAACAGAGCAGCCCTAAACTTTGGGGTGCTTGTGTCTTGCTGATTTTTAATTTTCCCAATGTATACCCCCATGAGTGGAAGTGCCCTATGCTCTCTAAGCTTTGCTTTTTAGACGTTTCAGGACTCACCGTACACTTCTCCAGAGTGGCTGTTGGCAATTTACATCCCGCCCATCAGTGTAGCACGGCTCCCATTTCTCCATGGCCTTTCCTGTATTTCTGGTTTTGACACTTTTTTCAGCATGGCCCTTTTAACCGATGGGAAGCGAGACTTCTTTGTAGCGCTGATTTGCCTTTCCAGGTTGCTTGGTTGGCCAAAACGGGCGTATGCGTTTTTTCCTGAATATATTCAGGAAAAAACGCATACGCCCTTTTTGGCCAAGGGCATCATTGTCAACGTTTTGCCGCTTTTCATGTGCTTTAAAGGCGATTCGAATCTACCTCCTGAAATTTGTTTCCTGCAATTCTGCCTTGATTTCAAATCCTCTTCTTTGCCTTCCCTCAATATATTTGTGGACGAGAGTTATCATTTATAACTCTGCAGGTTTGTGAATTGCAGTGCCCTGAAGCTCCATTTTACAACTCGCTTTTTAGGGAGCTGGCCGCAAAAGCGCATGATGGCTTCAGCCCCTGTTCTGGTTCCCGGGGGCAGGCTGAGCCTGTGGTTAATTCTTCTTCCTGATGGGAAAACAGAGTGACCTGTGCCTGTCCCTACACCAGGAGCTAGTCTCTCATTGGTTCCAAGTCTTCCCGTTCATCCTCAGGACAAATTGCAACCTGTACGGAACAGGAGGTTAAAGGTGCTGATGCTCCAAGTAGGGAGATTGCTAGTAAAGTGGCTGGAATGGCGAACCCGAGCACAAGGAGATGAGAAATGAGGTGCGTTTTAGAAACCTTTCCCCATCACACGGTGTACCATCTTCTGGGTTTCTCATGCATGTTTTCGATGTAGCAAGATGCCCTTGAACCTGGAGATTTGGGACCCATGCGATGGGTACCACGCAGTATTACTTTAAAGGGTCTGCGTTTGCTCACCCAACCTCACCAAACCTCTCAGCCCCAAGAGTGTCCACCCTTATGTCTCATCCAGCTGTGGGTCTAGATATGGTCAATCCAGGTTGCATCACAGCCCCTGAACGCATTGTGTAAGAATATCGCTCTCTTTCACTGTCTTTGTTTCATGGGTTTTTCAAAGTAATTTATTTTTATAATGGGGTTTAGCTGCTTTTCACTGCTGTGTTTATGCCGCTTTACACCCACTTGACACACTAACAGAGAGATATCAATACATAGGTTTTAAGATTATTACTAGTCAGATATATTCTTGTGCGGTGAATAGGGCGTGTTGAGTCCAGTTCTCTGAGCAAGGAGTAGTTCTTGTCTATTACATATTGGTTTTATGGAACGGTATCTGAGCTAATTTGAAACCCTTGTTTTATGTATCACCCCACCTCACCTTTCCCGTTAAGCAGCCATAGTGTGTTTTCTGCATGTGTGACTCCGTTCTGTTTTGTAATTCCGTTCAAGTGTAACGGTTTTTACATTCCCTCTATCAGTGATACCTTATGAGAAGTGTCCTTTTCTGTGTGACTTATTTCACTTAGAATCGTCGTACCTAAATCCACTCATCATGCTGCTACTAGCCTTATGACATTGATTTCATGGCTGAGTGATATTCCATTGTACATAAGGACCACAACTCCTTTATCCATTTTTCTCTTTCCTGGGATATTGAAGGTGGAATGAAGTGGAGGTCCTTGTCAAGAGAGCAGCCCTAAACTTTGGGGTGCTTGTGTCTTGCTGATTTTTAATTTTCCCAATGTATACCCCCATGAGTGGAAGTGCCCTATGCTCTCTAAGCTTTGCTTTTTAGATGTTTCAGGACTCACCGTACACTTCTCCAGAGTGGCTGTTGGCAATTTACATCCCACCCATCAGTGTAGCACGGCTCCCATTTCTCCATGGCCTTTCCTGTATTTCTGGTTTTGACACTTTTTTCAGCATGGCCCTTTTAACCGATGGGAAGCGAGACTTCTTTGTAGCGCTGATTTGCCTTTCCAGGTTGCTTGGTTGGCCAAAAAGGGCGTATGCGTTTTTTCCTGAATATATTCAGGAAAAAACGCATACGCCCTTTTTGGCCAAGGGCATCATTGTCAACGTTTTGCCACTTTTCATGTGCTTTAAAGGCGATTCGAATCTACCTCCTGAAATCTGTTTCCTGCAATTCTGCCTTGATTTCAAATCCTCTTCTTTGCCTTCCCTCAATATATTTGTGGACGAGAGTCATCATTTATAACTCTGCAGGTTTGTGAATTGCAGTGCCCTGAAGCTCCATTTTACAACTCGCTTTTTAGGGAGCTGGCCGCAAAAGCGCATGATGGCTTCAGGCCCTGTTCTGGTTCCGGGGGGCAGGCTGAGCCTGTGGTTAATTCTTCTTCCTGATGGGAAAATAGAGTGACCTGTGCCTGTCCCTACACCAGGAGCTAGTCTCTCATTGGTTCCAAGTCTTCCCGTTCATCCTCAGGACAAATTGCAACCTGTACGGAACAGGAGGTTAAAGGTGCTGATGCTCCAAGTAGGGAGATTGCTAGTAAAGTGGCTGGAATGGCGAACCCGAGCACAAGGAGATGAGAAATGAGGTGCGTTTTAGAAACCTTTCCCCATCACACGGTGTACCATCTTCTGGGTTTCTCATGCATGTTTTCGATGTAGCAAGATGCCCTTGAACCTGGACATTTGGGACCCATGCGATGGGTACCACGCAGTATTACTTTAAAGGGTCTGCGTTTGCTCACCCAACCTCACCAAACCTCTCAGCCCCAAGAGTGTCCACCCTTATGTCTCATCCAGCTGTGGGTCTAGATATGGTCAATCCAGGTGGCATCACAGCCTCTGAACGCATTGTGTAAGAATTTCTCTCTCTTTCACTGTCTTTGTTTCATGGGTTTTTCAAAGTAATTTATTTTTATAATGGGGTTTAGCTGCTTTTCACTGCTGTGTTTATGCCGCTTTACACCCACTTGACACACTAACAGAGAGATATCAATACATAGGTTTTAAGATTATTACTAGTCAGATATATTCTTGGGCGGTCAATAGGGCGTGTTGAGTCCAGTTCTCTGAGCAAGGAGTAGGTCTTGTCTATTACATATTGGTTTTATGGAACGGTATCTGAGCTAATTTGAAACCCTTGTTTTATGTATCACCCCACCTCACCTTTCCCGTTAAGCAGCCATAGTGTGTTTTCTGCATGTGTGACTCCGTTCTGTTTTGTAATTCAGTTCAAGTGTAACGGTTTTTACATTCCCTCTATCAGTGATACCTTATGAGAAGTGTCCTTTTCTGTGTGACTTATTTCACTTAGAATCGTCGTACCTAAATCCACTCATCATGCTGCTACTAGCCTTATGACATTGATTTCATGGCTGAGTGATATTCCATTGTACATAAGGACCACAACTCCTTTATCCATTTTTCTCTTTCCTGGGATATTGAAGGTGGAATGAAGTGGAGGTCCTTGTCAAGAGAGCAGCCCTAAACTTTGGGGTGCTTGTGTCTTGCTGATTTTTAATTTTCCCAATGTATACCCCCATGAGTGGAAGTGCCCTATGCTCTCTAAGCTTTGCTTTTTAGACGTTTCAGGACTCACCGTACACTTCTCCAGAGTGGCTGTTGGCAATTTACATCCCGCCCATCAGTGTAGCACGGCTCCCATTTCTCCATGGCCTTTCCTGTATTTCTGGTTTTGACACTTTTTTCAGCATGGCCCTTTTAACCGATGGGAAGCGAGACTTCTTTGTAGCGCTGATTTGCCTTTCCAGGTTGCTTGGTTGGCCAAAAAGGGCGTATGCGTTTTTTCCTGAATATATTCAGGAAAAAACGCATACGCCCTTTTTGGCCAAGGGCATCATTGTCAACGTTTTGCCGCTTTTCATGTGCTTTAAAGGCGATTCGAATCTACCTCCTGAAATCTGTTTCCTGCAATTCTGCCTTGATTTCAAATCCTCTTCTTTGCCTTCCCTCAATATATTTGTGGACGAGAGTTATCATTTATAACTCTGCAGGTTTGTGAATTGCAGTGCCCTGAAGCTCCATTTTACAACTCGCTTTTTAGGGAGCTGGCCGCAAAAGCGCATGATGGCTTCAGGCCCTGTTCTGGTTCCGGGGGGCAGGCTGAGGCTGTGGTTAATTCTTCTTCCTAATGGGAAAACAGAGTGACCTGTGCCTGTCCCTACACCAGGAGCTAGTCTCTCATTGGTTCCAAGTCTTCCCGTTCATCCTCAGGACAAATTGCAACCTGTACGGAACAGGAGGTTAAAGGTGCTGATGCTCCAAGTAGGGAGATTGCTAGTAAAGTGGCTGGAATGGTGAACCCGAGCACAAGGAGATGAGAAATGAGGTGCGTTTTAAAAACCTTTCCCCATCACACGGTGTACCATCTTCTGGGTTTCTCATGCATGTTTTCGATGTAGCAAGATGCCCTTGAACCTGGAGATTTGGGACCCATGCGATGGGTACCACGCAGTATTACTTTAAAGGGTCTGCGTTTGCTCACCCAACCTCACCAAACCTCTCAGCCCCAAGAGTGTCCACCCTTATGTCTCATCCAGCTGTGGGTCTAGATATGGTCAATCCAGGTTGCATCACAGCCCCTGAACGCATTGTGTAAGAATTTCGCTCTCTTTCACTGTCTTTGTTTCATGGGTTTTTCAAAGTAATTTATTTTTATAATGGGGTTTAGCTGCTTTTCACTGCTGTGTTTATGCCGCTTTACACCCACTTGACACACTAACAGAGAGATATCAATACATAGGTTTTAAGATTATTACTAGTCAGATATATTCTTGTGCGGTGAATAGGGCGTGTTGAGTCCAGTTCTCTGAGCAAGGAGTAGGTCTTGTCTATTACATATTGGTTTTATGGAACGGTATCTGAGCTAATTTGAAACCCTTGTTTTATGTATCACCCCACCTCACCTTTCCCGTTAAGCAGCCATAGTGTGTTTTCTGCATGTGTGACTCCGTTCTGTTTTGTAATTCCGTTCAAGTGTAACGGTTTTTACATTCCCTCTATCAGTGATACCTTATGAGAAGTGTCCTTTTCTGTGTGACTTATTTCACTTAGAATCGTCGTACCTAAATCCACTCATCATGCTGCTACTAGCCTTATGACATTGATTTCATGGCTGAGTGATATTCCATTGTACATAAGGACCACAACTCCTTTATCCATTTTTCTCTTTCCTGGGATATTGAAGGTGGAATGAAGTGGAGGTCCTTGTCAAGAGAGCAGCCCCTAAACTTTGGAGGTGCTTGTGTCTTGCTGATTTTTATTTTCCCAATGTATACCCCCATGAGTGGAAGTGCCCTATGCTCTCTAAGCTTTGCTTTTTAGATGTTTCAGGACTCACCGTACACTTCTCCAGAGTGGCTGTTGGCAATTTACATCCCACCCATCAGTGTAGCACGGCTCCCATTTCTCCATGGCCTTTCCTGTATTTCTGGTTTTGACACTTTTTTCAGCATGGCCCTTTTAACCGATGGGAAGCGAGACTTCTTTGTAGCGCTGATTTGCCTTTCCAGGTTGCTTGTGTTGGCCAAAAAGGGCGTATGCGTTTTTTCCTGAATATATTCAGGAAAAAACGCATACGCCCTTTTTGGCCAAGGGCATCATTGTCAACGTTTTGCCGCTTTTCATGTGCTTTAAAGGCGATTCGAATCTACCTCCTGAAATCTGTTTCCTGGCAATTCTGCCTTGATTTCAAATCCTCTTCTTTGCCTTCCCTCAATATATTTGTGGACGAGAGTTATCATTTATTAACTCTGTCAGGTTTGTTGAATTGCAGTGCCCTGAAGCTCCATTTTACAACTCGCTTTTTAGGGAGCTGGCCGCAAAAGCGCAGGATGGCTTCAGGCCCCTGTTCTGGTTCCGGGGGGCAGGCTGAGGCTGTGGTTAATTCTTCTTCCTGATGGGAAAACAGAGTGACCTGTGCCTGTCCCTACACCAGGAGCTAGTCTCTCATTGGTTCCAAGTCTTCCCGTTCATCCACTCAGGACAAATTGCAACCTGTACGGAACAGGAGGTTAAAGGTGCTGATGCTCCCAAGTAGGGAGATTGCTAGTAAAGTGGCTGGAATGGCGAACCCGAGCACAAGGAGATGAGAAATGAGGTGCGTTTTTAGAAACCTTTCCCCATCACACGGTGTACCATCTTCTGGGTTTTCTCATGCATGTTTTTCGATGTAGCAAGATGCCCTTGAACCTGGAGATTTGGGACCCATGCGATGGGTACCACGCAGTATTACTTTAAAGGGTCTGCGTTTGCTCACCCAACCTCACCAAACCTCTCAGCCCCAAGAGTGTCCACCCTTATGTCTCATCCAGCTGTGGGTCTAGATATGGTCAATCCAGGTGGCATCACAGCCCCTGAACGCATTGTGTAAGAATTTCGCTCTCTTTCACTGTCTTTGTTTCATGGGTTTTTCAAAGTAATTTATTTTTATAATGGGGTTTAGCTGCTTTTCACTGCTGTGTTTATGCCGCTTTACACCCACTTGACACACTAACAGAGAGATATCAATACATAGGTTTTAAGATTATTACTAGTCAGATATATTCTTGTGCGGTGAATAGGGCGTGTTGAGTCCAGTTCTCTGAGCAAGGAGTAGGTCTTGTCTATTACATATTGGGGTTTATGGAACGGTATCTGAGCTAATTTGAAACCCTTGTTTTATGTATCACCCCCCCCTCACCTTTCCCGTTAAGCAGCCATAGTGTGTTTTCTGCATGTGTGACTCCGTTCTGTTTTGTAATTCAGTTCAAGTGTAACGGTTTTTACATTCCCCTCTATCAGTGATACCTTATGAGAAGTGTCCTTTTCTGTGTGACTTATTTCACTTAGAATCGTCGTACCTAAATCCACTCATCATGCTGCTACTAGCCTTATGACATGATTTCATGGCTGAGTGATATTCCATTGTACATAAGGACCACAACTCCTTTATCCATTTTTCTCTTTCCTGGGGATATTGAAGGGTGGAATGAAGTGTGAGGTCCTTGTCAACAGAGCAGCCCTAAACTTTGGGGGTGCTTGTGTCTTGCTGATTTTTAATTTTCCCAATGTATACCCCCATGAGTGGAAGTGCCCTATGCTCTCTAAGCTTTGCTTTTTAGACGTTTCAGGACTCACCGTACACTTCTCCAGAGTGGCTGTTGCAATTTACATCCCGCCCATCAGTGTAGCACGGCTCCCATTTCTCCATGGCCTTTCCTGTATTTCTGGTTTTGACACTTTTTCAGCATGGCCCTTTTAACCGATGGGAAGCGAGACTTCTTTGTAGCGCTGATTTGCCTTTCCAGGTTGCTTGGTTGGCCAAAACGGGCGTATGCGTTTTTTCCTGAATATATTCAGGAAAAAACGCATACGCCCTTTTTGGCCAAGGGCATCATTGTCAACGTTTTGCCGCTTTTCATGTGCTTTAAAGGCGATTCGAATCTACCTCCTGAATTTTGTTTCCTGCAATTCTGCCTTGATTTCAAATCCTCTTCTTTGCCTTCCCTCAATATATTTGTGGACGAGAGTTATCATTTATAACTCTGCAGGTTTTGTGAATTGCAGTGCCCTGAAGCTCATTTTACAACTCGCTTTTTAGGGAGCTGGCCGCAAAAGCGCATGATGGCTTCAGCCCCTGTTTCTGGTTTCCCGGGGGCAGGCTGAGCCTGTGGTTAATTCTTCTTCCTGATGGGAAAACAGAGTGACCTGTGGCCTGTCCCTACACCAGGAGCTAGTCTCTCATTGGTTCCAAGTCTTCCCGTTTCATCCTCAGGACAAATTGCAACCTGTACGGAACAGGAGGTTAAAGGTGCTGATGCTCCAAGTAGGGAGATTGCTAGTAAAGTGGCTGGAATGGCGAACCCGAGCACAAGGAGATGAGAAATGAGGGTGCGTTTTAGAAACCTTTCCCCATCACACGGTGTACCATCTTCTGGGTTTCTCATGCATGTTTTTCGATGTAGCAAGATGCCCTTGAACCTGGAGATTTGGGGACCCATGCGATGGGGTACCACGCAGTATTACTTTAAAGGGTCTGCGTTTGCTCACCCCACCTCACCAAACCTCTCAGCCCCAAGAGTGTCCACCCTTATGTCTCATCCAGCTGTGGGTCTAGATATGGTCAATCCAGGTTGCATCACAGCCCCTGAACGCATTGTGTAAGAATATCGCTCTCTTTCAACTGTCTTTGTTTCATGGGTTTTTCAAAAGTAATTTATTTTATAATGGTGGTTTAGCTGCTTTTCACTGCTGTGTTTATGCCGCTTTACACCCACTTGACACACTAACAGAGAGATATCAATACATAGGTTTTAAGATTATTAACTAGTCAGATATATTCTTGTGCGGTGAATAGGGCGTGTTGAGTCCAGTTCTCTGAGCAAGGAGTAGTTCTTGTCTATTACATATTGGTTTTATGGAACGGTATCTGAGCTAATTTGAAACCCTTGTTTTATGTATCACCCCACCTCACCTTTCCCGTTAAGCAGCCATAGTGTGTTTTCTGCATGTGTGACTCCGTTCTGTTTTGTAATTCCGTTCAAGTGTAACGGTTTTTACATTCCCTCTATCAGTGATACCTTATGAGAAGTGTCCTTTTCTGTGTGACTTATTTCACTTAGAATCGTCGTACCTAAATCCACTCATCATGCTGCTACTAGCCTTATGACATTGATTTCATGGCTGAGTGATATTCCATTGTACATAAGGACCACAACTCCTTTATCCATTTTTCTCTTTCCTGGGATATTGAAGGTGGAATGAAGTGGAGGTCCTTGTCAAGAGAGCAGCCCCTAAACTTTGGGTGGTGCTTGTGTCTTGCTGATTTTTAATTTTCCCAATGTATACCCCCATGAGTGGAAGTGCCCTATGCTCTCTAAGCTTTGCTTTTTAGATGTTTCAGGACTCACCGTACACTTCTCCAGAGTGGCTGTTGGCAATTTACCATCCCACCCATCAGTGTAGCACGGCTCCCATTTCTCCATGGCCTTTCCTGTATTTCTGGTTTTGACACTTTTTTCAGCATGGCCTCTTTTTAACCGATGGGAAAGCGAGACTTCTTTGTAGCGCTGATTTGCCTTTCCAGGTTGCTTGGTTGGCCAAAAAGGGCGTATGCGTTTTTTCCTGAATATATTCAGGAAAAAACGCATACGCCCTTTTTGGCCAAGGGCATCATTGTCAACGTTTTGCCACTTTTCATGTGCTTTAAAGGCGATTCGAATCTACCTCCTGAAATCTGTTTCCTGCAATTCTGCCTTGATTTCAAATCCTTCTTCTTTGCCTTCCCTCAATATATTTGTGGACGAGAGTCATCATTTTATAACTCTGCAGGTTTTGTGAATTGCAGTGCCCTGAAGCATCCATTTTACAACTCGCTTTTTAGGGAGCTGGCCGCAAAAGCGCATGATGGCTTCAGGCCCTGTTCTGGGTTCCGGGGGGCAGGCTGAGGCCTGTGGTTAATTCTTCCTTCCTGATGGAAAATAGAGTGACCTGTGCCTGTCCCTACACCAGGAGCTAGTCTCTCATTGGTTCCAAGTCTTCCCGTTCATCCTCAGGACAAATTAGCAACCTGTACGGAACAGGAGGTTAAAGGTGCTGATGCTCCAAGTAGGGAGGATTGCTAGTAAAGTGGCTGGAATGGCGAACCCGAGCACAAGGAGATGAGAAAATGAGGTGCGTTTTTAGAAACCTTTCCCCATCACACGGTGTACCATCTTCTGGGTTTCTCATGCATGTTTTCGATGTAGCAAGATGCCCTTGAACCTGGACATTTGGGACCCATGCGATGGGTACCACGCAGGTATTACTTTAAAGGGTCTGCGTTTGCTCACCCAACCTCACCAAAACCTCTCAGCCCCAAGAGTGTCCACCCTTATGTCTCATCCAGCTGTGGGTCTAGATATGGTCAATCCAGGTGGCATCACAGCCTCTGAACGCATTGTGTAAGAATTTCTCTCTCTTTCACTGTCTTTGTTTCATGGTTTTTCAAAGTAATTTATTTTTATAATGGGGTTTAGCTGCTTTTCACTGCTGTGTTTATGCCGCTTTACACCCCACTTGACACACTAACAGAGAGATATCAATACATAGGTTTTTAAGATTATTACTAGTCAGATATATTCTTGGGCGGTCAATAGGGCGTGTTGAGTCCAGTTCTCTGAGCAAGGAGTAGGTCTTGTCTATTACATATTGGTTTTATGGAACGGTATCTGAGCTAATTTGAAACCCTTGTTTTATGTATCACCCCACCTCACCTTTCCCGTTAAGCAGCCATAGTGTGTTTTCTGCATGTGTGACTCCGTTCTGTTTTGTAATTCAGTTCAAGTGTAACGGTTTTTACATTCCCTCTATCAGTGATACCTTATGAGAAGTGTCCTTTTCTGTGTGACTTATTTCACTTAGAATCGTCGTACCTAAATCCACTCATCATGCTGCTACTAGCCTTATGACATTGATTTCATGGCTGAGTGATATTCCATTGTACATAAGGACCACAACTCCTTTATCCATTTTTCTCTTTCCTGGGGATATTGAAGGGTGGAATGAAGTGGAGGTCCTTGTCAAGAGAGCAGCCTAAACTTTGGGGTGCTTGTGTCTTTGCTGATTTTTAATTTTCCCAATGTATACCCCCATGAGTGGAAGTGCCCTATGCTCTCTAAGCTTTGCTTTTTAGACGTTTCAGGACTCACCGTACACTTCTCAGAGTGGCTGTTGGCAATTTACATCCCGCCCATCAGTGTAGCACGGCTCCCATTTCTCCATGGCCTTTCCTGTTATTTCTGGTTTTGACACTTTTTTCAGCATGGCCCTTTTAACCGATGGGAAGCGAGACTTCTTTGTAGCGCTGATTTGCCTTTCCAGGTTGCTTGGTTGGCCAAAACGGGCGTATGCGTTTTTTCCTGAATATATTCAGGAAAAAACGCATACGCCCTTTTTGGCCAAGGGCATCATTGTCAACGTTTTGCGCTTTTCATGTGCTTTAAAGGCGATTCGAATCTACCTCCTGAAATCTGTTTCCTGCAATTCTGCCTTGATTTCAAATCCTCTTCTTTGCCTTCCCTCAATATATTTGTGGACGAGAGTTATCATTTATAACTCTGCAGGTTTGTGAATTGCAGTGCCCTGAAGCTCCATTTTACAACTCGCTTTTTAGGGGAA